>NC_017947.1:422500-762500 GCF_000002845.2 Leishmania braziliensis MHOM/BR/75/M2904 | reverse complement strand
TCTTGGAAAGCCTCGTGAGCGCACTAAAGGAGAAGACCACAGGCGTCGTTGCTGTGCGGTCGTTGGCGATGTAGCATATGTGGTGCTATATGGGGGAGGCCTTAGCACTGCACTGCCTTCATGGACACGGTATTTGTGCAATTTTTGTTTTCTGTGTGCTGGTGGCACTTCACACATGCCGTACGCATTGGGCCTTTGTTTTTGCTCCCTTTTTTTTTTTTCTTAGTGCGACGATGCTCATCGCTCCTTCTGCGCTCCGTCTTCTCCTAACGTTGTCTGTAGGGTCGCGTACTCGCTCATATATCTCCTTCAATAGCTGACGTCAAGTCATTTCAACACCGACCCACAAGCATGAGTAGAGAACCGAGATAAAATCAAGCAAGTGGTAGGTGTGCAGCGTGTAGAAAGACTAGATCCAATAGCAGAAGACAAGGAAGCACTCTTCAAGGCTCACTTTTTTTTTTTGAGTCTTCATGCGCGTATCTCCGTCGTGGTGCGAAGAAGAGGCAGCAAAAGATAAGCGCGCGCGCACACACACACAAGCACCGGAAGGGTAGCTACAGCAACCGGGCGAGTACTCATCGCCAGCGCAATGATTCACTTTATCCTCCTGCAGAACCGCATGGGCAACACCCGGCTCGCCAAGTTTTACATCCCAGTCGATGATGCCGGCCAGGCGCAGATCAAACGTCAGGTCAACGCTATCGTGAACGCACGCGATGCACGTGCGACAAACTTTGTTTCGTACAAGGATATCAAGCTTGTCTATCGCCGCTATGCCGGGCTCTTCTTCATCCTCGGCATCGATCAGGAGGACAACGACTTGATGTACGTCGAGCTGATTCACCTGCTTGTGGAAGTACTGGACATGTTCTTCAAGGATGTGTGCGAGCTGGACTTGATCTTTAACTTCCACAAGGTGTACATGATCATCGATGAAATGGTTATGGGCGGCGAGATTCAGGAGGTGTCGCGGCCAGTCATTTTAAACCGACTACAGGAGCTCGAGATCTCGAGTAAGTAGGTGACACAGTAGGAAGGAAGATGAGGAAAAGAGGGGAAAACAGTGAGTCATCCGCTGCCTCTGCAGCGCTGTGCGATCGACGGCGTATAGCGCTCGGGCTCATTTGTAATCGTGCCAGGTACAACGAAGCAGCAACGTCACCGACTCACCCGCGTGTATTCGACAGCCGCGACTTCCCTGCCCCCCTCCCTCCCCCCATTCTCTTTGCTCTCTTTCCCTGTTATGCTGCCTGTGTGTACGATTTGAGGCTGCGTTGCTATGCCCGTGTGACAAGAAGAGCTGTCGTGACAGGTGGTAGTGGAGGGCATGAACGAACAGTGAGTGATGAGGATGATAAATCACAATACACGCGCATAAACACAAGCAGAAGCGTCTGCGTGGGTGCCTTTCTACTCTCTTTGCCTCTCAATGCACATCTTTGTGGGCTACCCGCCGCATTTCTGCAGTGCGTTTTTTTTCTGTTGTTGTTTCGTTAGCTCTTTTGCTTGCACTTGACCCCCGCTCCTCTCCCATTCTCGGACTTCACTCGTGCCTTGACGCGATGGGTCACCGTACTCGTTGACCTTCGTGCTCTTTGAACCGAGGCAAAGTAATGAAAGTTGAAAACAACAACAGGGGCTGCTGCGCTGCCCCGTGTGTTTGTGCACCGCCCACTGGAGTCTCTTTTCCGAGCGAAAAATAGAAACGAAGAACACCGGATGAACTCTACTAGGCAGAGAAGTGGCAAGCCTCTCACCAATGATGACATCCGGTGGCTATGCTCTGGGCTGGCCGTAGATTCCGGAGCTCCTCCCTTTTATTCGACAGCGGCGGCATCAGGCGTCATTCCTTTCTCCCCCTCTTTCTTTTTCCCCTGTCCTGCTGTTTCTTTGTTTCTTGTCATTACTTTTCTCCCTTTGACCTCACCGTCACTGTTATATCATCGACCAACAAAAGTAGCTCTACCACGCGCTGGAGCCTCGTCCCCCTCCCTCAAGCGGCGCTCTGTAGCTGAGCAAGGAAGTGTATCGCCCAGACCGAACAACAAAAGGAAAAACGCCACCAACAGGTGCCCCTGCACACGCACACGCTGTCTCACCTGTGCACAAAAAAAAATTCCGCACCACGCATTTACTCTCACCGAACCCGCAGGAGGCGAAATCAAAACATGGCGGCGATGGACTACCTTTTTTACGCAGGACTGCTCCTCCTCACCCATGCAGTGTACATGGCCTACTCTATCCGCGAGCAGCTACAGGTGGCCCAGCACAGTCGCAGCTACATCCCTGCAACGAACCTCGAGGGCCACAGTGTGTTCCCCACAACAATGATGGTGCCCATCACGATAGAAGTGCTTGCGGGCATGCTGCTGGGCATTGCTGGCTTCGCGCACCGCCACAAGATGCAGGACGCGCGACTGTGCGATGTCACCAAGTACCTTCGCTACGACAATCAGATGAACTCGGGCGTAGGCTTCATTCACTTCAACCACCGCGGCACTGTTGCTTGCAGGAAGGATGAGCTACAGGACGACTCCAAGTCGCTCTTGCAGAAGAAGAAGGATTGAATTTCCTGCTTGTCAGCTCTACCTGCATGCCGACAGCGCGGCTGCTTCACACTGTCCTTATTTCCACTATTTTGTTGTGTTTGGGCACTGCGCAGGGCTTGTGTTTGCTGGTGGTGGTCGGCGGAACACCTATATTGAATCTCTGTGCGTCTTGCATCATTCCAGGCGATGCCGATGCCGCTGGTGTGTTATTGTAGAGAGGTGTTCTGCGGTTCCGTCTCTGTTTCTTTTTTCTCCCCTCGGTCTCGCGGGAAGTCGGTGCGCTGGCACAGGTGCGCATGTGTGTTTGTGGGCGAGGTGCTGTATCTTTTATGCTGCAGTGTTTTGCGGTAAGGGTGAGGCCGGTAAAGATTCGCTTCGGAAGCGCGAGAAGAACTTTTCGAAGGAAACAGCACCATTACGCTTGCACCGGTGGCGCAACCACGATGTGAAAGGGTGACTAAGAAGCACATGACACGTAAGGACTTCCCGCAAGTTGATTTCTATCTCCTGCCTCGGTGATATGACACGGGTGGGCGTTGTCATCACGGAACAGAACGAGAGGAGGTGGGCCCGTGGGAGTTTCACCGCCATCTCATTAGATGGTGTGTACAGTGTTGCACTCCTTCCGCTACGAGAGGTGCACTGCCTACACGAGCTCGCATGTGCGTCTGTATCGGTGCCTGTAAGCAGAATGCCGGGAGCTGGGGGGTAGTCGCGACGCTGTTAGCCCGGCAATACTTCTCTTTCTTGAGCCATTTCCTACCCCATCTGCCCTCCCCGCTCGTCCGCCTCTGCATCACATTCGTACCCACATGGCCACACGCTCACAGCTGCGGATTCATTGTTGCTCGAAGGCTCCTGCCCTTGACTGAAGCCATCCCCTTTCACTGTCCTATTGGCGACAGTACACATGTTCCAGCGAACAACACTGTGTTGCTACAGTGCTCTGATTGGCCAGGCCACGCCAGTGTTTCTCGGTAGCAAGGGCGGTACGCCAAAGCGCAAGAAGAACCCGATGCAGCTCCGTCGAAAGACGTACGGTCTTCACTTCAAAGAGCGCTACCTCAAGATGGAGGAGTGGTACTACTGCCCTCTCTGTGCAGAGCCTAAGAAGCAAGGCGAGTGGTGCAGACGCGAGGACTGCCGTCAAATCAAGCCGTAAGGAGCGACGATCCGTTTGGCCTTTACGCAGTGAAACTCGTTCTGTGATCCTCGCCCCGTGTGCGGGTGAGGCGCACGTGACGTGGGCGGGCGGGCTGCCTCTTACTGATGTGGTGCCGGACCGTATGGGTTGTGAGGGTGCAAAGCGCGCCAGATGCGCAAGGGGTTTCTCAAAAACCGCAGTAGGGCCTGCCAAAGCAGATTCGCGATGGCTAGGCGTGGGTTGAAGTTCCCCAATTCACCTTATCTGGTGTTTTTCCTCATATTTCATTCTTGTGACAGGGCAAAGGAAACGACGACGGATGCACATGGCCTGCTTTTTTTTTTCTGCCTCCATCGGCCACTTCCGAGTTGGTGCCTTTACAGTTAGTGGCAGCGCTGCAGGGCATACCGTTCTTCAGCAAGAACGGGTAAAAGGGTTAAACGAATGCGAAGGCCCGCACGTGCATCCCCAGGAAAGGAGAGGGGGGGGGGCAGCAAAGAGATTTGGTTCACGGAGAGAAATGCGTATTGGTTCTTCATGGAGAGTGATTCTGCTAGGCCCCGTTTTCTGGGGGCAAGGGGGCACGAGTGGCTTTGCAGTGCGTCAGCGGAGGGGTCCGTAAGAGCTTCACACATTGAACAATCCAAGTTCTCGCTCATTTTTCACGCAGAAGAAAAAAGCCAGATACAGGGTGGGGCGATGCAGTGGTCTCCTGATATGCACGCAACAGAGAGACCAAGCACAGGTACACACGCTCACACAGGCCTTCTACTGGTGACTCCCTTTCTCTCTCCCTCTCTCGTGATTTACCGATGTGCCTACTCTTTTCTTCTGCGATGCGTGTAAAAGTGCAACAACAACGCAGGTAAGTGTGAGCCTCGATCTTTCTTCTCGATCAACCCAGGCCAAAGCGTCAAAGGCGGCTGCATCTCGCTTTACGCGTGTGTGTGTGCGCGGGTGCACTCGTGTGCTCTTCTTACCTCCATCCCCTCTCTTTCTTCTTGTTCTTCACGCCTTTCATAGACCCATACGCTTTCTTCTGCCTTTTGTGTGTATTTGTGTGCGCGCATCCATCGCGGATCGTCTCTGAAGCAATGCAGCAGGTTTTTCAAGAGGACGCCACACGGGGCGGGGGGGTCAAGCCACTCATTCGCTTTCCTCTCCCGGTAGAGTTGGCGACGAACTTGACAGCGACAGGGAAGCGCTCGCGCAGCTCGGCGGGGATGAAAAGTGCAACAGGTTGCTCCACCGCCGCCAGCCCCGTAACACCACTGACGCCGGAGGAGCGTGCGGCGCTCTGTTGCTTCATTATGTACGGCAATCAGTCTACACCTGCCTCACTGTGGTTCTATCACCATGCTGAGAAGTACTCCACTCCGGCGCAGCTTCTCGCCCCCCACGCGGGACCGTCTCGCTCTGCAGTGGCCTCTCAGCATCGATGGTGCTTCGTGGCTCTTCGTCAGGCCATGTCGCTCCTCTGTCGGGTTGTCCGACTGGACAGCTCCGGGTTTTATCTTCACTCTACGTCTCCATCGAAAGCCGGAGTCGGCGCAACTGCGGCGACATGCGGTGACTTAGCTTTATCTACTGATGCTCCTGCGGAATCTGCACGTGCGACGACACTGGAGTTGTATTGTCGCTTTCAAGCACTTGAGCTCGAGTTGGAAGATGTGACGCTGCGAACCGAAGCAGCCACGCAGGCAGACACAGTTCCGGAGTCCGTGCGCCAGCAACTGCGATCGGATGTGGAGGCGACAGTGGTGTGCATCAAGGAGAGCTTGAATGCGCTGGAGGATACTCTAGTGCAGATGCTACTCGGCAGCTTTACAGACGTTAGCGTCAAGGGCGCGAGCACGGCGGACATGTCTGCAGCGCCGTCGCTGGAGTATGTAGCAAGGATCCTACGGGAGCTGCCATTCGTGCTCCAGTCGGAACAGTGGCCTGCCCAGTTTATTTGTGATAGTGATGTTTTGTTAACAGGTGGCGGCTTAGAGCCGGAGAATGTCGGGGCAATCACATCGTCGTCAACTTCCTCTCTTGAGCGGACGCTCCTGGGCACTGCACCGGTCCCTGGGACCGACACTGCAGCGTCGCAGCTTCTCGAGCAGCTGGGAGGTGCGGCGACATCGCTGGCTTTGCGGAGCCTGTTTGATCTCTGCCACGCGGACGTGTGGAACCTCCTCGGGGTTGCGGCGGCCTCTCCGATCAGCCGACTCGCCGCACTCGAGAAACTTGCGGCGGAAGCATCGAGTGGGTCGGCGAGTGCGGCCACACCGTGTCGACCCGTGCTCGACATCGAGACCCTCGAGTTCAAAGAGATTCTCATACGAGCGTGGAACCGCCAGTACGGCTGCGTTGGCCTCCGCCGGCTCTTTTTCGAGATGCAGGCACTGTTCTACCAGCTCGCGATACATACGCAAGCCACATCAAAGCTGGCCGGGGGCGGTAGCGGCGCCACCCTTGGCAACGTCTGTGCGCTCTGGGGCACGTGGCGTCTCTCGCTGCAGAAGCGGTCAGCCGCGTTTCTGGCGAAGCTCGGCGCTACTGAGAAGTCTGCCGCTGAGCTTCTCGATGACTCCACTTTGAGGGTGAACTCGTGTTACTCAATGCGCCAGCACGCCGTTCCTATCAGTGGCGTGACAGAGGTGCAGGGAATGGTCCTTCGCGTTATCACGAAGTTGCAGGCTGTCGATACGAAGGGCTGGTTCGCTGTCCCAGCGTTTGACCTGGTGAACGTGGATTTCACGAGTGTGCGCCACTGGATTTTGACCCCCGTCTTTGCGCGCAAGTCCAAGCGAGAGGCCTACTGCTGCCTCTGCCGCGTGCTGGAGCGGATGGTGGACAGCTGTGTGCAGAAGTACGGTCCTACCCATGCCTTCAGTGTTGTCATCACAACTGTGCGACAGCAGCTCGTTGACGTGGCTCGTACGGAAGGACTCTTGTAACGCGGCGGGCACCCGTGAAAGAGAAGGCGCAAAGGAGAATAAAAAAAAAACAGCAACAGCACGATAACTGAGTGGGGTGCCGCGGCAAATCCAAAAAAAGTCACGTGCAGGAGGTCTCCCGCACTTGGCACGTGCGCGACTCTCCACTGCAACTCAATGCGCATACTTCCAGTGTAACCCGGGCTCTTCTCTTTCTTTGAAGGAGACGGCAGTTCCAGCTGTCTCCCTTTGGTGCTGTTCGCTGGGCACCACAGCGATGTAGGAAGAGAATCAAGAGGAAGCGCATGCTATTGGAAAGTCTTCACGATAATCCAACAAACGAAAAAAAAAAGAGAAAGAGCGGCAGCTTAAAGAGTGAGGGCAACAGCTCCACAAAAGCTCAAGTGGTAGTGTTTTGTCCGACGTGTTTGTGTCTAGCTTTCTCCGTTATTCCCATTGATTCAGAGGGCGCAGACAGGCACAATGACGGCGGCGTCGTTCCCGCCGCCCCCTGCTTGTATTCCCCCGGCGATGTACGATGGGGAGCGTGCAAAACACGCATACGCTCAGCTCCTCTCTTCCGTTTCTCGTTGCTCTCCGACTTTGACATCCCCCTCGACGTTTCTCTTCTCTCCCCCCCCCTCACTCGCTCTCTTCCTGTGGTGCTCCTTACGTCTTGCAGCTTCAATTCCAGTCATTCGTTCTGGTGCCTCTGGGTACTCACATCTGCGTGCTTCATCCTTTACGCCTTGATCTTTCCTCCGCCTGCTCCTCCTTACCACTACCCACCGCCGTTATTCTTTCTTCTATAGTGCGCACTCCCTTCTTCAGTCGTCGCGTCTGTGACCTTTGCGTTGAGCCTTGCTCTCGCTGGTGCGTTGCGTGTCGGTGTCCCCCTGCCCCCCTGAAACGCCTATACGCCGCCATGCTACAAATCGAGCTCTCCATCGCGCCGGATGCCCAGGCGGCGCTGGAGGAATCGGGCAAGCACAACACTACCACGGTGGCTGTGCTCATCACCATTGAAAAGGAAGTGCTTCACTTGCTGGCGCCGCCAGTGTCCTTCAGCGGCGACGGGTTTGAGCATGATCTGACGACGACCCGTACATTCCTGGATGCGAAGAGCGTGTCAGCAGCGTACATTGTGGTGCGCAGCGCACCGAGTACGCAACATGTTGTCATGTATGTGAGTGACTCAGCAGCTGCTAAGAATCGTATGCTCTACTCCACTGGATTACGGAGTGTGGTGGAGGCGACGCCTCATGCGCAGAAGCAGACGATTCAAATCTCCTCCGTTAACGAGCTACTTCCGTCGCTGTTCGAGGCGGAGCCCATGAACGTGCGGGAGGACTTGATGACGGAGAGTGAGCGGCATCGTGCCGCGATTGCGCGAATGGTGGTGGCACCCCAGCCAGTGGCTCTCCCCGGCGTGGCCATCAAGATGACTCCGGAGGCGAGCGATATGCTATCACAGTTTGCTGGCGGCGCGGTGGACGTGGCCACGTTCAAGATTGAAGCGGAGCAGCTTAAGCTGGACCAAGTGGTGAAGCAGCTGGGCGGGGACTTTAATCAGGTGAAGTCCATACTGACGGACACGGACCCCCGCTTCGTGCTCCTGCGCTACCCCTCGCCTAAGACGCAGCGCGCCGAAGCCGTCATGGTGTACGTGTGCCCGCCTACTTGTAGTCCCAAAATCAAAATTCAGTACGCCTCGTCGGTCGCTGCCTTCCGTGAGCAGGCCTCGCACCACAAGATCAAGTTTGCGCACAAGGTAGAGACCGACACCCCGTCGACGCTTGTGGAGGACGTGCACAGCGCCTTCGAGCCGTTCCCGTCTGGTGCCGCACGTGAGGCTCAAGGTGAAGCGCCGTCATGTTCTTCGGTCTCGTCGGCACCGAAGGGCCACCGTATGCTCATTTGATGCTGGCGACTGCTACCGCCCCATATCAATAGCCGCCGAAAGAAAGGCAGCCCCATAGGGGTGAGTGGACAACCTCCCGTTACCCTACTTGTGCGTCTGCTTCCCCAGCCCCTCTCCTTTCCCCCCCCCCCCTGTCCTTTCTGTAAGCAGCCTTTTTTGTCGCTTATAGCCAGTCGTCGGTCTTGTCCATGGCGCGTTTTTTTTTCCCTTTGAAACGGTCGTCATCATCTTTTAGTTTGGTGCTGCTCTTGCCCACGTGCTTTCTCACTCCCATGTGCTCTGTTTTGCTTTGCTCATTCCACCCTCTCACTCTTCCTCTTCCTCTTCCTTGGTATTCTTCTCCCTCTTCAGCTCTGATGAGTCCTTTGTGCTCTTTCTTTTTCTTCCCTCCCCCCTCTTCGTTCGTTCTGTGATTCTTCACAGTATCCTTCCCTCCCGTTCCCCGTCGCGCACTGTTGTGCCTTATTTGTCGTCGCCTTCTCCGTCCTGGGACACCTCCGGCTGGACGGTGCGTCAGCGTCCATGGATGTTATGTTGTAGGCAAACGAGTCAATTTTTTCCCCCTTTCCGATCTTCCTTTCTTGTTCTCACGTGTGTGTATGCGTCTGATTGGTATGGGTTCCCTGCGTACGCGTCTCCTTCTCCCTCTCCATCTTCTATAGATTTTGGCGTCTTGCCTCCGACACAAACGTGAGAAGAATTACAGACACGTGGTGAATGTGTCTCCTCTTCTACCGCTGCTCGTATTCCGCAGTGATTTCGTTTTCTCTCTCTCTTTATTTCCCTCTGTCGTCCTCCCTTCCATGGCTCGCGCTCGCTCTCTCTGACTTTCTCCTCCTCTTCCTCTCTCTCTCTGGATGGAAAACTCTTTGTGGCGGTCAAGGGAGAGGGAGGGGGAGAAACGTTCACGTGCGCACATCCAGCGCGATAGAGGCGATGTGGGGCAGAGACATTACGCTCCGCCTCCCCCTCTCAGTGCTTTCTCTTCTCTCTTCTCGGGACTTCGGGAGCGCGTTCGCCATGTCTTGATGGTCACCTCTCGGCACGTGTGCGTTGGCGAACAAAAAAAAGTTGAAATAACAAGACAACCAATGCAACCACCTGCTGCATCGTGCGAAGCTTAACGTTCTCTCTCTTCCGATGCGCGTCGTCTGTAGCGGGGAATGGCCGCATTGAAAGAGAGTACAACAGGAGAGAAGTGAGGAGGAGTCAAAGTCATCGAATACGCGTTCTCGGAGGCACTGATTCCCTCAAGTGCGGTTTTCTCGGAGGGACAAAGGAGAAATCGAGCGCTGGCGACGTTAGCCATGCCACCCTTTTTTTTGGGAGAGAAGAAGCGCAGAGATGAAGCGGTACTGCACATTACTGTTTTTTTTTTCCTCGAAGGAAGCGGAAATGCCAAAACAAAGAGCAAAAACACGACTGAAGACTGTCGTGCCGCGTTCATCGAAGCAACAGCACCCAAGGAGCCAGGTTCGGCTTCACCTTCTCTGGCGCAGCTCAGCTTCTCACTTGCTTTTTTCTGTGCCCTACCACAGCTGCACAGCCACGACGCTCCCTCTGTCTCGTGTTTTTGTCTGCGTCTACGGTGTTGTTCCCTGCCTTTCTTTGCCAATGTGAAAGTCGGCTCGATCTCTCTCTCTCTGTTCTTCACCTTCATTTGCTTCGTTCATGTGCACAAACTGACAAGGAAGTTTGAGCGACGAACTCCATAAACACCTACTCTGCTGCGTCAGTACACAGCTGTTGCTCCACGAAAGTGGGACCAACACCCTCTCTCTTCGCTTTACTGTCCATCAGCACTGAGGATGGCAACGCCTGCCGAGGTGGATCCTATGGTGGCACTGGTGGAGTCGTGGGACACCTACCTTGTCCCTTCGTCTCGACTACATTCCTCAAGGGAGTGGCCTGCGCAGGACTGTCCTCGTATCGCACAAAGCACGCGCGCTTTTGCTTCGGAACCATCGGTGTTTCGCTATCACCTTAACGATGCGTGCCCCATCTTCACTCCAGGTGAGCAAGACAATACTGACCAGGTCAGTCTAGCGACCTCTGGACCGCCCAGCGCAGGCGCTCCCGCCGATGGAGCCACTGAGTTTTCAGCGTCGTCGCTCCTGTGGTTGCTCACACTTGTGAGTCGGAACGCCGAGCTTCTGAGGGCCACGGCTCACCTCTTCCTGCAGTTCAATGCCCAGTTTGCGGCACTCGTAGACTCGAACGCGATGACAGTCAACGCGCTCCGCACACGTCACCAACAGCAGCTAGCCTCCTTGCTAGAGATGACAGACAAGTATACGGCGGAGGACATGATTGTGGACTCCGTGGTCACAGAACGAGTCATTTTGCAGCAACAGGGGGAGCTGGACACCCTTGAGCGCCACTGCGCCGCGGAGGAGAAGCAGCTTGAGGCAGATCTGCAAGTGACGCTCTGGAGGTTTCTCACTACGTCGGCGCCGGATGCCGTGGCAGCTGCCAATCGTAAAGAGCAGTCGCTTAGCTTGGCGAACGGAGATCACGGCGCGGGTGTTGGGGGAAGCCCTTATCGTCCCGAGGTTGACGTCAGCCGGTTTGCTGAGGTGCGCAAAACCACCACCTTAAACGCGCGGCGCAGCAGCACCGCCGTTGCACCGTTCTGGCCTGTCCACCTGGTGCCGGTACGCACCATCAAGCTACCTAACGAGGTGGGCGATGCATTTGCGGCTTCAGCGGTATCCTCGACGCGGTCACCATCGAGGCGATTGAAGGATTCAGCGCTTCAGCCTATCATTCTGGATATTTCACCCGTCTCTGGACTGCCACGCTGCCTCGAGTGTTGCACCGGTACTCAGCCTGGCGCCATCGCATCGACCGTGTGGAGCGCGGCGGAGGAACACCTTCTCCGTCTCGCACACACCCGCCACTCCGTGCTGCTCTTTGTTGGCACCGAGTTGGCCGCGCTGGATCTGATGCAGAAGTGTAGGGCGCCGGAGCTGCTGCTGGGAGCTGGGCACAGCTGCCGTGACGTCTTTCAACGCTTGGCAAACCATCCCGTTCTACAGGTTCTTTTCACGACTCGGCTTTGGGGCGCCAACGTCGTTCTCTTGTGGAACCCCGCGCAGGATGTTGCACCCGCTGCGGAAACACAGACGGTGGTGGAGGATGCGCTGGAGCTAGCGTACGCGTGGGGCGCGGACATGTTCTCTGTGGCGGTGTTGGAAGGCGCACGACTGCCGAGTTACGCGGCAACTGGTTGCTTCACCGCGATGGTGACGAGAACCTCGTCGACGTCGGCAGCGTTTCTTGCGTCCCAGGCGGTGTCGATGGAGGTTCTGCGCCAACTGCGCAACGGTGTCACACGAGAGCTTCTCGACACGGCTGGCGCGCGCCGAGCCCGTCGGTGGCAAGGCACGGCTACATGGATGCCGAACGGAATTGGTAACGCCGCTGCTGCCATGACTGGCACGGGCATGTGCCCTCGCGCAGTAGGAGTATTGTACACCAGTCAATCAGCCCAGCAAGAGCAGGAGAACCAGCTGAAGGTGCGGCAGGTGTCATGTGCTGGTTCATCAGATAAGCCTAATGCGGTTTCCCCTCTTCGCAAAGACAACTCCATCGTGTCTGTCAATTCATCCTCTTTCCTCTTCACGCCAACATCATCTCCCAGCTCATTCCGCGGCCCGTGCATCACCTTCAATACCCCGCTGGCCATTCGTGCCTTTCTTCCGTTGGGAGAAGAATACTTTATCTCGGAACGGTCTAGCCGGGGAAGGGGGTGCAGACGCAGTGGCTTTGATGCAGCTTCCCTGAATATCCCTAACCATGAGCGAGGCGACGCGCATGGACTGCTGCGCCGGCCAGTCTCGTCGACTGCCACGGAAGATGACGACGCCTCCTTCAGCAGCAAGAAGGATGCAGGCTTCTTATACGAAAGCTTCAGTGCTACCTCCGTGCGTGCGTCATCTGCGGCTCTTGATGCAGTGGAGGCTGGCAGCAGCGGTGGCGAGGTAGGGCTGCGTCAGTCATCGGAGATGATGACTCTGGAGTCACTCATTCAGCACACCTTTGGAGACTTTGCTGAAATCCTCTAGAACGCACATGGGGGTGTTACTCTGTGGAAGTCTGTTGAACGCACTTTCCACGGGTAGTTTGAAAAGGGGGCTCAGAACCATCGGATGATCAGCGCCTGCTTTGGAGCACCCCCTAGTACCGCGGCGTGTGAAGGCGTGAGACTGCGCTCTGGAGAGAGTCATGCAAACGGCTGATGCGTTGCTGCCTGCGTGTGTACGTCCCTCTCAGCGTGTAGCGCGTCCTTTTGGCTGTGACGCAAGCGCTGTCATGAGTGCTGTGAGGTGCACTGCTTTCCCCCGCTCCCCCCATTGACTGACACTCCTTCGCCTTGAATTTCCCGCGTTTGTTTTGTCGCCGCCATGGGGCAGGAGCAGAGATCAGCAAAGGGCTGTGTGTGTGTGTGTGTGTATCTCTCTCTGTGTGTGTGTACATCCTTGGCTCACGCATTACAATGCCGCCGCGCTCCCCTTTGCTGTACCGCTTTATTTTTGTTTGATTGTACAGTTGTCTCTTATGCATTTGTTCTCGCTCTCTTTACCACCCTGGTGCTAAGGAAACACCTCAGCGTGGGAGCGGGGTCCAGCACCCCCACTCAATGTGAGGGGGAAGCAAGGCAGCACTCTATCCCCTGGCAATACCAAGCCACTTCTGGTGGTGACAAGGTCAAGCACTTGAGGCGCAGAGGAGGTCAGAGTGAATATCACCATTGATGCCGGCGCTCAGGTCCGTGGATGGTGTGGCGTCGGAGCAGTCTGCGACCGTGAACACGCTTGTACCGGCCATGTGGTGAACCGAGTGTCAGCGTGACTTGAAGGTATCTTAGCAAGCCTTCAGCGCCTACTGAGGTGGCTAGTCTGAGCCACGGAGAGGGTTTTGCACCATCAGGTGGCGACCGGCGTAATGGGAGTAGCTGCGAGATGACCTGCGAGATGGGGGGAGAGGTAGAGTTTGAGAAAAGGGCCGTGAGCTCCAATGACGGAGTCGGCCGTAGTGTTGTAGCGCATGTGTCTGCGGCTGTTCTGCTCTGCGCGATGGGGGCGGTACCGGGACCAGGGGTGGGCGCGGGGCTGGACTTGTTTACTACGGTGGAATGGACGCGTTGTGCAACACGAAAGAAAAACTCCTGCACGGACGATAGTAGCCCACGACGGATACATAAGGAGCGGCCTCGCAGAATGTAACGTCCTCGGTTAGTTGGACTCTCAGCCCCTTCTCGTTTCTTCTGCACTCTTTTCGTTTTTTTTTTTTTTTCTGTGTGTGCTTGATTGTGTTCTTGGCGGAAGGTGTGAAGCGAGTCTACCCCATTGTCGTCTTATCACAGCTTTCTCGTTGCACACCTGCACACCGACTGCGCTGCTCACTTGTAAGCGGTGAGGCGAACTACAGTAGAATCCGAAAGACGTGCGAAAAATGCTGAGCCAGAGTCGTCTGTCCTCTAATAGGACGATAGAGACGGGGGAGGGGCTCAAGAAGAAGGACGCGTGGGATCGCCGTATCGAGTCGACGCTGCAGCAGCTGGGCCATCTCTACACTAGCCACATCGAACCTGTAGAGAAGTGCTACGACTACAACGTGTTCCGCCCCACGTGGTTCGCCGAGTCGATCAAGCAGAAGCGGCCGTTCGTGACATTTCTCGGCCCTTTCTCAGCGGGCAAGTCCTCCTTCATCAACTACCTGCTGCAGGGCGATTACCTCCTGACAGGGCCACAGCCTGTCACCGACAAGTTCACTGTCGTCATGTATGGCGAGCGATCTCAGCAGATCCCTGGCCGTGTGCTCATGGCAGACAGCGGACAGCCCTTCCGTGGTCTCTCGCAGTTTGGCGACGCTTTCGCGGAGTTCTTCGCCGGCGTGCTGGCACCCCACCCACTACTACGCTCCGTCTCGTTTGTCGACACCCCTGGCGTCCTTGAAGCGGCCGGCGATGCCCACTTCCGCCGCTACGACTACATTGAGGTGTGTCGATGGTTTGTTGAGAAGAGTGACCTCGTCTTCTTCTTGTTTGACCCGACAAAGCTAGACGCCGGGGCAGAGCTGCGGCAGGTGTTCGGGAAGGCTCTCCGCCACCACGAGAGCAAGATACGCATCGTGATGAACAAGGCTGACTCAGTGCGGCCGCAGGAGCTGATGCGAGTGTACGGCTCCTTGTACTGGAGCTTGTCAAACTTGGTCCGCTCAACGGAGCCGCCGCGGCTGTACGTGTCCAGCTTCTGGGATAAGCCTTACCGCAGCGGCACCGACTACGCCCTTTTTGAGAAGGAAAAGGAGGACTTGTTGTACGAGCTGATCGTCACGGTCCCGCTGCAGTCGCTTGACCGCCGCGTCACGTCCGTGATGCGACGCGCCCAGGACGTGCTTCTCTTCGTGCTTATCTGCGCTACTTATCGCACCCGCTTACCGGTTGTTTTCGGCAAAGGCAAGGCAAAAGAGCGCTTCTTTGAAGAGTACGAGACCATCATCCAGGACCTGGCATCGCGCTACCACGTCAGTGCGAACAACTTCCCCAGCGTCAAGGATGTGCGCGCGTTCCTGGCCAAGGTGGACTCCAGGGACTTCCCTGACGTTGAAAAATTGGAAAAGCGGGGGTGGATCAAGCTGCTTAAGGACTCCATCGAAACAGACCTTCCGCGCTTGCTCCAGCCATTGAAGGAGCACTCGATGAGCGACCCGCGAGAGCAACGCGACGCCATTATTCTTCAGAGAAATTACATAAAAAAGCAGGCCATTGCAGCGTCTGATGCTAACGCGGCCTCCGTAGCGAACCTTGGCGGCAATAGCCCACCTCGAGCGGCCGCGGCACTCGCAGTATCACCGTCCATCGCAGCTGCACCTGCCGTGAGCAGCCTCCCGTCTACCCCCGACACGCAGATGCAGATGATGACGCTGCTGATGCAGATGATGACCATGCAGCAGCAGCAGCAGCAGGCTAGTAGTGCCTCGACGGGTCCGGCTAGTAGTGGTACAACAACGGCGGTGCCGAATGACCAGATGCAGCTCACAATACAGAATATGATGACTATGATGCAGCAGCAACAGCAGCAGTAGTGATCTCAGCAGCAGCACCACAAAAATGAGCGAGACGAGAGAGGCGACTCTCTTACCCTATATTGCATCCATGAGCAAGAAAGTAGTCGCCCAGAGGTGCGCCACCGAAGAAGAATAAGGTAGAGACCAGTAGAAGTGGCAGGCTAGTATGACTTGCGGCTTCGTGTCTTGCCTCTTACGATTTAGGGAGGACTTGAGCGTATGATGATCTTCTTCCACGTCCTGGCATCAGTGCGCCTCCCCCTTTGTGATTATTCTCGTAATACTTGAAACACACAACAGGACTCTCTCTCTCGCACGTTTTTATGCACCGTGGACATGTATGCTGCGTATGAGGGCGGAGGAGGAGGACAATGGCATCTTTTGCTTGGTAGTCGTTTTCCATTCCTGTCAGCCCTCTTCCCTTCTGGAAGACCATCGCCTCCGCTTGCAGACGCGCGCGTGTCATGGGAGCATCGAGGGCGTTGTTGTTTGCGTCTCTCTCTCTCTCTATATGCGTGCCAGTCTCAGCGCGTTTGAACCTCGAGAGTTGATTTGGTGTCTTCCTCATCGTTTTCATATATATATATTTTCTCTTTTGGCTTTGTGGAAAAGTCTCTTGTTGTGCCCCTATGGTATTCATTTTACCCTTTGGTTTGTTGTGTTTACCTCCTCTTGCGCGCGCGCGCTCTCGCTTCTTCCTCTCGTACCTTCCAACGGGAGAGGGCATCCCGTCTTGTCAAGCGCACCACCTCGACCCCAGCGGTGGGCAATGTGAAATACAGTAAAAAAAGAAGCAATAATCTCGTCTTTTGGGGCACTATGATGCCCTTCGCTCACCGAATGCAGTTGACGCTCGTTTCATCTGTGGATCATGACTCCCCATCTCCCCATCCCACCCCATGCACACGGCTCTGCGAATGGCAGCGACGCCAGTCGCCATGTCATATATGTTTTAATGGAATGACTCCTATGCTCTGACATCAAGCCCTCTACCTTCTCGCGTTCCTTTTTTTCCCCACTCTTCTTGCCGATGGTCACAGCACACCTCATGGCCCTCAAGCGCGTACGCAGCGAGGCCACTGAGAACAGCGAGGTCGGGCTCGACGACATGCTGGTTTCTCAACTCGCTAAGAAGCGACCGGACGTGGCTACCTGCACCTCTAGCTCAGCCGTGAGCCCTTTCACGCAGCAGCCCTTTTCAGCCCGCTACAAAGAATTGTTGATGGCGCGCCAGCGGCTGCCTGTGTTTGAGAAGCGCCACCTTATACAAGAGACGGTGCGCACTCACCCTGTCACCTTGCTTGTAGGCGAGACCGGCAGCGGTAAGACGACGCAGGTCCCTCACTTTCTTGCGGAGCTGCAGGGCACATGCACCGGCGTTGTCGCATGTACGCAGCCACGCCGTATCGCGGCCATCTCCGTTGCCACTCGTGTGGCCGAAGAAATGGACGTGCACCTCGGCGCACACGTTGGCTACCACGTCCGCTTCGACTCGCGCAAGTGCAACGCCACGCGCGTGCTGTACATGACGGATGGCATGCTGCTTCGCGAGGCGTTCACGGACCCGGACCTCACGAACTACAGTGTCGTGGTGGTAGACGAGGCACACGAGCGGACTATTGACACAGATGTGGTTCTCGGCTTGCTGAAGCAGCTCCTCACACGCCGGCCCTCTTTCCGGCTGGTGGTCATGTCGGCCACGTTGGACGTGGCGAAGATTCAGTCCTACTTCCCTTGTGCGCCGCTCGTGCATGTGTCAGGGCGGATGTACAATGTGGACGTCTTTTACATGCCAGAGCCGGTGCGCGACTACGTGGAGGCAACCGTGTCCTGCGTGCGCCAGGTGCATGAGCGCGAGCCGGCAGGGGATATTCTCTGCTTTTTGACTGGCGAGGCGGAGATTGAGCGGGCTGTTGCCGCACTACATCAGGCACTGGGCTCGAGCTCTGCAGGCGCCTCTAAGGAGCAAGGCGCTCCGGTGCAGGGTGCAAGAGCAGACTTGACGCCTCTCAGTACCTTGGCTGAGGACCTGGCGGCGCCGGCGCGGCCGACGGAGGTGGTGGTGTTGCCTCTCTACGGCTCTCTTAGTCTCAAGGATCAGCAGAAGGTGTTTGCCACCTACCCTCCCAACACACGCAAGGTTGTCGTGGCCACAAACATCGCTGAGACGTCTGTCACGATCGACGGCATTGTCTACGTTGTAGACTGCGGCTACCAGAAGCAGAGCTTGTACAACTCCGAGGCGCGCGTGGACTATTTGCTGCCAGCGGTTATCAGCAAGGCTTCCGCAGAGCAGCGCAAGGGTCGCGCTGGCCGTACGCGGCCTGGCAAGTGCTTCCGTCTCTTCACATTGGTCGACTTTGCCAGCTTTCCCGATCAAGCGCACCCGGAGATACTGCGCACAAACATTGTGAACACCGTGCTGCTGCTGCTCACCCTTGGCGTCGCTAACCCGTGCGAGTTCCCCTTTATCGACCCGCCTTCGGACCAGGGCATGAGTGACGCCTTTTACCAGCTCTTGTACTTCGGCGCTGTGAACGATGAGCTGGAGCTGACGGACTTTGGTCGGCGTATGGCAGCGCTCCCTGTGGATGCCTGTTTGGCACGGATGCTGCTTATGGCGCCCAAGCACGGCTGCGGTGCCGACACCGCGGTGGTGGCGGCGATGCTGGAGGCTGGAAACGCGTTCAGCCGTCCGCCAGCGAAGTTGAAGGAGGCTCGTGAAGCGCATGCGCGCTTTGACGACGCTGACGGTGACCACATTGTGCTCTTTCGCGTTTTTCACGCCTACTTAAAGAACCAGCAAAACGGCAAGCGCTTCTGCCACGAGAACTACCTACGGCACCAAACCCTACAGCAGGCGGTGCAAGTGTACAACCAGCTGCGGTGGTCGATGGGCCAGCTCAAGATACCGGTGCGGTCCACCTACATCCCGGAGCGCGACTACGTAGACACGGTGGCGCTCCGCAAGGCGGTGCTGGAGGGATTCTTCACCCAAGTTGCCCGTCTGACCCCTGTCCCATCCGGTAGCCATAGAGGCGGGGCGGATCCAACGACACGCATCTACCGTACCGTCCGGGACGCTTTGAGTGTGACGCTGCATCGCCAGTCCGTGCTGGCGGCGGCGCAGAAGTCCCGCGCACTTCCCGCCTGGATCGTGTTTGACCGTCTAGAGGTGCAGGGGGACGCGGACACGTTTATCCGAACTGCCTCAGCAGTGGAGGTGGACTGGTTGCTGGATGTGAGTCACTTTTACACCGATCTCAGCGAGATCCCAGATGGCGATATTGCGCAGGTGCTGCGCCGTGCTCAAGAGGCACGAAAGTGACGCACACCCGGGCAAAAGGCAAGCGTGAGGGTGTCTAGTGCGGTGGCGCGGACCGTAGTCGCGTGCTTGCCATCCTCGTGCCTCGACCTTGCACTGCGTCCCATGATCACACGATGGAGAACTCTTACTTGCCGACTCCCCTTCACTGCTTTTGAAGGGATGCATATCGAGGACGTCACCCGCTTTACTAAAACGTAGCACACAACACAGCAGACCAAAGGGTGTCCCTATGTGACTGTTGCTCGTAGGCTTAAGCCGTTTTGTCGATGGCGGCCATACTTCACGACGAGGCACTATAAGCTCAGAGGTGTTCCGCTAAAACGATACAGGCCAGCCTTAGTACATCTCAGAGACGTAGGGAGCAAACGCCGCAAGCGTCCTCTCCTTCCTCGTGCACGCGCTCTCGTTGTTTTCGAATTGTTCCTCACCGTATGTCCACTACCCGACTCGGCTCTTTGTTCCCGCGGCTTTTATCCTTTCATATGTCCTCCCTCATGCTGTTCTTTTTCGGCCTACAATTCAGCCATTGAGGCTTGCGAACAGGAGTACCCACACACCTCTCTCCACCTATACCCCTTCCACCGGTGGGCGAAGCGGAGGAGGTGAGAGAGAGAGACGGTTGCCACATCACCTCCTCCTTCCTGCCTTTCTCTCCTTCTCACCCGAAAAAGCACACGCACACACAAAGACGGGTGCGAGTTACAATACACGACTAAGAGGCGAGTCGCTGCATGGGGCATCGACTCTCACCCCCTCTTCCTCTCCACACGCACGCTACCCATCCCCCGTATGTGTGGCTATAGTCACAGGTCCGTACCTCGACTCCCCCTACCCCCCCCCCCCCCCCACACTCCGAAAGCACACGTTGTAGACATACATATTCGCATAGAAATAGCCAACAATAGATCCTTCCTTTTTTTCTGCTTCTCAGCGCACTGTCATGAGCAGCGCTTCTTTGCCTCCACCGCAGCGCGGGGACGCTGTGCAGGTGCAGTTCGTGAACACAGACGGCAGCACCATCGCTCAGCGTCCCATTCCTATTGAGGAGCTGTTGCAGCAGCAGGATCACACCATGGATATCAGCGATGGGATTGCACTGCGCCTCGAGGCGCTGAACGCTGAGCAGGACTACAGCGACGACGACAGCAGCGCGTCCGACGGCACTGCTGACGATAAAGAGGGTACCGAGGGCGCAGGTGCTCGAGGACAAGCCGTCGCTGCTGCAACCCCGCCTCCCGGCACGCGAGCCACCAGAGACTGGTACGAGGTGCTGGATGCTCTACGCCGGGAACAGTTGGATGTGAGACGCGCCATGACTGGGGTTGAGGAGGCCATGAGGAAGCCGAGTGAGGGCGAAGGTCGCCTTGTCACGCGACACTCCAAGAAGCTGCGTTGTGTGGCCACGCCACTGAAGCGATTTTCCATTGCACCGAGCACCGAGGGCAAGTCCATCGCTGCTGACGCGGCACCCAGGAGCGTGCCGCCGCCCGGTGCGTCTCGGCGAGAGGTATGGGCCTCTCTCGCTCCGGCCAAAGATGTGTATCCGCACAACTACAAGGTTCTTCGCTACGTCTCTTACATGCCCGCGCTGGACTGCCGGCGTTTCCGCCCCACGGCACTTGCCTTCCACGCCGCGGCGTCGTACTTGAACCGCAAAGATAGCGGCCAGCGCCTACTCGTCTACGGCGGTGTTTCCTTCGGTACCCGCAGCGTGGAGCAGGAGCTGTACGAATTCTCTGTGCTGACGGGCAACTGGTGCCGCATCGAAGGGCGACAGCTCGTCCCGGCCGGCCACTACGGCCACACAATGACAGTGGTCGAGTGCTTTGACCGCCTCGTGGTAGTGGGCGGCATCGGGCCCGGTGGGGCGACCGTTTCACCGAAAACGAGGCAGGCGTGGAGCACTGATCCGCTGCGTGCGCCGCGGTATCGATATCTGTGTCCACTCTTACATCGTCCTGCCGGGAAGGTGGCGAACATGTTAGCGCGCGCCGGTGGGACGGCTGCGCCGCTGCCCCCCACACCATCGCCCCCGTCGATCGGCTTCGTATCTCTGCTTTTCGACATGAACCTGAGCGATCAGAGCTGGCGCGCTATTCAGCCTCCCACCCCTTTTCCGCTAGTGTTTCACACCAGCGTTTACTTTGGCACGGAGCTCTTTATCTTTGGTGGACTCACGGCTGATCTGCACGTGTCTTGGCAGCTGCTTGCCATCAACCCCGGCACGTACGCGGTTCGCCGCATCCAAACAAGTGCTAGTCCGCCCCGTCGAGGCCGACGGGGAATGGCGCCAGGTGATGAGGGAGTGGAGCAGGAGCGGAGTGGCAGCGACGTAGACGTGGATGAGACCGACGGCCCGGGGCCACGTTTTCTGCACACGGCAGTGCGGTACGGCCAATACATGATCGTCTACGGCGGCTACGGCACGCAGAATGAGGTGCTTGATGACTGCTGGGCATTTGACATGGCGAATGAGCGCTGGGAGCAGCTGCGTTGTCGCGGCGGGGCAGCCGGCCGTGCAGGGCACGCGTGCTGCGTCGTTGGCTGCCGCATGCTCGTCACAGGTGGCTTTGAGTCGTCTCTAGATGAGATCGGAACCTCAACGTCGCCAGTGACGACGGTGATGGAACTGAACCTCGTGCCGACAGTGCAGGGTGAGCACATGTGGCGTGCAGAGGTGCGCGTCCAGCCACCGTTGCCGCCGCTCGCCTTCACGCAGTGCGCCCCGTGCGGGGACGGCTATTCGTTTCTTCTCTTTGGCGGGCTGACGAAGCCGGCGCGACACCCTACTCGGTCCCTGTCGGTCGGCAAACGTTCCGCATCCACGAAACGCCGTGCAGCGGCCTTCAGCGAGGACGAGAGCGATGCGGAGGATGTAGCGGAGAGTGTCGTGGAAGCAGATCACCGCTCCGCCTCTCGCGAAGTGTCTGAGCGTGGAGCCTCTGTGGCGGCGCGCAACGGGCTTTGGAAGAGGTTTGCACCGTTCGACGACGGCCTTGTCCTCACTTTTCCAGAGAAGCGGCGGCACAGTGTGGGGGCCAAGAATGGGCCGGTGGTGAATGCTCTCGGCGTTGAAGTGGACCCTGAGGAGCTGCCGGAGCACTTCAAGGCTTTTGTGCGACGGCAAGAAGACTTTGTGAAGAAGAAGGACGCCACCACCGCGGAGACAATGCGCAAGACGACTCTGGAGGAGCTAGAGGAAATGGAACCGGCGCTGTATCTTACCGATGCCGAGATTGAGCTGCTGATGCACCGGAGCGAGGAGTGCTGCATCGCGTTTTCTGAGCGCTACAAGATGAACATGCTGCCGAGCAATGTGCCGGACCGCGAAGAGCGTGTGCACCTGATTGAGGAGTGCATCTCCGAGAGCCGACAGGTACGGGATGTGATGCGGTCTATGAAAGGTTCGACGCCTGGCGTTACCGCTGTCAAGTCAAAAACACACCGCAAGCGTACCGGGCAAAAGTTCGAGGACTACTCTGCCGCGAAGCCCTTCCGCCGTGTCGTTGTGATGCAGCTGATTACCAGCATCAACAACCACCTGTCACGCATGCATCGACTGAACAAAACGTTGCGGACTGTGGACTGGCCTGAAAAGAAGGGTTTCCTGGAGGCTATTGACGATATGCAGAATTCCGTCCACGCCGTGTCACGCGCCATCAACGGCGTTCTCAACAAATACATCCAGCATCGAGTCGAGTCCCTCATGAAGGGCGTAGAGAAGCATAAGGAGGTGATGCGGATGCTCACGGAGGTTGTGGAGAAGAATCGGCACGACAAGATATGGGGGATCGAGGAGGCGCGAAATGAGAAGCGAAAAGAACAGCAGCGTGCTCGTGCCGCTGTGGGGCCCCTTGGGCACCCAGTGCTCACGGTAAAGCAGGCCCCCAGCCAGAGGCGCATGTCATCAAGTGCTGCACGTAGCAGAAGTTCCTCGCCGGCCGCGATACGAAATCGCTCCACACCCAGCTGCTCGCTGGGTGTCGGCTATCACGCTGATGAAAGCAAGGCTGTTGCATATGTGGTGGACAGGGAGTGGCATGATCTGCTCAGGCGCACCAGCATGGTAGAGAAGTGTGCCGGCCGTCTGCGCCGCTACTGCGAAGAAGGCGCGGCGACCAGCGGCACAGCGCTGCCACCATCGCCGCCATCCGTCAAAGACCCCCTGTTGACGCATTTGGCGTCGCCGCAGGCACCTTCTGTGATGACTCAAGTCCCGCCCCCACTACAAGTGCCCCCACTGGGGTCAGTTGACCCGATAGCGCCATCTGTTCTCCTGCCCACCGGCGTGCCGCTTGCGGGCCTGGTTACGAGTGAGGCTCCTGGGGCCCCTCTTGCGCTAGCGTCCGCATCAACGATGGGTGAGGCTGGCGCCGCTCGACCGCGCGAGATTATGATTCAGCGCTCAAACGAGCTGCGAGTCACTGCAGCAGGGGTTGCTGAGGAGGTACGCAAAGCAGCTGTGAGCCTGCGCACTGCGCTTACTCAGGTAGCTGCTGAGACGCCACTGGCGATGTCGGCAGCCGTATCGTTGTCGTCTAAAATAAGCCACCTGACAGCCGCACCCTTGCAGACGACTGTGGGTACCGATGCCGTCACCCACACCATCCCTGTTCCACAACTGCCAGTCCCCACAGTAGTATCGTCTCACACGGCAGCAGCACCGACAGCCTCTGGAACCG
Organism: Leishmania braziliensis MHOM/BR/75/M2904; assembly: GCF_000002845.2. Taxonomy (NCBI): domain Eukaryota; phylum Euglenozoa; class Kinetoplastea; order Trypanosomatida; family Trypanosomatidae; genus Leishmania; species Leishmania braziliensis. Next base: position 738,875 of record NC_017947.1, on the reverse strand, counting down.
CGCTTGCTGCCCGATCAGCTCCATCGGACACGAGCTCCTCTTCGTCATTGGGATCGTCACGCTCGTCTTCTTCTTCTTCGGGGTCTTCGGCACCGGCAGCCCCTGCCGCGACTCACGGTCCATCACCCCAGCTGCTCTCGGGAGGCTCCTTACCATCCGCAACGACGACCCAACCAACGTCGCCGGGCTATGTGCCACCTCCAGTAACGGTGCCCGTGATGCCGAACGCAGAAGCGGCGAGTGCGAAGGTGCAGCAGCCGGACCTCCCCCTGGTGGCCCAGTCTTCGCACAATGCCGCAGCGGATTCTTCACATCCTAGCCACAATGCAAAGGATACCGCTGGCTCACCGGCGCAGGCCTCCACAGCTCAGAGGCACGCTGTACACCTGAATGCACTGCGCCCCCTTCTCGCAGCGAGAGAGTCTCTCCTGCAATTCCAGGATAAGGTGATTCTGATACGCCTGAACAAGTGGGACACCAGCGACCTCGCCGGCCCACCACAGGACATGAAGGTGGAAGAGCTGTACAAGCGGCTCAGCAAACTCCTGACGGGGGTGACGCAGTGTATCACAGCCAGCTTCCTGACCAAGGCTGGCGCGAGGCCACCTCGTCTCCGCCCCGCTCCCCTTTCTGTCGGTCCGCCGCCGCCGCCATCAAGGAGCAAGAAGGCAGCAACGGAAAGAGGGACCAGCGGCGTGATAACAAAGCGGTCCTCACAGTCGAAGTCGCTCACCTCGACAGCGGCAGCACGTGCGAGCTCTACACCTGCGGTCTTTTCGGAGATGTCGTTCTCCGCCGCGGGAGATAACGAAGGGGGTTCTCGCAAGGACCACTCCCCTGCAGAGGGGGCGCTGCACGGCACCGCCGAGGGCAGCGTGAGGGACACTCTGAGGCTGAAGCCGCTTCCTCTGCCCTCTTACGACCAGGACGCGAGCGCGGGTGACGAGTGGCTCACGAGGCTCTCTCGCCCAACCGATAATGGCGCAGCTGGTGTTCCTCTGGTGTCGAACGAGGCGCTTCTGCGAAATGTCCGGTCAGAGGTTGCGCCTGCGGCTCTCTCATCTACCGATACAGCAGCCCTAGCTGCTATGCAGGTTCATGCAGTGTACCCGGGCGCACGCACAATACCAAATACCAACGCCGCTAGCGTCGTGTGCGGCAGCGTAGCTGCTCCGATGATAACGGGTCCGTGGGCGCCCACAGTCCCCTCAATGCAGACAGGTGGCTCCGCGTTTGTTGGGGCAGCAGCACCTGCCGTCTCGCTGAGCGTCGTTCCAAAGGTTCTACTGCCGGCAGGAGCGAATGGCGTGTGCACCGACAAGGCTGGGGCGGCCTTCACGACGCAGTCGTCACTGCAGCGCCGGCGATCTACGATTGCAGATCTCACGCAGCTGCGTCACCCCTTCCAGAACAGGTTGAGTAGCGGCAACTTCGGTGACGGCACAACCAATATCGGCGACGGGAAAGAGCCGGTGACTCGCGAGCCGGCTACAAGTGTCACGCGGGGTAACTTTGTCGTGAACACGGAATACCTTTCTCGTGCTGCGCCGCATGCGTTACTGGCGGCGCCAACTGCTGAGGACCAGTTGCAGGAGAGCGCCAGCGGCGTGCAGCTTGCGTGGGCGGATGTCGATGAAGACTACTTTTACTTTGGTCGGGCTGTAGAAAAGCGCACGACGCCTGCCGCAGCGGTGGTGTCTGGTCCGCCCTACCTTTTTACCCGCCCAAGTGTTGGCGTGGGTGTGTCACCACCAGTGGGATCGGTGGTGGGCTCACCGCGTGCGAATGCGGAGTGGGTAGTTCCGCCAACGCGCGACATCACCAGTGTCACTTCTGTGTCGGCTGCGCCACGCACACGCTCCTCTACGGCGCGGCGCAGCATCAGCAGTCGGCGGGTGTCGGATCACTATTTGTTATCCACAGCCTCGCAGTCGCTAAAGTCGCACACAGCGCGGCCAGTTGTGCGCAAGGAGGGCGCCAAGCACAATTTCTATACTCCTGGGGAGCTGCAGCTGATGCACGCACGCGAGCGGCTGCGGTCGAAGCCGTCCAAGTGATGGACGCGTAGCCGCATGCTGCTTTTCTGCGCGAGATCCACTCTGCGGGATTTCATCACGTTTCCATCCTTTACCGTGGCAGTGTTTGCCGATGTGCGGTCGAGAGTCGCCTTTACTTCTTTGCGCAGGGGGTTCTGAGGGGCGAGAAAGCGTCAATCTGGTGCACAGGAAGAGCGACGCGTTCATTGTCACTTGTCGATGAGTGGCCAGGGCACCCCCCCCCCCCCCGCATGTGTGCGTGTTTGTATGCGTGACAGCAAAGTCGCAGTGCTGGCCCTCGATGAGACGTCTCTTTCGACTGCGTCGCGTCTTTTTATGTGTCATTCGGTACTCCTGTCTCTGTAGGTGCTGGAAGCGATATTGTTTGTTGCTTTGGTTTCGCGCGTGTGTGTGTATATGTAGGTGGGTGGGTGGGTGTGCTTTGTTTCTTTGCTGTTCCCTCCGTAAAGCGAAAAGAGAGACTCTCAGTACTGCGCAAAAAGAGATAGACACCGCAGCGGACAGTCAAATCCCTCAATGGTGCTGGATAGCAAGCGTGGTGTCCTCGATGTTGATGGCAGATGCGCATCGGTATTCCTCTTTCGGTGTTGCGACTCACTTCTGTGAGAAATCGGTGATATACGGAGGTGGTTAGGTCTTTGTGTCCTGTCGACAGTGTCGCATCTTCCTCATCATCGGCAACCCTCTTGGTATCTGCTTGCCATTTGTTTCGCGATCGCTGCTTCCCTTTTGTTGCTTCTCTCTGTCCTTCTTTACTGGTCGTCCACCACCCTCCTCGCTTTCCCCCTTCAGCCACCTCGCCCATCATGCCCACCTCTGCGCATCTTTGCACTCTCATAGCATGTAAGAGAAAAGAAACAAGCAAACGAACAAAGTACATTTTAGGGTCCTCTCCAGTCAGATTCGCCATGCTTCTGGGTAGCCGAGGCAGCGCCATAGAGCAACATTTTCTGCTCCCGGACGAACTCACAAGCGACCTCAGCTGCTCCCTTTCAGCTCCCCCCTCATTTTTCTGGAGTCCTTCAAAAGGTGTTGCTTGTAAGCCTCTGCACGACTTTGGTATTCCTCCTCACGCTCCTGCTAAAAGACATTTCTCCCACAAGCGGGCGCTCACACATTGCTGTCTTGCGCTGCTACGACGCTATCAACCAAGAGAAGAAAACTACGGGCTTTTTTGTTGTTCGAGTGCCTTTAACTCTTCTGAGCGAGCGCTTATCGAAAAAAAAAAAAAAGACAGTAAACGAAAATGAAAGACTAGAATGAGCCTTGACCCTTCTGCAATCTTCTCTATCGGACTCAGTAACTGTCACCCACAATTCTCGCCAGCTCTCCATCCTTCATCATCATAACAGTAGCCGCCGCGACAGAGGCGCCTCCGGAAGCGCCCAGGCAAGAGGAAAAGGCAAAATAGAACAGAAGAACATATATGTAGTCGCATAGGACTCGGAGAGCAACCCTGCAGGCACCGCACACCCAGAAAGGGAGGCGGTGACTCAAACGTCATCACCGAGAAGACGCAAAAGGACATGAGAGAAAGCGAAGACGCGGCAGCGAGACACCTGTGCGCGCGCCACCCCCCCCCCCTTCCTCTTCGTCTTGTTTATATATTTTTTTCTTCACATTGTGCGTGCACGGCTCAGCACGCCTCTCCGCTCGGCACCCTTGGTGCCTCTCTTTTTTTTCTTCTCTCTCTTTCTCTCTCTCGCCGTGTACTCTTTGCCGGCGTTACCATATTTTGTTGTTGTTGTTGCTACGAGCAGTGGCGTACGGTTGTTATGGTCTGCGTCTCTGCCGCTACCCCTTCCTGTGTTTCGTGTTCCTTTACCTTTGCTCTTCTTGTTCCACAGTGGAGGGTTTCGGGCTGGAGAAGGCGAGCCAGAGGAGACAGGTGGACTGTTTGCCGCGCACCTCCTTCCCCTCCCCCCTCTCTCTCTTTAAGTTCTTCGTCGCCCGTTGTTCTGGTTTAACCCACCCTTTGTGCTTCTGGTCTGTCTGCATTTTTGTTTTTGTTTTCCGCTCCTCATTTTGCCACAGGCGGAGGTTATCCTTCTCGTCTTCTCGCTTTTGTTTGTTCGTTCTTTTTTTTCTTCGTGTCTGGCCACAGGCAGCTGACGTCGCCACCGTGTTGTACTCGGTCTCAGTGCCAAAGTGCGGAGGCGTAGTGCAAACTCACGAGAGCCAAGGCCTGAGAGAGGGAGGAGGCACTGGTGACTAACGAAGAGAAGAAAGAGAGAAAACGCTGGCCCTGGGGAAGAGCACGCGGCTTCGAGCTTCTGCACTGCCCCTCCCTCCAACGCCTAGAACCTGTCGAGCTCAAATTCACCTTAACAGCACGGCGGAAAAAAACCGCTCCCACCCGTCTGCTCCGTTTGTACACAACTGCTGCCCTGATTAGGAGCCTTACTGCAGAGGCGACGCGCACAAGGAGATGGGTGTTGTGCCGCACTGCGAACGAACCTCTTCGGTGAGATCCTTGTCGGAATCTCCACCGAAGCAACGCTGATTCTTTGACCGTACACCGGCTCTCGACCTTTTACTCCTCTCCTTCCCCCTTCTCTCCGTGCCCACAATCTTTTCTTTTTTGCACCTCATGGCTTTCTCTGCTCATTTGTTGTCTTTATTAGCTTGCTTGTGTGTGCACGCTCGCAGGTGACTGTGTGAGTTAGTTCACAGGCCTCTGTCTCTCCGCGCCAGACTTTTGGAGGGGTGGGGAATCTTGTTGCGCCCCTCCACATTTGACTCACCTCATATCAGTGGAAAGGAAAATAGCCACAGTGTAACCATCATTCCAGCGGTCACAGGCGGATTTTCTTCGCCCTTCTTCTTTATGGGTGGCAACCATCACACAACGAGGACCTCACCCGTACTATTTCTAACAAAGACAAAAGACACCCCCCACCCACCCACACCCACCCACATATAAATATATCCCGTCCCCTCGCCCTCTACCTCCCCTTCCCCACTCCAAAGAGACAGCAAAATACCTCAGCTAGTTTCGCTAACACCACCCCTTCTTGCGCATAATCCCCTTCCTGTGGCTTACGCTCGACGACCTTTACCACGGCTCGATCTCTGCGTCTCTTTTTTTTTTCCTTTGTGCGGCCTTTTTGTCCTTGTCTTTCTGCGGCGCTTTCACTTTCTCGTATGTCTTCACCTTCTCCCCCCTCTCTCTCTTCTTTTTTGTCGCTACGTCTTAACGCTCGTTCCCTTTGTCCCCCTTCGCTCCTGCGTATATTAGTGCCTTTGGGGCTCTGTCGCTGTTGACGATTTGCTCTCCTCTTCCCCTTCACTCTCTAGTTCTAGCCTTCTCGTCCCGACACCCCTACTCTTTCTCTCTGGTCTTTTCAAGGCATTACGAGTAGTTGCATTTTTGTTTTCCGCGTCTTTACCTGTGTTCCGTCGAGGTATACGCTTTTTGCACCCACTTCTCCTCACTGTCGGTGCGTGGGGTGTGGAACAGCACCTCGGTCGATTTGATCGTTATTCGAGCCGTGCTTGGGGCTCCATACCTTCTGATTCATTACCTTTCCCTCTTTTTGTGTGTGTACGTGCGTGTTCTCTGCCCCGGCTGCGGTGATCATGAACCCCCTCTTAGCGCGGGACTACGAGGTCCCGAAGAAGCCCATTTTCCGTCTCGAGGGCAGAACAGTGGTGCAGAGCACTGAGGCGTCCGCCTTCGTGCCAAACAGCATCACTGATAGTGTCATGTACAGCACCAACGGTCACCTTGGTCTGCGGCACCTGAGCGAGGTGGAAAGGGTTGGCTTCAAGACGGAGGTTCTAATGAATGGCATCTACCACGAGGAGCCGACGGACACTTGGGAGTTCAAGGGCATTCCTCGCACTAATCAGGTGGGGGCGAGTATCTGCACGGTCGACTTCGACTGCATGCTAGACGGTGAATCAGGTACACTGTCGTCGATTCCGCACCGAGAGCTGAACCTCGACGACGGTGCGTACCGCAGCAAGTGCTCCGACGTCATGAGCGCCGATAACGGCGTCATCTTCGACACCAACTACATGCGCACCGTCGCACTCAGCGACTTGAGTGCGTGGGGTGCGCAGGTGTGCTACACCGACTTCCGACTGAGTGACATAGGTTCGCCAGCGTCTGTCGGCAGCGTCAGCAACGCCGGCTTGGACAATGGTGTGATGAGTTCCTCTGCGCCACACAGCTTTAGTATGGATAACATGTCCGACAGGGCGCAGCAGACGCATCAGTCGCTCACGATTGACCGCCCCCAAGAAAGCCTGAACTATCGGATCGAGCTTGTCGTGCTCATCTCCATTAACCAGGAGTGCTGGGATGTCGTCCACGAAGGGATGGACCGAATATGCCAGTCCTCGCTGACCTCGGACAGTGCGGTGACGACGTTTACAGAGGTGAGCTGCGTGGTAAACTACGGCGACCGATATAGCCTCTTGCAAGCCGAAGTGCAGAGTACACCGTGGACTCGCGATCCCGAAAGCGATACGACATCGCCGTTCTTGCGAGACCTGTACAATGTGAACGCCAGTGGCTCCCGGGACGGCCTCAGTAGCTACAGCAATAAGGAGGGCAAGGTGCACGGTAGAAGCGACCGGCATGGTAGGGACACTTCCGCCTTTCGTCGACCAGACACGTGGAACTACCACGCCTTTCACAGCCCAAACAAAGCGCAGAGGTCTTACGTGATCAGGAAGCGATTCATGCTGACGCTGACACCAGAGAGAGTGCCGGATAGTGTTGTGCTGACCTTCCGTGCCTGCCACAAACGTGCAGTCACAGAGCAGCGGCTGCGAGCCCTGCCGACGGTCGAGGAGATGATTGCGGATCAGAGGGCTGCGCTCGAACTGTTCTGGAAGACGTTTGACGCGGATGTCAAACTACAGGATGACCTGAGTCCCAGCCGCAGCTCGCTCCCCTTTGTGTACAACGCATTCCGCATGTTTATGGTTAGCCACGGACTGGAGGGCGGGCTGTCGCGCTCTGGACTCTCGGCCGCCGGCGACGGGCTGCTGTTCAACTTGTCAGAGTACATTTACTATGGGTTGTACTACCTCCTCACCCAGCCGGAGGCATGCCTGCTGCTGCTGAAGAGCGTATACCACATGTTACCGCAGTCGCGCGAGTATGCGCGCGTCCTTGCTATGAACCGTGGCGCCGTCTTCCCGCTGAAAACGATCAGTGGAGTGCACTCAACGCATCCCGCCAATGTGAGCAATGCTCGATTCCACGTGAACGCTGAGATTGGCTTTCTCATTGCCCTCTACGATGATGCATCGGAGAACATCCCGGCCGAGGATCGGCTGCTGCTCCTCGAACTGATGATGGAGTCGGCTCGCATCTGGCCGCAGTGTGGGGAGTGGCAGGACGACCATACCGTCTTCCGCCTCGATAACATTGCCGGTACGGATGAGTACAATAGCAATGCCTCGGGCAACTTCTACGTCAACATCTCCGCGCGGAGGCACATCTCGTCCGCCTTCTCGTTTCTCGATCGTCAACAAGGACATCTCACCGAGGAGCAGCTGAATAGCGTCTTTGCTTCGCTGAGGATGACTCGGCATGAGATGGCTGAGCTGCAGGCTGTCGGCAACGGTATCGTCGTGCCGCAGCGCCACGAGCGACTTGGAGTGTACATGGTGCATGACAACTTCGACACCTTGCTTGACTGGGGCAACGATCGAGCAAGGCACCCCCTCCACCTGAATTACCACCCCATCCACATCTACCGACGCAAACTCATCGATGTGCCGGAGGTGCTCCTTGGGATGCTGCTCTACCCCGACGAGTTCGACCAGCGTGACTTTCGGCAAAACTTCGAGTATTACCTCCCACTGTGCACGTTTGACTCACCCGAGTCGCTGTTTGTGATGGTGCACGCGCTGTGCCGCGCGCGATCGAGTTTCTCGCAGCCGATGCCTCTTCTTCGCTCCTTGGCCAACATTGACCTCGACAACATTGTCTACTCCGCGGAGGGCGGTCTGCACTTTAGCGCGATTGCGACGACGCTGCCGGGGCTCATCTTCGGCTGCGGCGGGGTGCGACTTTCTCACAAGGGGCTGCAAGTGAACCCCATCCTTCCAGCTAGGGTCGAGAGGTACTCCTTTACGATCAAGTGGCGCGGCGCGGTGCTGCGGGTGTTGGTGGACTACGTGAACATCACGTACGACCTCCTCTCCGGTGCGAGTCTGCGTTTCATCCACGGCGCCCGCGGTGAGCGCATTCACCTCCACACCGGGTTTGGCCACTGCCCCGAAATTACGCACCTTGCTATCCCGCGTACGAGGCTGAGCCAAGTGGCGCAGTTCGACGGCGTGGTGCTTCTCTCCGACTGCCTCTTCGACAACCTCCTTGAATACAGCTACCGCTCGTGGTACAAGACGCTGGAGACGCTCTTCGATACGTACCGGGTACTGCACAACCGCCCCATCCCGCCGCTCACACCGGAGGAGTTTATCGAAAAGGTCGTCTATCAGTGCGAGGACGGCGAGATTTCGTTTAGTGGCATTGGTCATATCTTGCAGCGTCGTGGTGTGCACTTGGAGTTGGGCACGCCGGAAGATGCCGAGATCGTTGAGACACGGTATGGCTTGGCGAATGCGAAGGTGGCGGAGATGACAGAGATGGTACTCATGACGCCGCCACCCGTCAATCCTGGTCTCTTTTCCTTGCTCAAGTGCCTCGTGGAGAACGGCGTGACGCTGGCCGTGGTGTCGTACAGCCGGACGCTGAAGCAGCTGCTCGCCTCGAACCCGCAGTTGACACGTCTCTTCGTGGCCTCCATCGACGGCGAGGAGGCGCACGATTGGAAGATCAAGGGACAACCTCACCTGGACTTGTACATACGGGCCGCCGAGAAGATCCATGTCGACACGAGCCGGTGCCTCGTGATTAGCCACCACCTGGACCGCGGATTCAACGCAAAGGAGATGTCGAGGTTCCGTATGTTCATCGATGTCGAGGACCCGTTTGTGAGCTCGCGATTCCCAAGCAGCCCGTACCCGACCTTGACACCAGAGGAGTCGCAGGAGACGGGCCGCTACAATCCCGTCGTGTGCCGTCTGAAACTTTCACAGATTCCGTCGACGATCGACGAGCTGGAGGACCTGGTGGACGGTCGAAGTGTGTGATGGAACATCCGGCCGTCGCGGTACACGCCACAGAGCGCTGTGTGGTACGCGGAACGGCTAGCTCTACAGAAGCGGGTGCGCATCTGTCGCTCTCTGCGTGTGTGTGTGTGTGTGTGTGTGTGTGTGTGTAGGTGGGGCATGAAGTACCTGCAGGACAGAGAGGGGAAAGTGTAGGCTTAGTGTTGCGCACTGACGAAATCGTTGTTTATCAACACCTGCCCCCCGCGCAGAGCCTAATCACCCCTTCGTGTTTAGGAAAATCTCCCCCTCTCTTCTCGATGGCGCGTGACTTTTCATGTCTTTTTTGTTCGTTTGTTTCCATCGTGGTTAGCAGTTGCCGTGTTGGCCACCACTCACACGCTTTGTGTTGTGCTGCTGCGTGTATGAGTGTTTGTGTATGAGCCTTTTTGGTGTCGCTTTAGCGGCAGTCTTCACGCGCAACGGCCCAAGAGCGAGAAGGGCCTTCATGGACAAGCGAGGATAAACGCGCGTTGAGCTGCGTCATGATGGTGATAGGCCGACTTATCATCCTGTGAGCACCTTTTGCATGGGTGATGAGAGGAAGTAAACGAGCAGATCGCAACTCTAGCTTCTCAGGCCTTGCTTGTAGGATCATACCCTGCAAGGCGTGTAGGGCTAGGCGACGGGAGTAACGCAACGCTGCTAATGAACGAGAGGCATTGCTGCGTGGTTTGCCGATGCAGTGCCCATCAAAGGCGGTGCAGCGGGACCTCTGTGTACCTTTCTGGGCGCCTGTTGACTATCTGATGGACAGTAGTGCGCACCTGTTGCGCTTGGGCCGTATACATATATATATATGCCTGTGTATCTATCTTCCGCCTTCTCTCCTCTCCTTTCTCTCCCCCCTTATCTCCTCTCTCCCCCGTGTCTTGGCTTTACTGTTGTGTGCACGAGCATATTTTCTTACTTTATGCGGCTGTCTCTGCTTGTTGGTGTATTCGCCTCTCCCTTCTTTAACTGTTCTTAGCTCCACGACCGCTGTTCTTCCCCGCTTTCCTTCTGCTCAGCCTGTGTGGCTGCGGCATCATGGTTACCGTAACGACTTCCCTTCAGTGGTTTTCATTCCTTTCCCTAGCCATCTTGCAGAAACCCTTTCTTTCAGTGGTGAAGGATGTGCTCGTGTACGTGTGCATGAGCGGCGCGCTGCTATTCCTCGTGACGATTGTGCTGGCCTACGGGCTTGCAGATAAAGAGATGCAGCAGCACCTGTCAAAGGCGGCGCAGGTGGCGGTATCACGTGGTGTCGCCACAAAGGGTAACGAAGTGCTCGTGCCATTTTCGTACGAGGCGTTTGTGAGCGCCTCCGTGACCATGAGCGTTGTGTCAGCGCTCGCTGTTCTGCTGTGCTGCAGCTTTGTGCTTGAAATGGCCTGGTGTGGTGTGGTGACCTGCGTGGCGCCTATGGTGGCGCTGACGGTGAACACAGTGAAGCCCAAATGCTGGGACATCGCAGAGGATTATCGTGGGAAGGCGCCACCCCCAGTAAACGCGACAGCGTAGTGACCATATCAGCAGCTTTCCTGGCTGCCTTTGCCGCATAAGATAACTTGAGTCGTTGCGCGTTGCTCCTTCTGATACTTGCAAGCTGCGACTGGGAGGTGAGAAACTCGTTGTGGCGCTCGGTGACGGTACTCTGTGTGTCTGTGTGTGTGTGTGTGTGCGCTTGCTTTTCTGTGAAAGCGGATGCGCATTTATTTTTGGGGGTGTGTTTACCCATTTAAGGGGCGGTTGTTAGCCGCTGCTGCGGAGGGGAAGCGAACCAACGAACGAGAATCAACACAGACCCACACGCACGAACAGAGGGGCAGCTGCCAGCGTTGATAGGGCGGCACATAGGTGGCTAGTGGCGTCATACAGACAGTTGTATGAGCACTAGAAGTGTTACAATTTGCTGCTTTCCTTTCGCAACCGGTGTGTTCAGCCGTACCGGTCTGCTCACTCGTTGTGGGCCTCTTCCCTCTGCCTTCGCTGAGAGCTTCTCTGAAGGGCCCGGTGCACGTGGTAAGGTGGCTCTAATATTGACTTGTGTGTCCAGCAGCGACATCACTCTCGACAGCTTCAGCCTCCCCCCCTCCTTCTACATCTGCTGCTGCTGCTGCTTCCACAGGTGCACTTTGTTTTCTCGCTCCTGTGTGTCTTCTTTACCCCTCGATATGGCACTGAGTATGGTGAGTCGCATCAACTCAATACAGTAGATCGGCGCGACGGTTCCGTCTAGTGTCCGTCTGTGCTACACGTGTCTGTGGTTCGCGTGTGTCACGGTCTAGCGCGTCACGCTCCGGCACGAGCGCCTCTCTTTTTTTTTGTTTTGTTTTGTCGTCGTTGCTCGTGCCGCTATCGTTGGCTGTGTGTGTGTGCGTGTTTGTAGGTTTGCTGCTGTTGCCTCGTCTTTCTTCATGCTTTCTCGGCTGCCGCTGCGTCGCTTTCGCCCCTTCGCCTCGTCGCTTGGCGCGACGCAATCCAACTCGGCCGATACTTCCGCCTCGCACGTGGATACGCATCAGCAAAACACTACCGCCGCGAGTACACCAGTCACTCAATCATCCTTGGCGAGAAGCAAACCGCCCTCCAAGGCTACTACCGCGTCCCCCGCTTCTGCGTCCTTTCTGACAGATTACCGGACGGAGAGGGCGCAAAGCCGCTGGAACGCAGCGAGGCGCCACACTCAGGCCGCCACATCAGCGTCGTTGCGCACCGCTGCATCGCAGGGCACTACCTCCACATCCTCAGCCTCATCGTCATCGCACATAGTGCCATCCGCTGTGGTTCGCCCACTTTTGCAGCGCATAATGCAGGGAAAGAACAAGGTGGTGGTGCTCCACCCAGAGGGAAGTCAGGTCGTTACTCTTGACCTGTCTATCCAGCTCTCGGAACCAGCGAGCAATGGATTGCCGTCCTCATCATCCGTGACGGGTACTACGGCACCGTCGCAGCCGAAGCGTGTCTCCACAGTGGTAGTAAAGAGCATGGCTCGGGAGGAAAAGGAGGTGGCATCCAAAACGCTGGATCGCATCCGTCTGCTCTTCGCGCCACCGCGGCCAAGCAGGAATAACTCGAAACGGATCACGAAGGAGCAAATTTTTGCTGACTGTCCAACTGTGCGCGCCTTCTGCCGCTCCTCCGACCTCGCCAGGGTGGCGGAGGCGGACAGTTCCCTGGCTGCTCCAGGGGCGAAGTCAGCTGTCCTCCCGTCATTGAGCGAAACAGCACCGTACACGGAACTGAACCCAGTACTACCGAACTCCGTCTTTTGGAAGCACGCTCAGGTGCTGTGCGTCAATGAGACCAACGTACGTGTGCTTTACAACGTGCCTACGATCACCTCTCTCACCTCGCCAGGTATACCGTACGTAGGGCTGCCGCTCGCGTGCGCAGACGTGTCGCTGCTCTTCGCGTCCAAGGAGAGGGTATGCTACGAGTGGTGCGTGCTCTCTGAGGCGTCGGCGAGCTCGCGCAGCCCCACTCACGGAGATGCAACCTTTCGCGTGGTTGGCACCGCGCCAACCTTCACGCCAACCAGCGACCTGCAGGGCAAGGCGATGATGCTGCGGGTTTCTCTGGACCCCGCGACTGGCCTCTGGACGGAGATGCGTCTGCCTGGTGTGGTGCGCCAGCTACCGCCACCGGTGTCACGTTGGCAGGAGACGGTCACGGATGTCAACTACCCGGCTTTCCGCGTTGTCACCTACAACATACTCTACGATGACTTCTGCACATCGAAGAACTCCAAGGCGAAGATATACCCGTTTGCCAGCGATGAGGTTCTCGACCTTGAGAACCGAAAGGTGCGCATCGCGCAGGAGCTCTTAGCCTATCATGCGGATCTGGTCTGCTTGCAGGAGTGCGGTCGAGATGTCTTTCAAGGCTACTTTCTTCCTGTGATGCGCGCGTGCGGGTACGACGGGGTGTACTGCAACAAGTCTGGATCGGTGAAGGAGGGCTGCGGTTTCCTGTTTCGCGAGTCTCGCTTTCATCTCGTTGAATCCGCGTCTGTCCCGCTGAACTTTCAAACTCTTTCCTCCATGTTTCCGGACCTGGCGGGGCGGGTGGGTGCTTGCCCTGAGCTGAAGGAAGCGCTTTCCACAGTGACCACCATTGGGGCGCGAGTGGTGCTTCGAGAAACCACCAGTGACAAGGAGGTGGTGGTCGGTAATACGCATCTTTTTTACCACGCCAATGCGTGCCACATTCGTATTCTGCAAGCGTACATGCTGCTGCACTGGCTGCACGAGGCGTCCCTGATTCCGCCTGGCGGGGACGCGGTGGCGTCACCGTCATCCAGTTTTGCCGACCATGCACCGCCGCACCGACCTGTTGTCATGTGTGGGGATTTCAACTGCACGCACCCCACCGGCGCGTACCGTCTCCTCACAACGGGTCAGGTGGAGGCCAATCACCCATCGTGGGATAAGGGGAAGCTCTTCTGGTGGGGTTGCGCGCGACTGCTTGGTTACGAAGCTGAGAACCTCGGAGAGCTGCTTGACAGGGACGCGGTTCTGCCGCAGACTAGAGTGGCGCGGAAGAGTCCCACGCAGCAGCAAAAATCGCCAGCAGAAACGGCGAAGCCCACCACCACCAAGTTGGCAGATGTTCCTGTGGAAGCAAGTAACGAGACGCAAGGACAAGAGGAATCCGCACAACGCGAGTATGGGGAGCGCGTTATTACGAAGGTGTTTCACGAGGCGCTCTACGGACCACAGATGCACTTGCAGGACGCCTACCAGCGCACCGATCTCTCACTGCCGTGGACGAACTTCACGCTCACTTTTCGTGAGGTGATTGACTACATCTTCTTCTCCGAAGACTCTTTAGAAGTCCTTCGCACAGTGCCCATTCCTCCAGAGGCCGAGCTGGCAGAGAACTTTGCCTTGCCGAACAAGAAATATCCGTCCGACCACATCGCCCTTGTTGCAGACCTCGCCTTTACGACGTAGTAAGCTGCGCATTCCCTCCCCTCCTCTCACCAGTGTAGCCCCTTGCCAGGGCCTCATTTTTTTTTTTTCATTCTTCCGCACAGTCTCCGTAACACACAGGCAGCATTTTTTCTGTGCCCGCCTACTCGTCATAATTTGGGAGAGTATTGGGTGTAAGCACCACGAAGGAAAAATCACAGCACTATCGCCCCATAGTAGGGAACAAAATAAGGTGGCGACACATATTTACGTGACGCGGCAGTGGCGATGCACGTCCTCCGTTGCTGGTGCGCAAACAGCCAAGAAATGGCTCTCTGTGTCCCCCCAATGTCACCGGACTCTTCTTCTGAGTAATTTGCTGTTCATCTACGACAAGACTCCACCATACCTCCTCCGCTGCTTCTTCTCTTCTAGCGTAAAAAAAAAACACACAGACAGGTTTCGCAAGCGTAGTCATCACTGGAGTCTCACACATCTTTAGTTACGCTTCAACTCTCTTGCGTGCTCTCCATCTCTTCTGCTGTTGTCGCGCATGCACCTCCTCGCCCTCAGTCTTCCCACAAAAGATACCGCCCTCTTCTCTCCCTTCGCCATCCCCCCTCGAGAAGAGGCGGAGACACTCGCCAGATCGCGCGTACCCATCCATCGATACACATAGGCTCGAGACACACCACTCGGCCGAGAAGCAGCCCCCCCCCCCCCTAGCGTGTGGTCACACCCGCGGCCTTGCGACGACAGTGAACCTGCTCTCTCTTCTGTTGAGCAGGGAGAGCGGGACTGCCTCTGTCGCCTGCCCTCCACCATATTGCATGCCTTGTCTCATCTCAGAGGGCGCAGACGCGCACATATCGCCCACACCGGAGACGCATACATGTATAGATCCTTGACACCACGACTAGAAGGCGGACCATCTCACTTTTTTTTGGTCTTCGCCCCGCATCTCCACTTTTCTTGCTGCTTTCAAGCCGAATGCAGCCGAACATGGAACGACGGGTTCTCGTATACCAGTGCGGTACGCGCTCTGTGGTGAACTTGAGCGAGACTCGGACATGTTCCTCCCCTTCACGTTCCCGCTGTCTTCCATCCGAGTCATCGACAACGTGTCAAGGGAGCCGACCACGCGAGGCGGCAGGCTTTCTGGGCAACACTACCACCGCTGCTGCCGAGCGGAGCGCGCTCGACTCTCTATGCAGCACACTCACCGTGAACACGGTAACGGACCCGAGGGATGCATGGTGGGTTGACGGGGTTCTTTCCCAAACAGCTCTCTCGCCATCTCCTCGATTGCCTCCGCCTCCGCCTCCGCCTCCGCCGCCTGCTCGATGCACAAGTAGTCATGGCGTCAACGATACAATAGGCAAACCAAAGAGCGCTCGAGCTGAAGCGCTATCGAAGCGGTGCCCACACCAGAGTCTTCAGGGGATGAGCCTCAGCCCATTTGTGGATGACGTGCACAGCTGTGGCGACTCGGCGGCACTTCCGGAAAGCGACTGCCATTTTTCATCGTTTGCCGAGTGGCCTCCGGTTGCAGTGGTTGCGTCCTCGAGTCCTGTGCTGTTGTCTTGTGACCAAGTAGGTACCCAGGCTTCGGTGCGCTGTGCTGCAGCTGGAGTCGTGCCTGGTGAGTGGATGTCGGGCGTTGGGACTGACGGTCACGAGACTATGCATGGGTTCACTCAACCGCCACTAGAACTGGCGACCTCTTTCCAGACAGGCAAAGTGGAATCCGCTGCTTATACCGACCCGGCACTAAGCGCGAGTAGTGAGTGTAGTGACACCGTTTCAGCGCTTCGTGAGTATAGTAGGATGGGGCCACTGTCGCACTTGCTCACGTCTAACGCCGACCGTGGAATCGTCCCCATCGTTGCCACGGGTGCGGAGCGTGTGCTCTTCGGCGAGGAGGACGACTTCATGGACCTGTCCACTGCCTCACCCAGTTGTTGCATCCCTCAGCCGGAGTTGCAGACAACGCGTGCCGCACTCTGCGCAGCAGTCGATGCAGTGGCGCACACGCCTCCTCGTCC
Source organism: Leishmania braziliensis MHOM/BR/75/M2904 (assembly GCF_000002845.2). Classification (NCBI taxonomy): domain Eukaryota; phylum Euglenozoa; class Kinetoplastea; order Trypanosomatida; family Trypanosomatidae; genus Leishmania; species Leishmania braziliensis. The sequence continues at coordinate 722,744 of NC_017947.1, read as the reverse complement.
TCGCGACGTACGACCGAGCGCGCTGCTCGCTTCGAATCACGACGGCACCGGTGGATGTGAAAGCACCGACTGCAGCTCCCACGAGCACTTCTCCGTTCACTACGCTGCAACCTCTGTGTCATCCTACACAACACCTAGCGAGTCTGGGCTATCTGCCGCGGCCCCTGTGGGTTCCACTGGAGAGTCGCTGGACGCAAAGTTGCCGGGTGACTGCACGCCTGTGAAGGAAGGCCTCACACCAAAAGTCATCAAGGACGATGCCGGGGCTCTGTTGGCCGTGGCGAAGGATGACCAGACTGAGGGTACGCCCTGTGCGTCCACAGCTGTTGCGGGGGCGAGCGGCAGTCTATCTGCATTGAAAACACCCATGCCGTCGCCGCTTCGCCAAGAGCTTTTCCTTCGTCTGCTCAACGACCACACCGTCTCAGCCGCCCACACGCCGGCAGCGCATACAGGTTCCTCGACTTCCTCGCTTCCGAATGCCGGTATCCTCGCCACACCCACGCCGCTGCATCGGCCACATAGATGGAGAGGCGCCAGCGCAACTCCAGGGTGCGAAAGCGTGGCGCTGATTACAGGATTTCCTACGCCAGTGAAACTGTCACCCATACCCACGAAGGGTTTTTCGGTGTACCCCGACCTTGCTGCCAGCGACGCCGTTGCGACAGCAGACACCATCCTGACCTCCACGCCTCGTGCATCCGTCTCATCGTCTCCTGCAGTATCTGCAATTCAGGGCGAAGCGTACGAATGCGATGGCGACGAAGATGACGCAGTTACGCCGGATGCTGTGATGGACCAGCTTGTGATGGCAAAGAACGCTTGCGCTGCGAGGCGCCAGTCAACCAGTTTATGGGCCTCCGTAGGGGGTGGTGTACCACCCTACTCCGATGGCAACATGGCCGACTACCTGAGTTGTGGGCACAGCATCAGCAGCATCAGTTCGGAGTGCTCTGTGTCACAGATCTGCGTGGGGGCCCGCCAGACAACCCGCGTCTGGACACCGCACTCCAGCGAGGTATCGCAGCAGCAACAGCTGACGCAGCCGCCCTCATCTTGCATCGATGGCCACTCTTCGCGTCTCCTGAACAGCTTCCCTTCCAGCACTGCTGTGCCGCCGCAGCCACCGCTGCCGCAGCCGATCTCTTTGTACAGCTCCACCACGTTAGGCACTCCCAGCACTTTTCCATGCGATCACACCTTCTCTGCTCATTTAAACCGATCTCGCACAGCTTTGCGCTCCGAGCGAGCCGCTGAAGAGGTGTCAGGGGACTCGACAGCGATTTCGGCGATCTTCAGGGAGGTGCAGGCGCAACCATTGCACCAGCCGCCTCAAAATCTAAGCAGCTCCGATGTCCTGACTGGTGGCCTTGCACTGATGCACAGTTCTACGGATCGCTCTATAAGTGGACGGGCCATGCCCAGCTATGTCGCCGACACGCTGAGCCTCGGTATCCCGACAGTGCCCACGACCCAGTCCCCAGCGCAGTCGTTTGGCGATAGCTGTTACTCTCCCTTCATGCCACCACCCACGCAGTACATTCAAGCTCTGACCATTCCTGGACTTGGGCGGCGTAACCTGCCCCTTGCACACGCGGCGCAGCGCGCGGACCTTGCCGTGGAGAGTTCGGAGGGCGACACTGGTGGCACTGCGTTCATCTGTGGGGCACAGCGGAGCGGACGACAGGAGACAAAGCAGCCCGCATTGATGTCCCCTGTACTCAACGACAATGAAGAGAGAAAGACGTCACCGTGCTCTACAGCGGTGCCGTCTTCGGTCAAGCTACCAGTTCTACCTCTGCTGGTGACCTCACCAGTGTCATCGAACCCCACACAGTTCTTCGATGTCCAGCAACTACGGTTCCCAAACTTGGAGGAGACCCAGTGCGATGCGATCCATGACCGGAGAGCTTTTCGCTCTGCATTCCTGCAGTCTCACTCATTCCACAAGGAGCCTGGGCGACTGAACCGCAGCGTCCTACCAGCATCACCGTGTGCCTCGTCGATTTCAAGCCAGCTGCGGCGGTCGTCCTCATCAAAGCTATCCGCCGCCTCACCGCAGGGATTCTGGCAACCGCACCCTGGGCTGTCGTCCACCAAAGACGCATCGTGCAACGGGGAAGTATCGCACGCGCACTACCATTCCACCTTTACAGGCACTTCGCACTCCTCGACCTACTTCATTGACTCATGGCTTTGACAGGAGTTTGGAGGAGACAGGGAAGAGGATGAGAAGATGAGGCTGACACAAGGGGTGATAGTATGGATCATTTGATCGCCAGAAACGCGTGGCGTGCGAGTTCGAAGGGAAGAGGTGAAGTACAGGCCGCGACTGCGGGCAACGCATGCACACCTGTACACACAGCCACTCACACGTACCGCCGCCGAAACGATGGCAAAGCTGACGTTCCTGTGGTGTTTGTCTTTCTCAAGTTTATAGATGCACACCTTTGTTTATGTTACCGAAGAGTGTTTTGCGCTGCTTTATGTGTTTTCGCCCCTTGAATTCTCTGAGTCACGCGGGCCAGTGAAGAAAAGTAGCATTCTACAATGATGCGGAGCGTCGCTGTACTTTCGCGGTAAGCACAGTGGGAAAGGAGGAAGGAAGCGTGTAGGTGGATCAGTGTTCCGCACACAGTGGGACTACGCACAGCTCCACGTATAAGCAGGGCGAAATGGACAAAGAGGGTATGAGGAAGCACTGATGACGGAGGACTTCCTTTCGGTGAAGCCAGACAAATGCGGGCGTACAGCACGCAGTATTCTCCCCTTTTCGCTGTACCTCTTCCTCGATCTCCGCGTCATCTCAGTTGAACCAAATTCACTGCGCGGCGGGTCTCAGTCGCCGTCGCAACCGCTTCTGTGGGCCCCTGTTACCACCTTTCTTGTTCTTGGCGTTTTCCATTGTGGTAATGCGCAAACATTCTAGGTGCACCAGCCTCCCCCCTCCCTCAACACCTCCTTCGCGCGCACCTTTCTTTCAGAGCATCCTTCCCTCTTTACTCCCCCTTTTCCCCTTCCCATTGTGCTTCTCCTCTCTGCTTCATGCAATCCCAACAAAGACACACCACTCTCACTCGATCTTCATACTGGGCGACTGATGCCCTTTTTCGTCGTTGGTTTCTGATCTCCACCACCAGGAGACGCTCATTAGTGCTCCGCTGCTTCACTCAGTGAGGGAGCGATGAAGGATAGGGAGGGAATAGGTAAGGTGATCGTTCTCCTACGCCCCTCCTCAGTGACGCCTCCTTGATGGACGGAATTGGACCCGGCCGGCCCTGAGGGCATCGCTCACTCATTGGCCATATCTTCCGCTGGATATTCCGTGCAGTTTCCACATACGGATCAAATCAAACGACATCTTGTGTCTCTTTCATCTTCCGTCCGTCGTCGTATTTCATCGGCGCCTTCATCGCTCCTTCTCGAATGTAAGGAGGCTGACTCTCCTCCTCGCTCTTTCTGGTCGATTTCCAAGAGAAGAAGAGGGGCGAAGGGAAAAACAAGAACCCCAAAGCAGTGCCTTCAGTAAGATCTACCGCAACGAAGACACCCCAAGACACAGACACACCATCGAGCACGCCATCCGTCATGCGGGGCGGAGGGGGGGGTGGTGGAAAAAGGGGGTGGTACACACGCTTATCTTTTCTGTCAAGCTCTCTCCTATCTCTATTCATATTTTTTTCTTATCTTCTGTTTTCTTTCTTTCTCTGGTGTCTCTCTCTCTCGGTGTGTGTGTGTGTATGTATGGGCGCGCGTTTGTTTTCTTCCAAGTCATCATCGTTCTTTCCCAATCTCCTCTCGCTGATGACATCACGAGAAGTGCGCACGCTGTCGAATACACGCTTGCACTCGCACAACATGATGTGTTGTTGTTGTTTTGCCGGGTGGGGCCCCACACACAGTCACCTCAGAGGACGATTCTACGGCGGTTGAAAAGCAAAACAAAAGGGGCGTCGAACCCCCCCCCCCTGTATACATACGCATATAGACATACAAAGGGCAGCCGTATTCACGACTTGCGGCTACATAAGGGCTTCCACAGGTCTTTTGTTCTTTTCATCACTCCTGTTTTTATTTTTCCTGTTTTGGGCTCTCGCGCTGTTTGTTGTTGCTCTCGCTCTCTCTCTCTCTCACCTTACGGTGCTCTTTCTTTTTTCCCTTTCTCTGCGTGAAGGGGCCTCCTGGTAGTATTGCGTTTTATCTGGGGGAGGGTGGTGGTGGGATGGGCAGGGTACACACGTGCCAGCACTCCCACTGTCACCCACGCCCTCAGCACCCTGAGCTTCTTTGTCGCAATCGTCTACGATGTCGCACGCCTTCCTGGCGCCTCTCTCGCGGTATGACTACCCGTCTCCACGTATTCCGCCGAGCAGTGGTGCAGGTGGCGGTCGCTGGACAATGCAGCCATTCAGACTTTCTCGACGAGGTATGCCGAACAAAATCTGCACGTCGGCCAGTCGTTTTCATACGTGTGCGTTGCATCTTCTTACCACCTGCTGGCGCCTCTTGCAGCTCTCACCCACCTCCTCACTCTTTGATCCCAATGCCCTTGTCTTTCTGACGAAGGCACGTGTGTTGCGGCACCTGTCCGTGAGTCTTCCGTCTATTGACACGCAGGGTAACAACAGCCCCGCTTCACGGATAGTCACAAGAGACACAGCCGCTGCCGCCTCGCCGGGCTCCTCGTCCGCGTCAACTCCACGAGACAAAGCGGAGGACTGTGCACAAAATATGTTACCTTCACTGCCTTGATCTGATGGTTCCACGAGAAAGACGCCCTCAAATGACGGGAAGCGAGTTACACCACGATGGTCTACCGATGGCGAGTGGGCAGCCAAGGCGAAACAGGCAGGGCGGTTTGCTAGTTGTGTCGAAGCTAGCTTACTGCCGCAGCGTCGCAGCTCACGTGCGCTCCATAGCCCTACCAAGGACCAAGCTTCACCTCCTCTCACGAAGGGTGTCTCTTTAGAAGGTCATTTTACGCGAGTCGAGGGCGACGCACGAGATGCTTCTGTGTGTCATGGACCACGGAATGGCTCTTGCCGACGACAGTGAGCTGCTCTACGTTGGCAGCGCTCTCTCCATCTGAGCGCCCATTGAGGACCACTCGGAGTCACTGGTTTTTCTCCAGTTTTCCGTTGCCGCGAACCATGCAAAGCTCGATTTGTGCGCCTTAGCCTTTTTCTCCATGCGGTTCATCCCACTTACTTTCATGTCTTCCTGCGGTGAGGCCATCATCATGAGCGTGGACGAGCAAGGGCAGATCTACTGTACAGTGTGCCTCGTGCTGAGCGTAATAACGGCAATGGCGGTCGTGACGCAGTGATGGGTTCGTTGCCACCTGTACCTGGCGATGCCCTCAGGTATTTATACCTCTCTCTCTCTGTAGAAACTCTAGTAGAGCTGCAGGCAATCACATGAGACAGCGGTTGCCATAATCCAATGACGCGTAGAGCCGCATCGCTCACGCTGGGGCCGCGACTATTTTCCCTCCTTTTAGATGTTCTCCCTCCTCTTCACACACACGCACTGCCGTTTACCGCATTTCTATGTTCTGCAGATTCCCTTGTCTTGAAAGGGCGAGAGGCGAAGCGCCGGAAGAGGAAGGGGAGAGTCGCATTCATTTTGCTGTTCTTGCCAATTTTTTCGTCCTTCCTACTCACAGTCTGAAACCTCAAACAGGGAGACTACATGCCGCTATGAGGAGGTGTGCAGCATAGACAATCTGCGGTACATTTTTTCGACCTGTGTGCGTGAGAGCACGGCCTTTTGGAGCCCATAAGGAAAAGGGCTGCACACACGCATATTGAATGCATGAGAGAGCGAATCAGGAGACACTGTAAAGGACTCTCTTTCCCTCAAACAGAGCATTGATGTTTTGCTGGTCTGCTCCATTAGGAGAGGTTTTGCTGTGTTGTACTCCATCACCCCCTTTTCGCTCTTTTTTCTCCTCTGCGCATGTTTTCTTCCGTTGACGCTCCTGCTACACGGACGGACGCCGTCGACTCACTCCACTCTCATCCCCCCCCACTCACTCTTGAAATGTTTCGCTGCCTCACCATGGCCTCGTTCATGTCTCCTTCTCTTCGTAACGATGATAAACCGGCACACGCAGGCATATCAGAGACGTATTTCCCCAACAGCAACACTCGCAACAGACAACAAGCGACAATAAAAAGTTATCGTCTTTTTTTTTTTCGTTGCCCTTGTTTGCTTTGGTAGTGCCTCAAACGCTTTCGGTAATCATCAGCGCCACAGCTGCAGGTAACGTGCCAACCATCACACGCAGACTCTACACGTTTTCTTTATTTTTGAGTGACCTGCACCTTCTGTCGCTGTACAGTGGTGCGTCAAACTACATCAGTTCCGCGCCAGCGGAATACCTTGAAGAGTCCTCTGTGTGTTCCTCGATCTATTCGGCGCAGTGTGACGACCACTACTATTCCCTCTTCGCACTTCTTTTTCTTTTGTCGAAGGTGTTCCCTTCTGCTGTCATTCTCATTGGTGATTCTTATATATATATATATATGCCTGTGTTTGGTGTCTTCTCTGTTGAGGGTTTTTCCGCCTCTATTCAGTCCTCGTGGTGACCCTCTCCCCACTTTTGCGCCTCCTACCAGCCACCACCTAGAGGCACACGTGGTGCTGCTTTCAAGGTCTGCATAAATATATTTCGTTCGACTCTTTGGTCCTGTAGTGACTTCTCCTAATCCCCTTCTTGGCTCGTTAGAGGATGCGTCTCAGTACCCCCTCCGCAGTGCGGCTCTTGGGTGCACTTTTGGTGATCGCCTGTTTCGTGCACGCCTCGGTGGCATTCCCGTACGGTAAATCGTCGGCGGTCACGGAGCTGACGTCGTCTTCGCTGAATGCCTTTGTGAACACACACAAGCCGGTAGTCATTCTCTTTTACGCCCCGTGGTGTGGACACTGCAAGCAATTCCACCCCGAGTTTGAGCGGTTTGCCCAGCTGATGAAGGGTATCATCCGCGTTGGCGCAATTGATGCCGACCGGAACACCCACATTGGGCAGCAGTTCGGTGTTCGTGGCTTTCCAACGATCAAGTACTGGAGGAGCGGCGCAAAGTCCGTCTCCTCCGCCCAGGATTACCAAGGCCAACGGACAGCGGCGGCACTGCAGAGCTTAATGATAGGGGAAATCAGCTCGAGTGAGGTCACGAAGGTGACCACAGCAGAAGAGATAAAGCACGCCGCTCGAAACTCTCCAAAGAAGATGATTGGCGTGTTGCTCTCCCTGAAGAACAAGGTGCCGCCAATGCTGTCGGTCATGTCCCTGTCGCCGAAGCTAAAGCAGCTGCCCCTGGTGTTCTCAGGTAATTGCAACCTTCACAAGGGTGTGGCGGAGGCCTTTGGGGTCACGCAACTACCAATGCTCGGCGTGCTGCGCTACACTCCAGCAGAAGGCGATGCAGCGGAGAAGTTCGAGTTGATAATACACGAAAAAAATAACATCTCTTACGAGTCCGTCGCGCACTTTTTCCTTGACTGCGCAGAGAACCAGTGCAGCTCCGGCACGAAGACTTTCGTGAAGTCAGTGAACCTTGACGAGGATGAGAAGCACCTCCAAACCCATGGCACCGCGCGGCAGGCCACCGTCGCACTCCCAGTGGTGCCGGTCGAATACACCCCAAAAGTGATTTCGCAGTTTTGTGCGCCGCAAACTCGCAAGATTCGCGGCCAGTCTCCCCTGTGTGTCTTCAGTCTTAGCGAACGTGTCCATCTCGACCAGGTACACAAGTACTTCAAGAACGACCCGTTACTTTTCTTCGAGGCATCTCAGCATAAAGAAGAGCTGTTGCATGAGCTCCACTCTAAGTTTGGCGTACAGCTGGTGTCTCTAGGAGAGGCGCCAGCGTCTTTGACGGAGTCCATTGTAGTCCTACGCCACTCGAAGCCAAGGGCAGCGCGGTATGCGTTGCTGGAGCACATTAGCTCCGACGAGGATTTACAGGCAGCCCTGCAGCGCATTCTGAATGGGGAGGTTCACCTCATCTCAGTAGACCTTGGTGCTGTATAGACGGTCCAACCCCTTGCAATGCGACTTTGACGATAGTCACAATGGGGGCGAGTGAAGAGAGGAAAAAGGGCGAGAGCTCAGATTTCAATTCTCCCCTACTTTAGTAAACAGCTCCCCACTTGCTGTGCGCGTGTTGGATTGGCTCGTCACTGTGCTTCCATCAATGTGGCAACTATCGCTTTTTTTTCATACCTGCCTTCTTTGTGTGTGTCTGTGTGTTTGTGTATGTGCCTCTGTGTGTGAGACTTATGCGGTTGGCGCGATTGGAGGGGGGAGGGGGTGACTGCGTCAGCGTTGCAATAACCATAATGTGCAGCCTCCTCGCCCCGACCTTTGTGCGTGTTTTATCTTCCGTTCTTTGCGCATCCTCTGCACTTTACGACGCCTCTCTTCACTCGACTGGTTTGGTGTGCGCTTGGGTTTTGTTTGCTGTGCTCTAATGAACACACACACACCCACATACACACACACATTGTTTGGAGAGCTAGTGCTGGTGGGCTCGCCAAGTTTGCCTTCAGAGAACTTAGAGAGCGCATGGGATGTCAGCACCGAAAAGTGAATCATCCGTTAGAGCTGAAGAGTAACCCTCTCCCGTCTCTGTTGCAAACTGTACGCTGCCTGAGTGTGTGGGCGAAGCATTGGCTGATCAAGCAACACACTGCTCCGAGGCGCCGACAAAAGCAAAGAAAAAGGAATGAGATAAAAATGAAATCGAGGAGAAAAAAGGTCAATCGGAAACAAAGCACCACCTCTGATTTAGATATGGGCTTACTACTGGAGTGGTGTCACGCTGTCTTCCAGTGAGACTTGTCGTGGAATCCAAGTCGTTCGTTTCACTATCGTAAAGGGACCTGCTCTTCCTCACTCCTGGGTACCGGCGTCACATTCATGAACGGTGCACTGGGGTCACTCTCCGTACAGTTTACCCTCTCTCACTGTGAGCCCCCCTCTCCAACTGGGGGATGCACAGGCACACGTACATACACCGACCCTCCCCATCCCCCCCGACACAAGCAGAGGACTTACCGTTTCGTCTTTACGCCCTCTCTGCTGATGCGTGGCTTTCTAGTTTTCTCCAATGCTTTGTTTCAATCCTTTCTCGCCTCTCTGTTGGTTTGCCTGCACGTCTCTGTATGTCCACGCATTCGTCTACCACACACGTCGCTGTTCCTCTCTCACGCGTTCCCCCTTGTCTCGCGCTTTGTTTCTCGGTCTTCACCTCTTTACGTACCTGCCCGCTCTCATGATGTAGGGGCACTTTCGTGGTGCGACTCTAAGGTTCGATGCTCACTTGGTCTGAGGAATCCAGGCAGACGCCCTATCCCTGCCAGTGCCAAGCCACTCCAGGTGGTGCCAGGGACTAGCACCTACGTCCTAGCACAGGTTCACACGATAGAGCGTTGCTGATGTCGGCGGTCAGGCCCTAGATGGCGCTACGTCGGCGTGACCTGCGACCGTGAACACGCTTGTGCCACTCATGTGATGGGCAAGGCGTCGGCGGGACTTGAAGATCTCTCACCAGGCCCTGAGTGCCTACTGGTGCGGGGAGTCTGAGTCCCCCCGGGGGGGGGGGATTGCGTCAGGCGGCGGCCGACACCGTGAGAGCGGCTGTAACGCGACCTGCGAGGCAGGGGCCGTGCTTCGCTGACTGAGTCGGCGCACCTGCTGTAGCGCGTGTGTCTGCGGCTTCTTCGCACCAGGCGATGGGCCTGTGACCGAAGCCAAGGAAAAGTGGAGTTCAGCTCATGTGGTACGACAAAATGGCCAAGCTGAAGGGAACGATCGATCGCCTTTCTTTTTCGCTGTAAAGGTGTTGTTCGGGGGACCCTCTTGTAGAGGGTCTCTTCATTGTATTTTTTTTTTTTAGGCGTCTCCCGATCGACACGCACGGGTCTGGATGATGGCATGACTACTCTCTTTCCTTTCCGCTTATGCAAAGGAGCCCATGGACTGGGTTTTACTAGCTTATCTATATTCTCAACTGAGCCACAACCGGCCAGCCCCGATCGTCTCAGCCACCGAGTGAGACGTGAGGGATAAAGAGAAGGGGTGAGCGCTGCACTGGCGCAGAAGTCATCCAAACGATGAGCAGTAATGACGTACGCACCGGATGCAGAAGCCAACTTCCCCTACCTGGTGGCGTCCAATAGGCTTGTGACGTCGCCCATAAGATGCTGGAAAATGAAAAGAACCCCCTCAACTTCGTAATGACCTTCTTCCTCCCCCCTTTCTCTCTCTCTGATCTCACAGAATTGCGGGCAGAAAATATTCACTTGAAGCTGACGAGGATTCGAAAGGGCTCATCGAAGTCGACACTCTCCTCCGTGTCTACTTGTCTCCGTTGAAGTCGGGCTTATTTGCCAGTCCTAACTCGCTCTTGCACACCAACATACACTGGCGTTCCTTTCTCTTCTGTTTCGCTCCGTTGGGTCACACTGGTGCAAATTGTGTCGCCCAGAGGTGCACATGAGAGAGTGACATCGGACTTCTCACTCCCTCTTTGTTGTTGCGGTGGCTGTGGTTGTTGCTGTTGTTTCTCCGCCGCCCCCTCCCCGTCTGCATTTCACTGACCCGCTCTTCTGCGAGTCGCTCACGAGTCTTCATTAGCAGCTGACCACGTGCACAGGAGGCTTCACGGAGCCCGATAGAGGGGGAAGTTGGGGCTACTGAGGTGAACAAAAGCGCAGAAACGCAAGAGAAAACTCGCACCACCAAAGACCCACATTGAAAATACACCGACAGTGAGAAGGACGCACGCGAGCGAAGCCGAGGAAGGGACGGAAGTTGCAACGGTTTTCTTGTTTGTCGTTCCATACGTCTTCCCCCCTCTCCCTCTGTTCCTGTCGTCGTGCGGCGACACCTCGCGGAAATCGATTTCTGCCTTTTTCGAGCTCAAGGGCTCTCGTCCCCACACTTTTTTTTTATGGCATTCGTCTTATCTTAGTCGTGCATACAGAAGCCACTTTCATTGTCTTCCCTCTTCTTTGGGGAGGATCTGGATGGGTGTCGTTGCCGCTCTTCTATTGGGTTGGTGACATCGCCTCTTTCTTTTCGTTTTCTGTTTCCCCTTTGCCTGATCATCTCGTGTATTCTCTCGTGTTTGTTCTCTGTCTCGATCGCTTTCTCTTTTGTTTCTTGTGTGTGTTTGTGCGTCTGTCTCTCTCTCTCTCTGTGTGCGTGTGTGTGTACGTTTTGGTGTGCGTTGGTCTGTCATCTTTTTCTTTCTCCCTTTCTCTCTCTCTCTCTCGGTCTGGAATCTTCCCCTCCCCACTCACCATCACGTTGATATCTCCTCTTTGATTTCGTGTGTGGTATATTGTTTTCGATTTCCCTCCCGCTTCTTACCCGCTCTCCCTGTCACTCTTCGTTGCTTTTCCTCCCTCCTCCCAGCTGCCGGGCTGCCACTGCAGTGTACTGGCTGGTTCTTTGTTGCATTCACATCGTTGAACGCGCGGCTCCCTCAGAAAGGAAGACACACAAACAAAGTCAAGCACGGCAGGAATACAACACGCATCACACACACACACGCGCGAGGGATTCGCGCACATACTCCTGCCTACCCTCACACTTGCAGAGGCTTTTGCTTGCCAGCTGCCTCTTGTTCTTGTACGTCGTTGCCGGCTGTCTGTCTTTCCTCGCTGTGCGTTCCTGTACATGCGTTCCCTCCTCCCGTCTCCTTGTTTTGCTTCTTGTTCGTCCAAATAACCAACCCATAGGGCTAAAGCACTCGAGTAATGGGCGTCGTGTGCGGCTCAGCGAACTTGTGCAGTGGCGGTAGGTGGTTTGCTTGCAATGAAACTGAAAGTCGATCGAACCCTGGGCTCTCGCGGTGCTCTATCGGCAGCACCAATCAGCAGCGAAACAGGTGTGCCCAGCATAAAAACAGCAGCAGCTCAGCTGAGGTTGGCGGCGACAACGTATCTGACAGTATCCTGAGTGCCAAGACAATTCATATCCGCCGTACAGGCGGAAGCGCTGGAAGAAGTGACATCACCGGTGTTGAGGCCAGCTCCAACAAGGATGCTGTGGGACACACGCCTGCTGCTAATGCGGCAGCGGGAGGCCCTGCCACACCCGCCAAATCACTAGAAGCGCCGGTGACGGCATCACCCATGTTACCGTCTCCGCATGCAGCAGCAGACGCTGCCCGAAACGGCCACGAAAAGCACCAGCTTCAGCGAGACGCGAGCTCTAACCCCAGTTTACATGAAGGCGCTTGCGCGCTGCAGAGCCTGTCAGCCCGCGCCATTCGCATTGTAGTGCGCGTTGATTCCATTGTGCGCAAGTGTGAGGGGCTTGATGAGGAGCAGCCCACAGAGGATGAAAGGGCCATGTACGAGGTATTCGCCGCCCTCCGCAGCAGTTCTGTCGGCCCGCTGTTCCTGAGTCACCCTGAGGTGTCCCTGTCCAACCGATCCTGTGTTATCTGCATCCCTGACTTTCACCAGGACGAGATGATCGACGGCTATCGCCTTCGCGCCGCCTACAACGCCGGCACTGTTGGACGCAGCTACTTCGCAACTCGCGACGTTGCGGTGCTATTGCGCAGTTCTACGCGAACTCGCGGCGCGAGTGGCTCTTTTCTCGACGATGCTGCCAAGGATCCGATATTTCGCATCCTCAAGGTGATCAGCTTTGTGCTCCGCCGCCCGCTCACGGAGGAGATCACCGCAGAGCAGCGAGTCCTCGTGAATATCTTGCATCAAAACGTGCTACGCATAAGCGACGTCCTCAATGATGAGGCGAAGGAAAACATGATTGTCATTACCCATTACCACCCGAAGGGCAACATCGGTAGCTACGCAGGACGGCTCTCGCACGACCCCGAAAAGCTGCGCCGCATCCTCACGGAGGTGGTGATGGGCCTTCGCGTTCTGCACTCACATGGAGTCTATCACCATAATTTGAAGCTCGATAACGTTCTCGAGGACGCGGAGGGGCACTTTTGCATCGCCGACGCCGGCCTCTGGCGTCTCTTCGCGGTGCAGTGTCCAGAGGATCTGGTCTTCAACGGCGAGTTGGCCTGTCTCCCGCCTGAGGTGTTTGACCCGGAGGGCTCGTACGCAGCAGGGGAGATCGATGTCGTTTCTGACAAAGGCGCCGCCGGGGTGGCCGCAGTGGATATGTGGGGTTTTGGCGTGCTCATATATCGCCTCGCCTATGGCTGCGATCCGATTGAGATTGCCGAGTGCTCCTACGCACAGGTGCGTGAGCGACTCCTAGGCTTTGAGCTTTGTTTCCCACCACACCCGCATTGGAGCTTCGCGAGCGACATTGAGGACGTTATTCGATGGTGCATGCGTAAAGAGCCCTCAGAGCGACCGAGTGTGCTGCAGCTGCTGCAACATACCTTCTTCAAACAATGCTTGATGGCCGGGACCTCGTCATCGATGCGTAACATGTCCATGACGAGCAGCCTCGCTTTCGGTGGCCAGATGATGACAAGCAGCTTCGGCGACCGGACAATGAGCACACCGGCGCTTAAGGGGGCCTCGATGAGTAACTTGGCCGTGCCTACGTACCGCTCGCAGCAGCGGAACGGTTTCCAGGTGGACGCCTTTCTTGGTGAAGGCCGCTTCTCGGAGACAATGCTCGTTCATCTGCGCCGCAATCCCTCCAACCAGTTTGCCTTTAAGATTATTTATCAATCGCTCTTGAAGCGACTGCGAGCGCCTGGGCGGGAGAAATGGGCGCGAGAAGTACGCCGCCAACTTGTTTTCTCCCGAAAGGTTGACCACCCCAACGTTATGCGCTTCATCGATATTGTGGAGGATACGAAGGTGAACTGCTTTGTGGTGCAGGACTACATGCCAAGTGGCGCCATTCAAGTCGTGCCGCCGGTGAAGAGCGACGACTCGTTCCCAGCGCTGCAGGAGTTCTTGGTGGACGTACTGAGTGGGCTGGTGCACCTGCACGACAACGGCGTAGCGCATCTCTCTCTGACTCCAACGAACATCTTCTTTAACGAGGACACCTCTCACTACCGCATTGCTGATTTTGGCCCCCTCTTTGTGACGGCGGACGCGTTGGCGGAGTCCATCGCGGCAGGCACGCCGCTCTACACGCTGCCCTCATGGGTACAGAAGCAGAGGCCCTTGCACGCCCCCAGCGTGGACGTGTTCTGCGTCGGTCTCCTTGCCGCCGCGGTCTTACCAGAGCTCTTTACTACGGTTTGGGCTGAACTACGCAACTGCGAGAAGCATAGCACATTTGCCGTCGACGCGGTGCTGTCAGTTGTCCGCAAATCCACAGCGCCACTGACGCCAGCGTTGATCTCCTTCATCGAGGACGCGCTAGAGGGGAGGCTCGCAGACGCACGAGTGGCACTAAAACACAGATACTTTCAAAACCTGAGGTTCGTGGAACACTTGCCTAAGACGATTGTCGAGGTCACGGAGGCGGAGCTGCAGGGCGCCGTGCACTCCAAACCGGAGACGCGCGACGAAGCCCGCATGCTAGATATCCTCGCACAGGACCCGTTTCAGGAGAGCCAGATGCTCAGCTCTGTCGGTGACGCCACTTTGCATGGCTGCGAGTCATGCACCGACACGTCTACTAGCGCTGCCGCCACGGGTGAGAAGTCCGCAGTACTCTTCTTCAAGGGCGAGAACCTGCGCTGCGGTCAATGCAGCGCCGAACTGGCAGTGGCCCTCTATCAGTGCTTGGACTGTGAAGGCTACATCCGCTGCGGCAAGTGCGCTCTGGGCAACTACCACAAGGAGGGCCACGAGCTGGTGCCGTTTCTAATTCACACCGTTGAACATAGCAAAGAGGGTATTAACAAAGCTGTGCTGGTGCAGCCGTCGACGGTGCCGGATTTGCATGCGCTTGAGATGCTGGAGATGACCGCGAACTTTCCGGTGGGCTCCCTCACGGAGCACCTTGCGGCACAGCGCGCGGCGGAGCGGTCGATTGTGACGCGGTGCGCTGGTGGCGGTAGCATCACCAAAGGCATGTTTGGCGACCTTGAGGGCGTCATCCGCCTTCCGGACGATGTGAACGAGCAAAGCATATCGGTCAACATCAACGGCTGCAGCTTTATCAGTTTTCGTGGGGTAGGCGGGATATCCGGTGGCGGACTAAACCTTGGTTGCGGCGCCAACAACAACAATGCGGGGCTTAATACGGCGGGCATCTCGTTTACCCGCGCCGATTTCATGTCGCCAAAGGACATTGGCTCGCTTTGCTTGCCACCACCGCCGAGGTTGTCACTCATGAAGGCCAAAGAAGTGAAGAGGGTAGCGCTCCCCAAGGCGAAGGAAATGGAAGACGACGACTGGCAGCAGGAGCTGGAGCGCTGCCGCACCAGCAATCATACTGAGCTGCTGCTCTACAACTACGGGCTGGACGCGGTGCCGTCGGAGGTGTACAACCCACCGCTACTACAGGTAGTCGTCTTGGATGTTTCACAGAACAACCTTACGTCCCTGCCACAGGAGCTGAGCTTCTTGGCTCACTTGCGCAAGCTTGTTGTGTCGTACAACAAGCTCACCGAGCTTCCGGATAGTCTTGGCAACCTTAGCGAGCTTGAAAGTCTTGATGCAAGCCACAATGCCCTCATCGACCTACCGCAGACGTTTATCTATCTCAGTTCCCTTGCCTCGGTCGCGCTAGACTACAATAATTTTGCTAGCATTCCTGAAAGCTTGCTGGAGATCCTCGTGGTCCCGCTGTGTGCCAGTGCGTCTAACGTGGAGAACTGCGCCATCCCCACCTCGCAGCTGGGCGGTGCCCGTCTCGCAAGCTCTATAGGTAACCTGGTCGGCCCCTTCATGGGCAGCGCCAGCGGGAGTGTCTCCAAGACGGTGATCGTGTCGCCCAAGCTGAAGGTAATCTACCTCGCCTCCAACGACCGCTTGACAGCGCTTCCCCCGCCACACCGACTGCAGTGCTTCGATGACCTCACGATTGCTCTCGACAACGAGCCTTCGCTCTACAAGCACTACTATGAGAAGAAACTCGACACCATACTGCCCAACATTACGGTGAACTGGAATAAGCTCTATCCGGATGAAATTATACCATGTCTCTACTGCGGCAGTCTCCGCTCCGCGCAGTCACAGATGGTGTACCGGAAGCTGAACATTCGGTATTTGCTCACCGTAGGCCGGCAGCTAGTGCCGGTGCCACCGGAGGGCGGCCACCACAAAGTAATTGTGGTGGACGACATTCCTGGTGCTGACATTCGCATGTCTTTTCAAGAGGCTGTCAACTTCATCGAGGAGAGCCAGTCCCATAAGGAGGGGTGCCTGGTGCACTGCTTTGCAGGTCTGTCACGCTCCGCCACGACAGTGATTGCATACTTGATGATGAAGAAAGGCATGCGACTAGACGAGGCCTACCTTGTAACCAAGAAGGGTCGCCCTGCTATCCTCCCGAACAAGGGCTTTTTCGATCAGCTGATGGAGCTAGATAACGAGTTATACCCCGAGCCAAAGCGCCCCCTCGACATTGCGTCCCTCGGGCGGTCAGCAAGCTGAAGAAAGGGAGCGCATAGGAAGGCATTTTTTTTCTCGTTGCTGCTGCCCGATTACTTGGTTCAACTCAAAAAGTGTGAGGGCCTGTGTGCACGTGAGTGCGTGCGCTCTCTCGTTGCTCGACTTTGCGTCGATTCCACACTGAAGCTTCTCGAAGCACTCGCTCGTTCATCACTTTTTGCTCGTATCTTCTGTCTTTTTTTTTCCTCTCGTGCCGCCATGAAGCGTTTCTGCGTGGTGTGTTTGTTTCTTATTTATTTGGCGTACTACCTTGTCGCTGTTTCTCTTATTCTTGCTGCTTTCTATCGTTGTCGTGTTACCATGTCAACCCACTCCCTGGTGCCTCTCGGTCTCGTGCGCTTTCCTTCCTTCCTCTTTTTGTTTATTTGTTTCGTTTCTTTTTTGCGTTCACGCGCTTTTATATATATATATTTTTCTGTTTCACTCCCGCTCTTTTTCTCTTGCGACGCCTCCCAAAGCTTAAGGGCACCTCTACAGGCTCCGCTGCGTCCCGCAGGCATCTTCGCTTCCCTCTTTCCCCCATCTTCCTTCCTTGCTGTCGGCCGCCTCGGCTGTGTTATCACAGCTATATCACCCACCTCTCGTAATGGAAACCCAAAGCGCTTGCCGCCTACCCTCGACTCTTACGGTTACAGACTTCTTGATATTGAGAGAGAAGGCTGAAGTGACGCGGTGCGGAAGACCGTTCGGTCATCACCACGTCTGCACCGACTCACTACGCATCGTGTCACTTACTTGCCGGCCGACGACCCACACCAAGGAGACAAGACTGCTGAGCTTACGCGACGACTGGAGTCCATGCTCACCCGGCTCCGCGGGGGTACCTGTCTGTACATTGGACACCTGCAGCGGCGGGCGACCGGCCCGGGCGTTGTAGGCGGCGTGCTACGCGAGGTTCGCGGGTCACCCGAAGGGGCCCAGCGCGCCGCAGCCCACCCCACTCTCTTGCGCGCAGTGATGTGGTGACGCGCACCCTGCTCGCGCTGCCGCCCTGTGGGCTCTTTGTGCGCGGGGGCGTGCTTGTGCATGTGCCCCCGCCCCGTCTGGCGCGTCGGTGCCGCGAAGTGCAGCTGGCATGGTGTATTGCATCCGGGCAGGCGCCACCGTTTTGGCCGTCGGGCAGGACTCTGTGCGGTGCCCGCTGGGAGCGTGGCGTGACGTCCCGAGCCAGGCCCGTCTGGCGCCGATCGCGCAGCACGTTACCCGGGGAAGGGAGGAGGGCGGGCAGGAGGGGCCCGCTAGACGCGTGGCGCGCCTCGACGGCAGGAGGGTTCGCCCTAGGGCGAACAGGGGGTGGAGGTGGCGCCGCCGAGGATGCGGGTGAACGGCGGTGGCAGATGTCTGTTGGCGAACTTGTTCGTGGCGGAATGGACAGGGTGGAGGGAAAAAAAGGTGTTTTTGTTCGGCATGTGTGTGGCTTTTTTTTTTCTCAGACGATTTTGTTTTCCTTCGCTTGTCCCGATGAGGGACTGAAAAGGTCCACTTGGCGAGAGATCACCGGACGGTGCGCATGTATTATGAGTGTTTTCGTCAGGGGCTTTTCCTGTGTCGATGCCAGGCGTGTCGATTCAGCAGAGAAAACAAAAAGCGAAACCGAAAGAGTGAGGCGGAGAAGTATTATTACGGGGACCCCGTGGCAGAAGTGAGGAAACCTGCGCTGGTCAAAGACGCATAAAAAAAAGACGCTGAAAGGAGCAGGTTTTGTTGTATCATAGTATTCACGCAACGGTAGAGAGGAACTCCACGGTTCCCCATGCATCTGCCGTCTCCCAACCTCCTATCATTACGGAGTACCCACACAAGCTGAATGTTGCCCCCGGGTGTAGGTGTCTGTGTGTATGATGTGAAGTCGTTTAGGATGATCTACCCTCTCTACTGGGTATCACTACCTTCACCTGCGTTTCGTCCTTTGCGTTGTTGTATTTCCCCATTACTTCTGCAGCGCGATGTACTGTAGTACTGTTGGCTCTTTGCTGCTCCTCGATTTTGCTCTTCTTTTTCGCTTTCATATGTGCGTACCCTGCGTTTACACGTGCATGATGGTGGCCGTGGTCGTGTGTGTGTGTGTGTGTCTGCGCTTGTGTCAATGCGCGTCGTCGTTTCCGTCATCAGGTTACTGCAAGACGAGCTCGCCCTGTCGCTTTTCTCTCTATTTATGTGCGTTTGGTCACTTGCCTCACTGCTTGAGTATTCATTCCCTCTCTGCCCGACAGCATATGTGTTTTTCTGCCTGTCTGTGTGCGTGTGTGGTGGCGCAACTTCCTCCTCCACTTATTTTCCCCTTGCGGTCTCTTCCATCCTTGAGCAGAGTAACACATGATCTCGAGCCTTGACGAAGGCAAAGGCGCAAGAGGTGGGGAAAAGAATTCTGGATTTCCAGCGCAACTTACTCTTTCGCAGTGGGGGAGTGAAGTGCGCAGGGAAGAAATTCGAAAAGAATGCAGATACCTCCCTCCCACACAACAGTTTATTGGATTGCAGGCAAGTGAACTAACATGTGAAGAAAGTAAAAAAGAAAATAACCATTGACACAGTGCAACAGAGGAGATGCTGCATATGACGAGTGCAGAGTGAAGCCGCGCCTTTCCTCAACTTGGCAAAACGCACGTCCTAGCCGAATGTAGCACGAAGAGCAGAGAATGGCCTTGCGCGCTTTTGGGGGGCTTTTTCTCCCTGTTTGGAACTTTAATATGCGTGTCTCCTCCCTGTTGCGCTTGCGTGATTTTTTTTTTCTGCTCGTCTCGCTCTAGACGGTCAAACCACGAGGACGTCAAGGAAAGGAAGATGGAGCGGGGATGTATCGAGACTGTCATGCGGTCGGCTCCGCCGAAACGTTGTCGCTCATGGTTGGTGTAGAGTTCTTTTTCTGTGACTCCTCTCTCCCTCGGCAATTTCTCTCGTCCTTCCCTGAGGTTGTGGTGCTACTGTCAACGCGTGCGAGAGAATTGTGTAGCAGGACGAGAAGTAGCCAACTGGAACCCACAGGAACTTCTAACGAAAAGCACACAACAACAAACATGGAGGAGGTCCACAGAACGTCAGGAATCGAAGCGGAGTTGGGAGGCAACGAGGGCTTCGCCCCTCGTCCCTTCCCCCCTCTCCTCCGTTTTGCGTGTGGATCTCTTCATCGTCGTTTCCCACTTTTTTGTATGGCCCTGTGGCGTCCATAGCGACTCGCTCCCACGTTTGTGCGGATTTTGCGTTTTTCTTCTCGTTATTCGATCCTTTTCGTTGTTCTGTTGTTGTTCTTATTGTGGCCTCCTTTCAGCCCCCCTTTTTTTTCTTCTCCCTTGCTCGCTCTTGTATGAACATTACATCACGGCATATGCTGTCTTTTGAGTCTTTCATTCTCGCTCTGCGTGTGTGCCACTATAGCGGCCGTTCCTCTGTCTGTCAGATGCTAAGAGTTGTTCTTTATATGTGCGTTTCTTGTGAGACACTCTTCTCCACACTGCCACCACCATGACGTCTCGCTGACTCTCTCTCTCTCTGTCTTACTCCACACCATCTTTTTTTTTTGAGAGCGTGAGGTTCCTTGTGGTTCCACTTCCCCATCTTATTTGTGTGCTTTGAAAAAAGCAGGAGGGCTCATGAGTGTGGCGTCAAAGTGCTGCACTCATCTTGTGGGAAGACCTGCACAATTCACTGCGACGGATGTCGGCGGTCAGGCCCTAGATGGCGCTACGTCGGCGTGACCTGCGACCGTGAACACGCTTGTGCCACTCATGTGATGGGCAAGGCGTCGGCGGGACTTGAAGATCTCTCACCAGGCCCTGAGTGCCTACTGGTGCGGGGAGTTTGAGTCCCCCCGGGGGGGGGGGGGGTTGCGTCAGGTGGCGGCCGACACCGTGAGAGCGGCTGTAACGCGACCTGCGAGGCAGGGGCCGTGCTTCGCTGACTGAGTCGGCGCACCTGCTGTAGCGCGTGTGTCTGCGGCTTCTTCGCACCAGGCGATGGGCCTGTGACCGAAGCCAAGGAAAAGTGGAGTTCAGCTCATGTTCTACAGTAGAAAGAACATATTCGAAAGTGTTATTTGATTGATATGCATATATGTATATATATGTATATATGTATATATGTATGTATATATATGTATATATGTGTATATATGTATATATGTATGTATATATGTATGTATATATGTATATATGTATGTATATATGTATGTATATATATGTATATATGTATATATGTATATATGTATGTATATATATGTATATATGTATATGTATGTATATATGTGTATATATGTATGTATGTATGTATGTATATATGTATATGTATATATGTTTATGTATGTATATATATGTATATATGTATATATGTATATGTATGTATATATGTGTATATATGTATATATGTATGTATATATGTATGTATATATATGTATATATGTATATATGTATATATGTATGTATATATATGTATATATGTATATATGTATGTATATATGTATGTATATATATGTATATATGTATATATATGTATGTATGTGTATATGTATATATATGTATGTATATATGTGTATATATGTATGTATGTATATATGTATATGTATATATGTATATGTATATATGTTTATGTATGTATATGTATATGTATATATATGTATATGTATGTGTATATGTATATATGTATGTATATATATGTGTATATGTATATATGTATATGTATGTATATATGTGTATATCGTCCCTTACCGGTATCCCCTCTGTTCTAGAGTTGAGGACCCTTTTGGTTTCTACTGGGTTTTGACTTGTACTTGTGTATTTGCCTTGGCATGCGAAGAGTATGCATGGCGATGTGTCCTCATGCCCATCGGTCTATTGATTTCTCACATTGCTGCGCTTCATGCCCATGTGTAAGTGCGCCTGTGCGTGTTGGCGCTTCAGGCGATTCATCCGACACGCAGTCCCCCTCTCGTTTTTCTCTCTTAAAGCGGTGTATGCCTTCTTCTTCTCTTTTTTTTTCTTTCCCTCGTGTTGGTCCTTGTCATGTTGGAGGAGCATGGAAGGTGTTTGCTTCTTTTTGATGTGCTCGTCTTCGCAGCCTTTTGATGCGCGCGTGTGTGCTTAGTTGCTTTGCTGGTGTCTTCCCTAGGTGTTGTAGTTTGCGCTACTTCTTTTTTGTGGTTTGTGGTTCTCGGTTCACCCCTCCCTCTCCCCACTCCCTCTCCCCACTCCCTCTCTGTCTCTCCCTCTCTTTTTGTCTGACCTCGGAATGTTTGCCACAGGGGCGAGTGTGTGAAGTGTACCGCGGGCGTCTCTTTGTGTTTGCTTTTCCTTTACAGCGTAATTGTTGAAGATGTCTGCACTCACTTGATTTCTGTGTGCTCTTCCGTTTTTTTTTTTTATTTCTTCCGTCCTCTTTCTTTTCAAAAAGGAATGTGTTTTGGCTGATCGTTTCATCCTCTTCGTGTTTTTCCTTCTTGACGGCTTACTTTGCTGTTGTCGCTTCCTCCTTTGCTCTCTGGTGCTCTTCCCTGTCTCTGCCTACGGCGGCCCCTTCATATTCTGCGGCTTCTCCCTTCTCCGCAGGTGTCCTTCATTACGCCATTTTGGTTTCTCTTTTCTTTTCCTGTTGTTGTTTCGTACTCGCCTTGTTTCTTTTGGGTCTTTCTTGTTCCACAGCAGCGAGCAGAAATGTGCCGCGTAAGCCGCCGCTTTGTCTCCTCTTCCTTCTCCTCCCCCCTTTCACGTCTGTTTGTCTGCGTCGAGGAGCTGCGCACGTCGTGCCTCTGCTCTTCCTTCGTTTTTTTTTACACTTTTGGTAGTTGACTTCGTGGTGGGCTGCGGATGTGAGTGTGTGTGTTTCCCTTCCACCACCGTTGCTTTTTCGTTGTGTGTTTCTCTTTCCCCTTATTTTTTAACCTCTGTCACTGCTCTCTCGTCTGTGGGGTAGGTTTGTGTTGGGTGCTCTTCCCCTCCTCCTTTCTTTTTCTTCCCCTCTCTCTCACATTCTCTGTGTGCTCTGACTGCGTGTATTTCTTCCTTCCTCCTCCCGGGTGTGCGAGTCTGTTCGTTAGTGTTCTGCCTCTGTGAGTGCGTGCGCGTTCTTTGTCGTTGACGTCGTTTGCAGTTCTCGTATCTCTTCTTTCTCCTTCACGAAGTAAATGTCTATTAAGTTTCTTTTTTTGTTTGTTTTCTTCAGCTTCGTTCTGCGCGCGTCTCTCTCTCTCTCTCTCTCTAGAGGGTCTAGCGTTTCCCTGGGCGGGATTCAAGATGAGGTATGCATGGCGTCAAGCAGAACTGATATTGTTCCTGCCCCCTCTACAAAATAAGACTTTGACATGTATGAGATACTCCGCAGTTGCCAAGGGGCCACTAGTATACCTAGAACAAGGTGGAGGTACCTCAACGGTGTCTTCGTGCCTGGTAGTATGGAATGGGGTTATATATATATACACACACACACACATACACATGCACACACATTCAGCGACGTGAAAGGCGGCTGCTTCGTGCACTCCCGCGTACGATGCACAGGCTACCTCGTGCTTTGGCGAATAACTGCGAAGGACAGCCTTGCCCCTCTTGAAAGCTTGAGGGAAAACAGCAGAGAGGGTTCTGACTCCTTCCCCCGCTCTCTCCCCTTGCCCCGTCACCCTCTCATGGATACGTATACATGCTAATGTTCCTGTCCTGGGCTCGGCTACCCATGATGTATGCGTCGTCTTGCTCCTCTTCTCGTTCTGCTGAATCTTCGTCCTTCTCGTGTGCACTTGGCTGCTTCTTTGAACCTGCATCAGTGCCCCTTTCCTCTTTCTTGCTTTTTCCCCCTCCATTGTTGTGGCGCGGCTGCCCCATTCAACCTTCCTCCTTTAGCTCTCGCTCTGTACATTCTCGCTACGGTCACTTTACCCCCCCCCCCCCTCTCTCTCTCTCGTTGTCGGAGAGAGGGTAGACAGCGGTTCAATGACCACGGCGTCCTTGTTGCTTACGCCGTCGGCGCTGCAGGAACGAGCCGCGCCCGCAGTGTCCCACTTGACTTCCTCACCGCTGCTGGTGGATGTGGTGCCTTTCGAGGCTTCTTTGCAGCGCCTGCTGTACGAGAAAGTCTCTACAGAGGAGCAACTGTGCAGCTACGCAGTACAGCAGGCCTACCGGGGACTTCTGTACGGTGTCCGTGCAGCGA
Organism: Leishmania braziliensis MHOM/BR/75/M2904; assembly: GCF_000002845.2. Lineage (NCBI taxonomy): Eukaryota > Euglenozoa > Kinetoplastea > Trypanosomatida > Trypanosomatidae > Leishmania > Leishmania braziliensis. The sequence goes on along the minus strand of NC_017947.1, from coordinate 699,077 downwards.
AACTGTCCTTAGCAGGGGTGGGGACGCATGGTACGAATCATGACTTTGCGTTGGTGTCGTCCAACGATGGCACGTTGCATCGCGACACCATTTTGGGAACAGCGATGGGCACAGACGCGTGTGTGCTTCGCGGGTGGCAAGCAGTGCTCTATCGCATGGCGCTTGTGGCCACTCGCTCTGCGGCGGACCTTGAGTGTGTCATCTTTTTAAGCACCCACATTCTCTGTGACAAGGCGTCAGCGTACGGTCAGGGAAATGAACGTCCGTGCTGCACCCACGAGTGGACGCAAGCACTGCTCCAAGGACTGCCATTAGGGAGTGACGCAAAGGGCGGCAGCGAGCACAAGGAACTTGATGATCGATTTTCTCGCCTTGTACAGGCAAATCGGCGGTACCAGCTTGGATTTCTTCTCATCTTGTCGAACACGCTCCGCATGTTGGCTACCGGTCACACTGAGGGCCAGCGGTTGTGCACCGAGCACACGGTGCTATTCAGAGGCATTGCAGAGGAGATGTTACCAGCGGTTGCACACTATGTGGAGGAGTCGATGCGCGAGAGCGCAATGCATGCCGCAAAGAGGGCGAGTGCGGACGGCGCCGCCTCGCTGCCGACCCGACTGGCGGTGGAGATGAATCACCTCATCGTGCACTGTATGCATTGGCTGACCACGGATGTACTTTCGGCGCACATGGACGCAGAGGCCGACTCCGCCATGGACGGGAAAGGGGTAGCGCTCCAGTCGAAAAGAAAGAAAAAGCGCCCACTGGTGCTCGATCGTGACCAGCCAGCGTGTCTATGGGGATGCGTTACGCTGCTTCGCAACGCGCTGCGACGCAGCTTGCGTTGGCTCGCCGAGGAGTTTGACAACCGTGGCTCCCGCACAGCATCGTGCCCGGCAACGGCGCTGCTGTCGGCTGTCTCGCAGCAGCTCGAACAAGTGTTCGCAGATGCGGTCAAGCACCAGGAACTACTACAGAACGCACTCCTCAACGCGACACGCGAGTTTGGTGGAGTTACATCAGCCAACACGCGGAGTCTGACGGAGATGATGTGGGCCCACACACTACAGATGAACTTACTTGCTCGTAATTTGACTGGTGTGTGGGTGGCTGTGCATGGAGGTCTGGGCCTGTCGACAGCATCGCTAGATCTTGTTCTTCCAGCGTACAAGGATGTTTTGATGCTCATTGCCAGCACCCTTCTGCGGGTGCCCGCGTTGGACGATGCGAGAGAGAGCGAGTGGACAACCTTCATGGCAACTGACGCGGCCTTGAGTGCGTGCTTCGCACTCGTCGCGGCCGCGCCCACCACAACGCTGCAGGCAGAGTTGTGGGCCACAGACAGCAACGTCACACAGCAGGTCCACGGTCTTCTGGTGCAGCGGGCCTTGCGGTTCCGCAATGAGCGGGTGCTCAGGCTAGCCTCGCTGCTTTCGCGCGCTGTGCTGGAGGCGGCGGTGCGCGACGGCGCTCTCGCAGGATTCGCAGCAGACTCGTCTGAACAGTTGTTAGAGCTACTCGAGTGTGAGGACGACGCTGCGTCGCGGTGCGTGGGTGAGCTGCTGTGTGTATCTATCCTTGAGCACCCCTACCGTCTTATCCCTGCGCTGTTTCGTATGCTGCAGCATGGCAGCGCGGTCACCCGGCGACATGTGCTGGAGGTGCTGTGTAACCTACCAGACCTCATCTCGGAGACGCCCTCCGCCGAACAGGACGCAACGGAGGTGTATCCATTGCGCTTTAGCGCACTGGCTACCGTGGCACCGTGCTCTGGTGACCATGCGAAGTCTGTAGGTGCTCGTCGCCGCAACGTACTCAGATTACTCGCAGAGAACCTTTTGCTACAGCTGCAGGACGAGGAGCTGTGCGTGCGGCTTCTGAGCTCGTCCTTGTTTGCCAAAGTGCACCCGGAAGATGTACTGTTCCCTCTCTTGAACCTCTGTATGCAGCAAGATGCCACCGGACGTAAGCAGAGCGCCGCACTATCGGCGTTGACTTCGATTATCACCGCGCACACGGACACAGTGGAGACGTACCTTCTGCTGTTGCAATGCGGATATCAGTGCCACGCGGCGGCAATTGGCGACGTCTCCAGTGGTGTAATCGCGCTTGGAAAAGAAAAGGTAGGTACCGAGGATGGAGGCAGCGAGCAGAGCCCCACTGAGATGCGGCGACCGACTCCACAGACGCCAGGTGACATTCTATCGCAGGCTCTCCTCTACTCAGTCGATTGCGATGCAGGAGAGACGCAGGACTTGTTCTTGACATCGGCTTCGAGAACGACCACGGCGGACAAGATAGACGTAGCACCCTGTGACGCGCATGGCGGCACTCGACGCCGCAAGACAGCACAGTTGCAGACGGCGCTTCTGACGCTCACAGATCGGTGGGTCCAGGCTGCAGCGCGGAGTTGGACATACGTGCGCCATTCCTTCCCTCTTCTCCAGTATCTGAAACACCAAGCGAACTGCACCGCGACTGACGGCGCAGATCATGGCAGCGACTCTGATGCCCCTGCGGTGGAGCGACTCCAATGGACGACGAAGTACACGCTGCGGCTAACCGCAACGCTCACTGGCCTCGTGGACGGTGGACTCTCCGCAACGGGCCAGGATCGACTCCACCTGGTGCATCTTCGTGCCATCTGGGACACGTTCTTTGCCCGTGCTTCGGCGACGGAAGGGCCGCCAGGTGACGAGTGGTCATGCATTATCGACGGCACAGGAGGCGCCCACAGCAGGGACGCAGAATCGTTGGCATGCCTGCACGCAGCGTTGCTGCCGCTCTTGTGCTTACGTAGTTGTGCACCGAGCACGTTCGCCGTTGCAGACGCGACCTTCGTGGAGGATGCGGTAGCGTCACCAGAGGAGGGCGGCGATGACGATGACGGTGCCAATGTGGTGCGCCGGCTATGGTGCGTCCTCTGGCGCGGCGCCACGAACGGGTCGACATCGGGGGCCACATTTCTTGCCACCCACCCGGACATTCAGCGGGTCGTGCTGGAGGTGCTGTGCCGGTTCCCTGCAAGCCTCTTCTTTCACGCATGGTCGCAGTGGATAACGGCGCAAGCAAAATATGTTGCTGCTGCCAATGCTTCTATCTCACCAGACGACGAGCTGCCGGCTCCACGGCTGTTTGCGTATCGGGTGTACCTCTTCGGCGTGTCATCGTACCTTGCCGCCGCGAGTGTGCAGGCAGCGCCACGGCAAAGCGACTTGTCGGTATCTACTGTGGCGACTCTCTCAACAGAGCACGGTGGCTGTCAGGCCAGCGACTTGCAAGTTGTCCTGGGGCACTGTGCCACGCTGGAACGACTGGTGAATGTCACGTTGCCCCGGTGGCTGATGGAAGAGGAAGAAAACATATCTGTTGCTTTCTCATCGGCGCAGCAGGTGGACTCCGTCGGAGTGGCCGGAGGAGTGGTACCACGGAGAGGGATTCTCCAGGGCTCGAGTGAAAAGGCGGAGGCAATGAAGCAGCGGCTGTGTGTCGCTGCTGTCGATGCTGCTGCTGTTATCGGCGTAGCCAGGCTAATTCAGCCCGACGTTTTCACAACTTCCTCTTCACCACCGACTCCTGGCGATGGGAGCGTCTCAACACTCCACATCTTGTGCACCCGTCTGCTTGAAGCGCCACTGAGAGGGTTAGCCAAGGTGTACAGAGAACCCGAGAATTGCAAGACCTCGAAAGGGCTGCCAAAGCACGACGGCGTCGTCAACGAAGCGGACTGGCCCCTGCAGCTGACCCGATTTCAGCTATGCCTCCGCATTCACCAGCGCATGCTCCATGCCATTTCTCTTCACCCTGCCGACGCGAAGGGTTTGCTGTTGTGCTGGTTTCGAGGTTTCCTTCGCCCATTTGTGGAGGTGTCGAACGCTGCATGCAAAAGCGTGGTGGGGAGAGAACTGCACGAGTGCTCTGCAGCCGTAGATGCATGCAATGTCATTTTTCAAGCTGTTCTGCTGTCATGCAAGATCAGCAATGCTACTTCCCCCGCTTTGACCAACTCGGTAGAGGACAAGGCGACGTCCTCGTCACCTCTCCTCCTCCGGCTTGCGTGGGAGGAGAGGGAGGCGCTTGTGAACTTCTCCCTTGGTTGTGTGCGGTTTATCGCGTCGGCAGCAGTGCAAACAGTTGGTGTTCGCCTCCTTTCTGCCGTCCTTGTTGCTGCTCCCGAGCTCTTCTTGAGCATGGAGGGACTGAGTACACAGTCACGCACGTCAACGCCTCCCATTGGTATTTGCCCTTCCGCCTTCCCCTGGGGCGCGTCCGCAGACGCGCAGTGGCCTCTGAGCTCCGCTGCATCTGCGCTGCAGTCCATTGCCCTCATGCACGCTGACCGCCCCACCCGTGTTCTGGCCGATGAGGTGTTGCGAATGCTGGAGAAAGCGGCAACTGCAAGCAGCACTTAGTCTGGACACGAGTCCAGGGAAAGAGGAGTGATGACATGGGGTCTGGTGTATCCCTCCCCCCCCGCCCCTACACGCTGTGTGTACACACTCTCTCTCTCTCTGCGTAACAAAGGTGATACGAGAAGCATAGTTGCTTGCTGCTGCGAAGCTGTAACGCACAACAGTACTCCCAAAGTTACAAAAACAGTGGCACCCACACCCACACACGTGGTGGTCGTGCCTTGATGCCACACTCTTGCCGAAGATGAGGGGAGGAAGGCGCATGAGGGAGCCCAGTCTTGTTCTTTTGCTAAACACGCGCAAAGGCTGAAAAAAAAAAGGAGGAGCAAAGCGTCTCTTCCACCACTCTCTCCGTCGCCCCATCTGTGAAGGTGCGATTCCACGCTGTACCGCCTATGCACGAGTAGAGGTGTGTGTGTGTGTGTGTGTGTGTGTGTGTGTGCATGCTCGCATTCTTCCCCCCCCCCCCTTCCCAACTCTCCGTATCGTTCTACCTCTGGATTTCACTTTTTCCGTGTCTTTCGCCCGTCCTCTCTCTTTCTACCTTGCTTCTGTTGTCGTGGTCGGGCGAACTACTGCGCGGGAAATGTAGCATGTTGATGCGGCGGAATGCTCTTCTCCTATTTCGCTCCGTTGTGTCTCTGCGAGTAGCTTCGGGGTGTGCTGCTATACTCGCCTTTTTTCTCTGGCTAGCATCTTTTACCGTTCTCATCAGCGACATAGCAGGCTCCTCCTGCTACTTTCTCTCTCTCGCACTGATAATGATGCCACCAAAACTGATTTCAGGTAGAGGTGAGCCCCCCCCGTGGCGGGTGTTGACATCTTCTCTCAAAGCCAAAGTTAACCTTCAACTGACACTCTGCGGTGGTCAGTGCTTTCACTGGTACCCTACGCCGCGCTGCACGTTTGTCGGTGTGCTTAACCACAGCGTCTTTGAACTGCGCGAGGTGCGGTGTGCTGCAAAACTGAAAAAGCAAGATGAGCTGCAACACGTAGCATCGCAACAGCGAGCTCCGACGCTGGGGAAACGGCGCCAAGAATCGCGCTCTGCTCCACTTGCCTCGGAGTCTGACATAAACGTCAGTAAGCACTTCTCATGCTGCTGGATAGAATACCGACGACTGTGGCCACTAGCTGACCCACAGTGTTTCAGTGAAAAGGTCCCTATGAGCACGCCATCGTCATCATTATGGAGCACAGGTCCACCACCGTCACTCGCCAGAGAAGAGAGTGACGAAGAGATACTGAGCCACTATCTCTCTCTCGATGTCGACCTTGACCAGCTGTGGCAGGACTGGACCGCCTCGCCACAGACTCGTAAACACCCTCTCGTGCAATACCTCGTTGGCAATCGTCTTCAACTATATTCCTTGCTCAGCGATCGCAACCAGCGTGTTTGCGAGCACGACAAGGCACAACAAAGCCTGTACATCTCCATCCGCCACGTTCGGCAGGATCTGCACTCGTGCCTCTTCTCTTTCCTGTGCTCGCAGAACAACAACGTCACGCGGATCACAGGCATGATCTACGCACTCTGCCGTGCCTACGGCGATCAACTGTGTGATGTCCAACTCGCCACGGCGGAGGTGCGAACGCCGTGTAAGTCGGCTAGCGATAGAGAGCACAAATTAACAAAAACAGAACTCCGCAGGCAGACCGCTGCGCACAAAGAAGACGTCATTGCGTCTCCGTCTCTGAAGCCACACAGGTCAAGTATCGACGCGCCGGGATGGCTTTCGATGTACAGCTTTCCCTCACTCGAGCAGCTTTCGGCTGCCACAACGGAGAAGCTGCGCATGCTCGGCTTTGGCTACCGTGGCAAGTACATTGTGGATACCATCCGTTTCATTCAGACCCAGTCACCCCAGCAAGAGCTCCAGGACAACGTGATGCTAAAGGGGCAGATGCACCCTCCTCCGCACCTCATGCGGCAACATGGGGCCTGCTACCGAAATGGCTTCTACTCGACTGTGCTGGGACACCATGACCACCACCATCAACATCAACGCGACATGCTGCTTCTCTTGCCGGGTGTGGGGCGTAAAGTGGCGGACTGCGTGGCGCTCTTCGCTCTCAACCGTACCCACATTGTCCCTGTGGATACGCACATGGCACAGGTTGCGGCGGAGTACCTCGTCTCGCCACGTGCGGCGGTGCCGCCGGGTCGTAAGCGTTCTCGTCCAGGATGTCTATTGCTGGAGGGGGAACGCTACCCGTGTGATGATGTACTGCTGGAGTGGAGGAAGCAAGTAGAGGCTTTGAAAGAGAAGAACGGTGTGTCGTCAACCTCTGTGCAGACAATAAAGGGCGGCGGAAGATCTGCGTCGGCCCCGCCGCGCTCCTCACGAAAAACGCCTGTGCCGCCCTTGTACGAACGGCATCATAACGTCATCCAGGATGCCTTCTTGAAACTCTTTGGCAACTACGCTGGGTGGGCCCACAGCATTCTGTTCTACTACCGCATGCACAAGTGACGCACCACGCGAAGACAGAAGGCTGCCACGGTGCGCATGCCGTCTCTTCCTCTACATGAGAAGACACAACGCTGTCTTCTGCTGTTCGTCTTCGTTTTGTGGCGTCCGCACTCATTCTTGTACTACCGGCACAGTACTCGACCATACGATTAGGCTCGACTACGTGTGAAAAGAGCCGGATTCAGGTGCTCTCTTCTCGTGCACTCATCTGCGTTGGCAGAGATACGGTTTGTGTGCACCTCGCGAGTGCAACGAAGACCACCACCGTCTCTTGGAGGAGGCAGAGTCTGGCCTGAAGGAGAAGGGGTAGTCCTCTGTGTGGATGCGTCCGACCAAGGCGCTGGCATGTGTGCAAGCGAAATCCCACGACAATGTTGCAAGCGGCTTGGGGGCAGGGTCTCGACGCACACCTGGAAGCGACACTTTGGGGCACCCGAGGACCGACCCAAGATGCCACAGCGAAACGACTGATCCACAGGAAAAGCGCAGAACATCTCGTTCAAATATGCAGCGATGCACGGTGCGCTGATAGGCGTGCCAATTGGCTACAGGCCAGACGGAACCCATCAACCCCGAGGAGCCACTGGAATACCCAGCAGCTTATGGCAAATGGCACCAGCTGATGCGCAGCGAGAGCCCAAATCCAAAGAGAGGTCGTGGATGCAGCCAAACACTTGGGGGACAGCCCGGAAGCACGCCTGTTTCTGTTGGTGATGTGGCCTTTTGCTGCGGGGCTAGGGAGACATCGGGCAGCGTGCGCGGCGCGGCGCGCCTGCCCGGCCAAACGCAGCAGCGACACCAAAAATGCCCCCCCCCCCCTGAAAGACCAAACCGGGCAGGCCACGCGCGACAGAAAACCCACGAACCCAACACCGCAGCCAACAAGCCATTCAAGGAAACCAGCGTTCCCCAGGGACTCGACCCGGCACCAGAATGCAGGCGACAATCTGCTGGAGGCACCCATTTGCGTAAGGAACCCCGATCCCCTCACCCCCAAATAATCCGATGTCTTTCGCACAACCCGTTCCGCCAGACTGAGGCCGGGAGGTTTTGATCTCGTGATATAAAAGGCCAAGCCCAGGCGACGCCCAGGGGTACATACACACGCTGCCTGTTGGCGCAGGTTGCGCACTCGGTTATTGTGTTCTGGGCGCCAGATCACAAAGGATGACGACTGATCACGCAGCCCGCACCCAATGGCTCGGTTCGAAAGGAGGGTGTTCTACGGACCACCTGACTCCCATGGCCGTCGGCCAGACGGGACCTGAGAGAGACGCTGCAGATCCTACAAAAGCAGTTTGATGCCCTCTGCATTCCCATCCCACTGCCAAAGACACAGATGCGCTACAGCTGTGTCTTTCGAGCCCCCAATCAGCTGCACAGATGCTGCGCTCTGCCTGCCGGCATGCAGCCGTAGGACATGCAATCGCAAGCAAACCGCTGACATTGAAACCGTCATCACAATATGCACCATGATCGGCAACATCTTGCTGGCAGCCAGGGTTTGGCAGAAAGACAACTTTTACCGTGCCGTCTACGAAGTGATGCAAAGGACCCAGGATGCAAGCTGACGGACATCCTCGCCTCGAGGGGCCCCCTTTGGTGCGTCAGATGAAAAAAGCTCTTCAGATTGCCCCCCGCCTCAGAGCCCACCCCTCCCCCCCCTCAGATGGAGTAATACGATTATGGCGGCAACCGCAGACGCGTGCGAAACCCAGCAAACCCGTTGAGGCTCGCCGAACGCGAACGGGAAGTTTGCGAGCCACGGGTTCTCTGATCACGCCCAAGATGCGCGTGACGAGGGTAAACCCGGACGAGATCCATTTCCCCAAGGTTTGAATACAGGGGCATATTTTCCAGGGCGGTGGGTTGGCCCGCCCCCGCCGCACAGGACCCGAAATTGTCGGAGGCAAGATGGCCAGACACCGCCTCACCCCACACTGACAGAAGCCAGCGCGTTGGCTGCCATGATCTTCACATTACTCGGGAGCGGGATGGCACACTATCTTGTCGTGGTGAAAAGGAAAGACAGAAGACTCTTCAAATAAGAGTTCAGCATACCGACGCCTGCATGCGGGCTGGAATACTGTGCGGTGAGACTCGCGCGAGCACCTTTTGTTTCGGCACATCGGTATTTTATGCGTCTTTCAGAACGCCTGTAACTGCCGATGGCAGTCACAGACTTTTCCCCGTCGTTTTCGGATTGACTCCTCTATGGATGGATGCTGTTGCACTTGCATGGTGTTGCGTGACGTGGTATCGACGCAGAGCAGCCACACTCCTGAAGGAAAGCAGGAGACAAGATCCCTCGCAACCATAGAGCATCTTCTGTGGTGTGCCGGTCTTGGCAAGAGAACAATGCCATTGCTCACGCATCTTGGCGAGCATCTCCCCTCTGCGCCGACTCTCGCAATAGGGGCCAAGAGAACTGATGTGAAAGGGAGTGACTGCCACTTTACCGCTTGTGAGAAGCGCTACCTCTTTTTTATTTGCTCTTTCGGACTACCCTATTTCTTAAAGGCAGGCCATCCATGTCAGAAAAAGCGACTGCAGCCAGTCTTCATTCTTTCATTTTCTTCTCTCTCCGCCTTTCGTGTCCTTCCCCGCTTGTAGGCCTCGTACTGCACAACGAGGACGAATATCATAGACGCCCCACTTGAGGTGGTTTGCTCCCAGTTGTGCATCGATACGCGAGTCCACGGCGGCGCATCACACCAGCGTACACGAGGACACGAGGACACGACGGTGCGCCGAGGGTGAGTTGCCTCACAGTGTGGCCCCTCCACCTCCCGTCATTTGTCGAAGAAGCGTTTTTTGTTCCGACAGACGCGGTGATGACGGCAAATCCACCGTCTAGCGCCGTAGACCTGTTGCGCTTCCTGGCGCTCTCACTCACAGTGCACACCGACGCAGTCTGTTGCGCCGTGGACGACGTTGAGGCCGCCATTGTCGAGTCTTCCACGAATGATGAGCTCCTTGATACCCTCGAAAAGGAGTTGGCCGTCTTGCTCGACAGACAGCGGCGACTGCATGTGACCCGCTCAGTGATTGCCCTCTCACAGGAGGAACGGCGCCGCGGCATGGAGCTGCGACGAAGTGGGCAATCCTCAACGCAGCGGTACGGCCACAAGCGAATTCAGACGTCCCGCACAACATCAAACATATCGGCAACACAGATGCACGACACGGCTCGTTACCCGAGCGAGAGGTTCTCCAGGGGTGTATCTCCAGATAAAATGGAACAAGGATATGGGTCGGCAGCGGTGTCGACGCATGCCTGTTCGACGGCCGCATCGTCTGCGCCCCTGTGCGCGGAGTCAGAAGCAGACTCGGTTGACGCGCAGGTGGAGCGACTCAAGGAGAGGATCATGCATCTAGACTGCTACTCGCTGCGCGGAAAACTCCTTCAGCTAGAAAAGCAAAAGAAGGAGGTCAAAGAGATTGACCTCGAAGACCTTGTGACGAGGGTGGTAGATTCCTTCGAGTTCCCAGCCTCTGTACGAGCACTTTGGTGCAGTGGCGCATCGCCATGCTTGGCCTGCTCTGGTATAGGGTCTTCTGCACCGCACAAAAGGGCCTCGCAGAGCTGCGCACGCTCTCGAGATGCCACTCTTGCTCAGCCCGCTACTAGAAAGGGCGGTGTGATAAACCACACCAACGTTGACCTGTTTCTGGCGCGGGCATGCCAGCGGCTCTCTGGGCGCGCCGCTGACGCACTACAAGCCTTGGCATCGACAAGTGTCTCCGAGCAGAGTGCCGCAGCGCACGTGCTGGGCTGCATGGTGTACGCTGCCGAATTCAACGCCAGCGAGCGCACTGACCTCGCCGCCGTGCAGCAGCTGCAGACGATGCCGCGCGATACCCTTTCCCGTCTGTATGACCAATGCGTGCGCAGCAGTGTTTGTGAGGCAAAGCTTGACGGCCGCTGCTTCGGTGCTCGGGGCACTGTGTTGGCAGCACAGGATTTCAGCGCCCTCCCGGCGGATTGGGCGACAGCGCAGTCGCTAAGTCAAGTGCCGCTGGATGAAATCCTGCCCCCTGTTCGGCATTTGCTGGCACCTCGCTTTAGCTTCGCAGACGTGGCGGAACTGAAGCGACTACAGGCGAAGCGAGTGGAGTTGCAGGAGAAGATTGTGAACTTCCTGTTAGGCAGCCAGGAGAAGGATGAGGAGTTTCTGCAAGGCATATCCGGGAGCCAGCGGGACCGCGCGGTGGCAGCGGCGCGTCTAGCGGTGACAGAGGTGACACCCGCGTCAACTTCAGCACACGCCTGGAAGACAATGGTTGCAGCGCATGGTGCGGAATGCTGACGGACTCTCGTTGGCGTTTCAGGAGGGCTCTTATGCGGACGCGCCGGGAGACGCCGACGGTGAGCATTCCGCCGGTGGTGCGCTAGCACTCCCCTGCCTACAGTGTAGGTATCTTTCGGGTTTGATTTCCACCGCCCCTGTATGGGAGACATTGTAGCGCTTTCCAGGAGAATCAAAAAGAACTGCGCCACGCGCTTTGTGGGTGTGTGTTCGACTGGCTGCTACTTTTCCCCTTTTCGTACGTTTCGTTGTCGCTGTTTTTTTTTTCCCTCATTAAAAGATGGCACCACTACAGCGAACTCTCCTTTCCCCCCCTTCGCTGTATTGCTACCGCTTATTGTGAATAAGGGATACGTGCATACTCGAGAACAAACCGTGCCTTATGAACGGAAAGAGTCGTTGGTGTTCGACAACGACTAATGCATGCATTGGGCGAGGAGAAGAGCACGTGGGCGCGGTTACTTTTCATGTTGGCACACCGCGCCTGTATTAACGAACTTTCTCAGGTCGTCTCTCGGACTGATATACACACCAACGCTTCTCAGATGAAGTATCGCCGCGCCGCTTCTTCTCGTGTCTTGCTCAAAGCAAAATACGGTGCAATCGGTGTCTTGCGCGTACTCCTTGGCATCCCTGCACATAACACATGTGCTTCCGCACCCCTTCTTCCACTCTCCTCCTTCTCGCCGCACTGCCACTTCCCCACTCTCCTTCTTCCCTCTACTTACGATATCTGCCCTCTGATTGTCATCGCCCGTCATAGTTGGATCGCGTCACCTTCCTTTATTTTTCCTCTCCTCTTTTACTCTTTAGTTTTCCCCTTTCTATTGGTGTGTGTTTCGGTTCGTGTGCGTGTGCGTGCATGTGTGAATGTGTGCTTCTTTTGTTTCCACTTATTGAGTGCGACCTACTCTTCCTCACTCGCACCCACTCACTCACGACGACTCATACAGCGGTATCCTCTTTCTTCCCAGCTGCTGTTGCTTCTGTTTCGTTTCTGATTTTCATTTTTGGCCAAGTCACTCCAGAGACACGACCCTTCTCCTACACACCCGCCATCTCTCTTTCTCTCTCTGCCCCCTCCCCCTCCCCCCCTTGGCTCAAGTTTTGAGAACCAGTAACTGACTAACAGAGAGCAACATCACAGGCCCACATATCAACGCACACAGAGGCCAGAGTCGGGAAGGAGTTAACTACAACGTCCTCAACACACCTCGCAGGGGTGACATTCGCGGGGTGGCACTCTCTCCTCGTCCCCTTTCTCGCCTGAATCGAAAGACGACATCATTTCTCAACTGACAGGGCGAACGGCGCACGTGGTCCTACTGTCTGCGCTGCTTCTTTCTTTTTTTTTTCCCTCCTCTCTGTAACGACGAGGACGGTGAGCTCGTTGTGTGCGCGTGCGTGTGCGTGTGAAGGAAGGCGAGTTGTTCAACCAAGACGGGGAATCTCAGTTGTAGGGCGTTAGTGAGCGCTACATTTTTACTCTTTGGTTTTCTCTTTTGACACATCTCAGCGCCTCACGTTCGCTACGTAGTCCCTCGACCCCCACCAACAACACCACCACCTCTCTCTCTCTCTCCCGTTTGCTCGTTCGTGCGCTTGGTGCTACGCATAGCGTGGGAAAGCCTCTGTGTCTCTCCCTTTTCCTTCCTTTTCATTTTGTACTTTGTCTTACGTGCTACGATTGTCGCACCGCGACATCGCTCTTGTTCGTCCGTCTGTCTGGCAGCATCTGCGTGGGCGTGTGCTCGGGAACGGTGCGAAGGGCGGCTCTTGTCACGGCTGAAATCTTTTTCACCTTTTCGTCTTTGTTGGATTTGTTGGCCTTGTGTTCACGACGGCAACGCTTAGGTGCATGCAAGAGGATGCACGTCTCCAGCGTTTCTCGTTCGTTGGAATCGAAGCCACGGTAAGGCCCGAACAGCGGCGGCGAAACGCAGGAAGTTGCTCAGGCAAACATGTCGAACTTCTTACGCGATTGCTTCTCTGCCTCTTTTTGACGACGCTTGCGCTATCGCCGGTGTGCCACTCTCAAACGCCCTCTACTTCATCCAACCCTAAAGGAGACATAGCAGTGGAGGACACACTCTTCGACGCACCATCCGCACGGAGTGTGGCGCTGCGCTACACCTTTCCCGGCACCAGTTTGGCCTTTCTAGTGACAGCGAGTGGTCATCTTCACGCCTATGACCTGGAGCGTGGCAACTATGCCTGGTGCGCCGACGCGGGCGGTGACATGATCACCGTGACGATAGACATGCCGCCGTCAAAAGAGACGGCCCTGCGCGACCCATTGGCGCTTCCATTTCTTGTGCGTGGCAACAGCCTTTTTACGCACATTCCGCTCTTCATCTACACTCCATTCGAGTCTATGGATACAGCGGAGCGGCTCGAAGGATTGCCGCAGTTTCTGCGGCCGTACTTTTTTATGAACATTTCAACGCTGCTGAGGCGCCAAACACTCTTCTTTGGGGGCACGGATGTGTACGTGACTACCTCGGTGCAGGTGGCGGATCTCGACGCGAGCACAGGACGACCTGTTGGGTCTCGAGAGGCTCGATCGCAGACTTTCTGCAGCAGCAACTCCACCAGAAGCTCACCGTGCGACGACTCAACGGCAGATCCACAACACATCTCGCATAACGAGCTCCTTCCTCTACTGCACACTGTCCGCTACAACATTTTTCTGCATGCGGTGAAGGCGGGCGAGTATAGCTGGTCCATCTCTCTCTCGCAGCTGCGCATGTCGCCTAATGCCGTCACTCAGCCGAGCTCCCCACCGCACTTTTCCGAACACAGCGCAGCGGATATCTCATCGTCATCTCCTAGAGACGGCGACAGTGAGAAAGCCCCGCGTTTTTTCTCACAGTTTATGCGCAACATGTTCGATTACGATGACGAGCATTCGGTGAACGTGACTCACAAGCGCCCTGCAGATCCGCAGGGGGAATCGACACCCGCCGACCGGACGTCAACGGCATTGCTGATGAACAGATTTCAACGCACTCGTACTCAGGCAGCGGAGTATGTCAGTCGCATGGTCGCTGTACAGCAGCTCAATGCAAGCCATGTCTGTCTCCGAAGCATTCAGGATGACACAACAGCCTGGACATCGACGTTGCCGCATGCGACGTGCGAGCGTTCTCCAGATGGGACACCTTCGGCTGCATCATCCTCGAATGCCACCGCCACTGTGCTCGCTGCATATGTGTGGGTGAGTGGCGCTGACGAGATCTTTCGTGTTCCCGTTCTACGCTCAATCTCCGGCAGTATGCTGGAAGAGGTGGAACACCATGGCATGCAAACAGAGACCAACACGAGTGATGGCGCTGCTCACAGTCTGCAGAGACTCACATCTACTTCACTCGGTGGGGCTCTGGTGCCCACAATGCACACCGCGACTGGGCTGCAGCTCGTGCCATTTCTGCAATACGGTGGCGTGAGGTTGGGTCATGGTCTCGACCGCAGCACCGGTGGTGCGTGGGTTCCTGATGACGTTGAGGCTGATGAACGTGAGGAGACGGAGCTCGCTGCCTACTATCATCAGTGCACCTGGTGGGAAGCACCGTTTGTGTCCTCGCCCCTGCCGGGTGCATTCAACAGAAAAGCCAATGCTGGGGCTTTTCAAGCTGTTGATTACTCAACGTTGTTGAGAGCAGTGTCCGATACAAAAGGTGCCTACTCTAGCGATAGCCCGCTACTGGGCCTCGGGAACTCAGGAGCGGTGGTGAAAACCGGCTTGGCCTGGCGCACTGCTGCCATCATCTCTTTTCACGTGCTCTGCCTCGCCGGCTCGATCGCTTTCCTATGCGCCGGCGTTCCACCACGCGGGCAGCTGCAGCGCGCCTGGGCCCAGGCAGACCGCAACCGGGACCGAGTCTCCCACACGTCCTCATCTCGTCAACAATCGGCGCAGCTTGTGCCGCAAGACCTGCGCTCCCCACACGGCGGAAGATGCACCCCGTTTAACCTCAAACTCGATCCCTTTTCGATGGATACCTTTGGTGTGGGCAACATGCCGATGGGCTCTGTCAACATGACGACTGTGTCACTTCCCCACTCGGACGAGTCGCTGCAGGAGCTCATGCGGCATCACCAGCTCGGATGCCTCAGCAAGTCACCGCCATGTTCGCCATGGGTGAACCCGACCCCAGAGCTAATGTACGCCATCACGTGCGAGGAAGGCGAGAAGATGCTCCCTGTGAAAGCAACGGCAACAGCCATCACGACTGAAGGGGCTGACACTTCATCAAAGTCGGGTGTTGGCATGACGCTGTCCTCGTTCCGATGTACCCCAAAGAAAGCGGCGACAGGACTGTCGCCAAGTCCTACCGGTTCAGCGGCAGCCAATGAGCCTGCGGTGCTCGCCTCGAACAGCTCGAGCGACGACGACACTCTTGACATCGACCTCGGCGAGCGCTGGTGGCTGCGAGCGCAGTTTCCGCCGCGGCAGCGTATAAATGCCCCGTCGCCGGACGAGACGTTTTCTGATCGTGGCAGCAGTAATAGTCATTCTCAAGCTAACACCAGACCAGTGGAAGAAGGCAAGCTGTTTCAGCTTCACTTCAAGGTCCTCGAGAAGATTGGCTTTGGAGGTGAAGGGTCTGTGTTCTGCGTCGAGCACCGCGTGACGCATGCACGGTACGCCATCAAGGTGATTCAAATCCACGAGCAAGACGAGGAGCGAGTGGTGCAAGAAGCCGTTTTGCATAGCTCCTTTGACAACGCCAACGTGGTGCGCTTCTACTTTTGCTGGATCGAGGATATTGCTGTGTCCACGGCAAAGCGCCTGCAGCTGTGCCAGCGCGACGAGGACGGGCTCGACACGGCATCGCTGACCTACAGTGACAACTCACTTACGATGCCAACTCCCGATAGCGCAAACCAGCACAACACCGGCCTCGGCGCGGAGTCCAGAGCTGGCAACACCTACCATATGCTCTTCATCCAGATGGAGTACTTTCCACGCGGGACACTGGCGGACTGGCTTCGTCGCCGCAACGGCTTCTTTCGGCTTGAGGTGCTGCGCTACATGAAGCAGATCGGCGAGGGCTTGGCGTACTTGCACAACCAAGACGTTGTGCACCGTGACTTGAAACCAACGAACATCTTTGTCTCAAACGAGAACATCCTCAAGATAGGAGACTTTGGCCTCGCAAAACGGCGCGGCAATGCTGCCGGAAGCACTGGTGACTTGACATCGAACGTTGTTGGTGGTCAGCAGGAGCGGTCCGTGGTCTGCGGAAGCCCACTGTATTCTAGTCCGGAGCAAACACGCGGAGAGCCGGTGAACAAGCCGTCCGACATTTTCTCCCTTGGCATCATCGCCGTGGAGATGTTGTGCACCTTTACCACGCTTCACGAGCGCATTCACATCTTGACCGACGCCCACCATCTCATTTTACCAGAGGAACTCGAGGCTGAGTTCCCTGACGAGGTGCAGTTGATCAAGTCTATGTTGGCAGCGAACCCGCTGCAGCGGCCGCCGATACGAAAGCTACTTCGGCAGATCAACAAGCTCATCGTTACCCTGGAATCACAGGAGAGCGACGAGGAAGCCGACAAGGCACCGCTACGCTCCCCTCTCCACGGCGCGGGCCACTCAGGATCGCGCAACGGCTGTTACGGAGAGACTGTCGCTTCCCTTGTTGGCGATCGCACAGCAGCGCGAGCTACAGCCACGACTACCAACAAGGCTGACAATACACCATTAAACCCATGTGTCAGCGATACGGGGTCGTCGGGTTGCCGACCGGTTGCGATGGACCTCCCGAGCAGCGGCCTTATCGGTTCCTTTGTGGAGATCCATGATTTGTTCCTACCGCCGCTATGTGAGGAGAAGGCGCGTGCCAATGTGCTGCCACTGTGGCAGCGTGAGGCCGCTACTGATACCAGCGTTGCAACTGTCTTGGCCGCGGCAGCCACCAAGTCCGAGCATGATAACGATGGGACCCCCCTGGAGCAACATGTTGTTCATCAAGGAGACTCTCTCTTCTCTGGCCACAGCTCAACGATGGTGAAGCGTGGTAACACGTACCACCACCGCCGTCTCGGATCGGCCAGCCTCAACACAGAGGTGGAAACAGGACACCTGCCGAGCGCTGCGGTGGTCACTACCAACTCTGCGACGCGGCAGGAGTTGTTCGTAAATGACCCCTATGGTCTCCCCAATATTCCCGTGATGTACACGGGGGACGCTGATCTGTCCACTATCCTGAGGCGCGACCTGCAGGATCGAACTGTCTCTGCGCCGGACTGACTGGGCAGGTGTGAGAAGGCGGTGCGGTAGTCGTTCTTTTGTGGTTGTTTATGCTGGGGGGAGCCTGTGGCTGACGCGAATCCGTTTGAATGCGCGTCATGTTATATGGTGTTTCTTCTTACCCTCTCCCCTCCCCCTCCCTTTATTGGGGGATCGTTCCCATTCACCTGATGCATCTCTCCTTGATCGAAGTGGGCTTTATCGGATGGTTGTGGCCTTTCTTCCGTTTATTGATGTTCTCGATGTGCTGTTCCACAGTCGCTAACGCCGAATTCTTTTGCTCATTTTGTTCTCTTTTTTTTCCTTTTATCGCTGTGGTTCTTTCAGCTGCCTCACACGAAAACTCCTTCCGTCCCCCTGCTCTCCTCCTTCTCTTCGTGGCGTAGTTTAAAGGAAGGAACACGTGACAACCACACCTGTGCGGATTTTTCCATTTTTAGCGCACGGATGGCCACCGAACGAAACAAACAAAAAAGGCGACCCCGTGGCCTCTTTGTATCCAGTGTGCTTTTCTTCTCTCATTTAAGTTTGGGCGTGCTTTGTGAATGGGTGTGTCTTCGTCGATGTTCTATGCATGACACCTCACTGCTCGTGTGACATCACGGATGTGTTTTTCGGTGTTTTCCACAGCCCTCTCTTCTTGTTGTAAGTTTAATCGAGAGCTTAGGGGTGCGTTCAGGCCCCGTACTGAACTCTGCCACATGTGCTTTCTCGCTCTCTGTCTGTCTCTCATTTACTGCATCTTATTTTTGTGTTTGCGTTCGCACTGTCCTCTCTCCTGCTTCGGCTGCTTCTGTTGCTGCCGCTTTTTTTTTATTACTCGTGCTGTGGTTTTCTTGCTGACTTGTCGCCAGCTTGCTGTTTTGCTTCGTTAGTTTCCCGCCGCCAAGCTCACGTGTCCGTCTCGATTCTTCCCCTCCCCTCCCCACCCCAAAAAGAGCTGGGCCTTATTTGTCTCATGTAGAGATGCATAGGTGCGGCTGTGTCGGTAGGCCCCCCTTTTGCAAGTAGTACAAACAAGGCGATGATGCGCTGACGTTTTCGTTTTCGCTTTTGTTTCCCCACTCCCGCTCTCCTTTTCTCTGTTTACATTCCTCTTCGTATTGATGACTTCTCTTTTGTCTCAGCTCTCCTCAGTATATCCATCTTTCCCTTCGCACACACCCACACCCACCCACCCACCCACACACACACACACATACATATCGACAGATTTCTTGCAAACATCGTCTTGGTTGTTTTGTTCATCCCTGTCCTCTTAAATTCGACGGCGATCCATCATGCCTGTTGAAGTCCCTTCCCTCCACAACATCTATTTCACGTCCTGGTTCAGTGCTCGCCGTAACTTTTATAGTTTTGTTCTCGTGTCTCTGAGGGTGCACGGTTTGACAGTGTCTGACTACTAGTCGACAGCTTTCATTTTTGTCTATGCACTGGGAGGCAGCTGCGCGACACCAAGGAGACAAGACTGCTGAGCTTACGCGACGACTGGAGTCCATGCTCACCCGGCTCCGCGGGGGTACCTGTCTGTACATTGGACACCTGCAGCGCCGGGCGACCGGCCCGGGCGTTGTAGGCGGCGTGCTACGCGAGGTTCGCGGGTCACCCGAAGGGGCCCAGCGCGCCGCAGCCCACCCCATTCTCTTGCGCGCAGTGATGTGGTGACGCGCACCCTGCTCGCGCTGCCGCCCTGTGGGCTCTTTGTGCGCGGGGGCGTGCTTGTGCATGTGCCCCCGCCCCGTCTGGCGCGTCGGTGCCGCGAAGTGCAGCTGGCATGGTGTATCGCATCCGGGCAGGCGCCACCGTTTTGGCCGTCGGGCAGGACTCTGTGCGGTGCCCGCTGGGAGCGTGGCGTGACGTCCCGAGCCAGGCCCGTCTGGCGCCGATCGCGCAGCACGTTACCCGGGGAAGGGAGGAGGGCGGGCAGGAGGGGCCCGCTAGACGCGTGGCGCGCCTCGACGGCAGGAGGGTTCGCCCTAGGGTGAGCAGGGGGTGGAGGTGGCGCCGCCGAGGATGCGGGTGAACAGCGGTGGCAGATGTCTGTTGGCGAACTTGTTCGTGGCGGAATGGACAGGGTGGAGAAGATAAATTGTGGTATATTTGATGATAGCCTGGGTACATGCTTTCTCCCCTAGTTTCTGCGGTCTTGGCTCTCCTCGCTGTAGGCGTGGTTGTTTCCATACCTCTGTGGCTTGTTCATTCATCGGAGAACCTGCTGCGGTGGGCATGGGGCGATTTCCTCTGTCGTTACCATCAACACCGCTACCTCTTCCTCCTCCTCCCTCGCACACCCGACGTGCCGTTTGCCTTGAATGTGGATTCCACCCCTCTTTTGGTGTTGCGTGCCTTCTCGTGCATTCTCTGCCATATCGAAGGTCAGGGGCCTATGGGGTGGCTGTATGGCTGTACATTTCCTCCTCGTTTAGCCCTGCGCCATGTGCAAGGGGGTTCGCATCACGATGCCTTAATGTTTTTTTTTTTTTGCCTGGTTAAGCACGTGTGCTGTGGTACAGAGAGTGTAGTAGTGCTGTACACGCGAAGCCTGCAGGTGGCCATGGTAGTCCGAGTCGGTTTCTTAGACGAGCCTCTTCGACAGCAAAGGTCTCATGCGGGACGAACAGAGGGAGATGCCGGTCTAAGCTGTGTTACTCGGACTAGTCTAACGTCACGAACAATCCAGATGGATGGGTATGCCGGCATGAGTACTAACAACACAGGCAAGAAACGATGTGGTGATGTATAGGTAGGGAGATGGCTCAGTGGTGGAGTTCGGTGGGCGCGTGTGGCGGTCTCGAAAGCCCTTTTGGGGTGGCTAAGAGCCGTTTTTTTTGGTGGTTGTTTTTTTTTTTGACTTGAGCATTGCCACGCCAGTCATGTCCTTTTCTGCGCCAACAGAGGCCTTTCACAGGGACTGCCGACACGGCGATCTCTGCGTGCGCAATCGTGTAGTGCCGACGTACGCAGTGGGAGGAAAGAGGAGGAAAAAGGAGGAACCACCGGATAGGTGGAAGGAGAAAAAAAAACGCACACACACACACGCAGACACACAAAGTGCGAATCCGTCGGTACCGTGGGAAGAGAGAGGTAGTTGACACTGCAGCTCTCTGAGTTTACGCATATGATTACTGTGCATCTCCACCGTAATCGAGAGAGTTGCCGCGTACTCTCTATATGTGTTTCATGAGAGTCTCTCTGATAGTATGTTGCACCCTGATGATTGCACTTCCGAGGTGCACTCTTCCGCATCCCCCAAATAGCTGTTCTAAGAGACCATTTGCCTCCTCCAGCTTTATCGATTTATGTTTTTCTTGTCTCTTGGAGCTCCTCTACTGCGGTTGTATTGTGCTTGCGGATGTGCATATAGACTAGTTATAGCGATGAACTCCGACGTGGCTCATGTATTGCATCTGTGCACCAACCACAACAGCATCTCACTTTGTCCCTTCTCTCTCTCTCTCTCTCTCGAACAGACTTCCCTCGCCTATGGCGCTTTTCAATGCGACGGGAGAGGGAAAACAGTACTGTTGTCGTTATTTGTTCTCACCTGCCTCTTTTAAGCCCCCCAAAACAAAGCAGTGGAGGTCAACCTCAGGAGCGCGCCTTGATGAAGGCGTGTCGGTGTATCACCGTCCTCACCGGCGCCGGCATCTCTGCTGAGTCGGGAATTCCAACATTTCGTGACGGCGATGGACTCTGGTGCAATCACCGTGTCGAGGATGTAGCATCCCCAGACGCATTCCTCGCGAACCCAGCTCTCGTGCAGCACTTCTACAACGAGCGTCGCCGCAATCTTCTGTTGAGCTCCGTCAGGCCGAACAAAGCGCACATGGCACTCGCAAGGTTAGAAAATGAGCTCAGAGGAAAGACAAAAGTGGTTGTTGTTACGCAGAACGTGGACGATCTGCATGAACGCGCTGGATCAACACATGTTTTGCACATGCACGGCGAACTTCTGAAGGTCCGCTGCACCGTCACGGGAAAGGTATTTGTGTGGACAAAGGACATTGTGCGAGACGCTGACTGCTGCCCAGATTGCGGCCTACTTGGCACGTTGCGCCCGCACATTGTTTGGTTTGGTGAGATGCCGCTCTACATGGACAAAATCGAGTCGGTCCTGTCGGAGACAGATATCTTTGTTTCCATCGGCACCTCCGGAGATGTGTACCCCGCCGCGGGATTTGTGCAGCGTGCGCAGTTTTACGGCTCGACGACGCTGGAGCTGAATCTTCAGGAGGGCTCCAACAACTCTTTTTTTCAGGAGTCCATCTACGGCAAAGCAAGTGACATTGTGCCAGCTTGGGTGGACCGAGTGCTGAAAGCGAGCTCAGGGTGGTGATGGCACCGAAGCAATAGGGGCGGTTATAGTATGAGAATGCGGCCTGACTGCCCGACTTTTTTGTACCTCAGCTCGTGGTGTTCTTTAATGCGTGGCAGCGACGAAAAAAAAAACCCACAACGGATGCGGTTCTTTATTTTCGAACAGGGAGTCTCAATAGCGGACAGTTCAGGTCTCTGCTGGCTTTTCCGTTACTCTGTGTGTATCTCCCCTCTCCCCCCATCCACCCACCCACGCGTCTCAGCTGTGCCGCCCAGCGCATCTTCTCGGTCGTATTTATATATGTATATATATTTTGTGGTTATGCTTTGCTTCTCCTGCTCGGTGAACTGATGTCCTGCCGTATCGAAAACACGCGCTACAATCGGGGAAAAAGGAATAGGGATGACTCCTGCCTACAGGATGCAACCGCTGCAGGAATACTCTACGGGTAACATGAAATGCTTGGCGCTACAGGGCGACATGGCATCTTCCCGCTACGCGTTTTATATATTAGAACGTCTTCTCTTGCAGGTTTTCTCTTTCCGCCTGTCTGCGTTTGCTTCTCCTGAGAGCGCGCGCAATGCGTTTGCACCCCACGTCACGCTCTCGCTGATCCTTGACCACCCCTGCAAGTCAACATTGCTACCTTATTGTTTCACGCCTTTTGCCGCTTGCATTCAGAGTCATGGTGCACCCCCCCCCCTGAAAACCTCTGCCCCCCTCTCTCTTTGCCCTCCTCACTTTTTCATTGGAACCGCACGACGGATTTCCTCCTCTCTCTGCCCCCCACCGCGACTGTCACAATCACGCGCTCTGTACATCCACATAATTTGCATTTTTGCATTGCGCGCCACATCTTTTCTTCACCTCTTTGCCCCTCCCCCCTCCCCTTCCCTGTGATTCTGCACACATTTAGCTGAACCACCAGTTTCCCTCCCCCTTCCTTGGATCGCAGTACCTGCCAGCGCTGAATCACCACTTGCGCCGCCTACTACAGGGCTTCAACTCTCGTGTTTTATGCGACACTCCTACTGTCGTTGTTTCGTACACATACCCACCCACCCACCCACCTCAGCGCACAGATAGACACCCATCTTTTTCTCTGGTCACCCGTTCCCCTACGACCGCGCACGTGATCGCCTTTTGTTTTCCTCCGTCAGCTCTCTTTGCGGCTTTTCCCTCTCTCTCTTGTTGTCATCCATTGCTCATCGACCGAAGAATTCTCCTTTGGCGACGATGCTACGCGACCTCCTCCGCTACACTGGCCTCATCCTTGTGCTGCTGGTCTTTATTACCAGCGGAATTGACAAGTTGGCGTCCCCGTCAGTTGGCGCAGCACAATTGGCAAAGAGCAAATTTCCTCGGATGTTGGCCGCAATGGGTGCCACACTCTCGCCGTCGGAATACATCCACCTGGTTCGCGGCACCGGTGTAATTTGTGTGTGTTTCTCGCTTTTTATTCTACTCGGAGTAGGCCGGAGCTTTTTTTCATTCTTGATGGCGATAGGCATGATCATCAGCACCGTTGCATTCTACGTCGATTATGACTACCCACTTGCCATCACAGAGGGAAACATTCAGCACATGCTCAAGAATATGTCTGTCGCCGGCGCGCTACTGTTTGTGTCGGGTAGTGGGCACCGAAGCCGTCGGTACACTCAGGCTTGTGATGCGAAAAGCAACATTCAGGCAAGGAAGAACAAGTGAGCGAGGGCCGCGCACGCCCTCCAGAAAACACAGAAGAGCATAGCAGCGCCACTGCCTTTGCGGAAGAAGGTCAATGACCCCCCTCCCCCCTTTTTTCCTTGCACGACTTTGTGCACTCCGTAAAGGGATTCGTTGGGGAGTAAAGGACTTTAGACCTCTTCCTTCTCTTGCTGTTGTCACTATTCAGGTGGTTCTCTGCTGACTACCTCTTGATGTTCTTTTTCTTTTTTTTTGTGTCCTGCGCACATCTACTCTGCCTTGTGATCTCGGTGTATCTGCCACCACCACCTCCCTCACGGTATGTACTTGTGTATGTGAGGTATGTGTGACTGTGCAGCAGCGGGCCTCATCAATTCTCTGTTCCTCTTTAGCTGTGGTCGTTCTCTTTGCAGCTCTCTCTCTTCTGTTTTTCCCTTCATGCGCTTTGGCTTTTTTTTCGAGGATGAGCGTCTTTGTTGCGCACATATATCGATCTGTGTAACGGTGCGTAGGTACTTTTGTGTAGGCGTGCCCCTCTCTCTCTCTCTTTCCTTCTCGGGCAATACCCGTGACGTGGTCGACAGTAGAAGAAAACAAAAGGGAGCGAAAGTTACGCTGCGACAAAAAAACGACAGACTGAAGAAGGAAAACGACAGCGGTGCAAAGTGAGTGGTCTTCCTACTTGTGCGGCTTCGTCTTTTTTTTTCTTCTCTAGAGCACCCTTCTGTGTATTGCTGTCCCTTTATTATGTTCCTCTAACGCAGAGTTGCCCAGACACTAGGTAGGAGCCTACAAATCTTGATAAAGAGTGCGAACTGCTCACGAGGGTTGTCTTTGCGAACTCGGACTAGCTGCACATCGCCAGGGAGCATTTTTGGCACGTGTATGTGTGGGTCTTGAACGTACCATAGGGAGGAGTACTGTCTCTGTCTTCATCAGCTCGCGCGCTCTAGGCAAGTGTGGTGCTCTTCTCTCTCTGACTCTAAAGGTTCTGAGCGTGCACCGATCCACCCCCTCTATCACCTTCTCTGTCCCTCTCTCTTTCACCGCTTCTTCTTGGTCCCCACTTGACCTGTATTACATCTGCCGTGATGTGTACGTGCCTGGAGAACCTTTTTGTTCTTTGAGTGTCTCCTAGTCGACTCACACCGCTCTTCGTTTCTCTCTGCTACACTCCTTTGTTGGCTTTCAAGACTATCGCACATAGCAGCTATCAACAGCCGCGCATTCCTTGTGCGCTTCTTTGCGACTCGCACATGCATTCCGCACTGCCACTCCTCTGTGTGCCGCGTTTCTCAGCAAAGCAGCTAACTCTTTCAAGAGTAGAGAATTGACACAGCAACCCACGCGTGTTTTTGTGAATTAACCGTTTCTTTCTTTTTTTTTTTCTTTGCTTCCCAACACTCCAGGCACGTCCTCACGAACTCTCTGCAAAAAAGCATCTCAACGCCCCCCTCCTCCTCCTTCGTGATTTGGCAGTGTGCGTAATGACTTTCTCCTTTAGCGTCATCTCAACCACGGGGCAGCGGATCTCCATCTCCGTTCTCGGCCCGGACAACACCGTAGGGGACATAAAGGCGAAACTCGAGGAGACGGAAGGCATTCCACAGAAAATGATCATGCTAGTGCACTCTGGTCGCAAGCTAGAAGACAACGCAACACTGGAGGAGTGCAACATACACGCAGGCGTCACAATCAACATGGTGCTTGCTCTGCGTGCTGGTCACTGAGCGTCATTCAAGAAAGTTTGGTGTGCTCTTCATGCATCTAGTTGATGGTAGCACTCGGCAGTGGGGCAAAGCGCAGCGAAGAGCTCTGAGACGAAGTTGCCTGTCAGTCGGAGATACTTCTTGGCCCACCGTGTACAAATGAGTGAAGGAGAAGAGGAGAGATGACACGGACTTCGTGCAATGCATCTTGTTACTCGAGTACTCATCCACGTCGACATGCCCTCTACCGTTGTTCTGCTCGTCTACCTTTATGGTGACCAAAACATGGGCGTCCCGATAGTGGAGCCGGACCTTAGTAGCTGAGATTCGGGAGGGTGAGGGTCGGAGGTAGTCGGAGAAGCGCCTTTTTATGTTTTTTCTTGTCGCCTTGCGAAAAGGGAAGAAGCATAGCCGAATTTTATTCTTGTGTGCGAGTGAGTGCACAGCGCTGTTGTGATTCTGCCTGCACCTGTGTGTGTGTGTGTGTGTGTGTTTATCTGTACTGGAAAGACCGAATGTCTCAATGTACTTGTGGTCCACTTCTATTAATTTTCCTCTATGTAACGTGCGGGCGCTCTGGCGCTCTCTCTCTCTCCTTCTAATGCGCACCGAAAGAGCGTTTTATTAGTTTCCTCGTGTGTCTCTCTGTGTTCTCGTTAGTGTTCTGAGGTGGCGAAGATTTGTGGACAAAACTGAAGCAAATAGGGTAGCAGTGGAGGGAGCGGGAGGGAGAGAGGGCGTATTTTCTTTCCATTCTTACAATGGGGCTACTGGACGTGATGGGCAAACTGGAGAAAAATGCTGCGATTATTCTTTTCTCCTCAGTGTTGCGAAGAAAAAAAGAAAACGAACGACCGCTGGGGGTGGTGAGCGATCTATTTTGCATTTTTTCACCTGCTCTGCCATCGCGGATCCCAGGCAAGCGTCGCGGCATCCTCCTTTTAGGAAAGGGGTGGGGGTCAAACGCACGCCAACGCGAGACACTCAGTGAGGCGTACTACAGGAGGTTAAAACTCTCACCAGCGCCCTCCTGTTCTATCGTTCTCCCTCTTCAATATCTACGTCATTCGCCGCAACTGTTTCTTTTCTGGTGCTCTGCTTACTACATGTTTCCCTCACTCAGGCATTCCTTTAGAGTGTGCCATCATACGTGTACAGCGCCCCACCTGTGTGTGTGTGTGTGGGGGGGGGTGTTTTGCTAGTTGTTCTACTGTCTCGATGCTTTGGTAGGTGCAGGCGGTACATTGGGCGTTTCCTCCGTCTCTGTGTTTTGTGTTTGTGTGTGTCTGTGCTACTTTAACTCACACCAGTGATTAGAGTGGTGGCCGCATCCAAATTAAACGCGCCCCCACCCGCGTGCTTTTCCGTGGCGCTGCTGCAAGGCAAGAAGGAGAAGACTGTAGTCTGGTGCCTCGCTCGCGAGGGTAACAGTCTTCTCTTTTCCATTTGCCAGCCTTCTTGTTCCCTCAAGCAAGCATGTCTCTCTGGCCGTTTCGGACGGGCAACGATGATCGCTTCCAGACAACCAGCGGTCCCTCTGGCACCGAGGACATCTACACCACCCTGCGCCAGGGAGCCCTACCGCCGCACCGCTACGGGGTCGAAGTGGACAACTACTTGGAGTGGCGGTGGCGGCGTGGCTTTGTGCAGAGCGTCTTCCCTGTGTCGTGCTATGGCGCAGTCGCCGGTTTCTGCGTCGGCTTCCGGCAGTCGCGCGTCGAAGGTCGTTATGTTGGTCGATATCGCATTATGTGGCGCTACACTTCGACGTTTGCAGCGGTGGGGCTTCTGACGAGCGCGTTTCACCACCTTCTTGTCGTCCGCAATCACTACCACGACAAGTTTTACTACCCCGTGGTGGCCGGCACGGGTGGCGCGGCGGTTCTTTCGCTGGCATCACAGATGGGCACTCTAGGGCAGGGCATGTTCGTGGGCGCCTTCCTCGGCATGCTGTACGGGCTCGGCTGCTACGGCATGACGTACTACCATCGACGACATCTGCAGATCTTTTTGCACGAGCAGCAGCTCCGGCAGGTGCCCGTTCACAAGGTCTCACCGGAGCTGCAGCCGATGTACCGCGCCTTCCTGTATGACAACCGCCCTTTGGAAGAGGCCGACAAAAAGCACCGTGAGACGGTTGCCCTCTCCCGCTCTATCGACGACACCCGCCTCGACGCCCAGACATTCATGAGCAACATGACGCCGGAGGTGTTTGAGTGGGTAAACTTTCCGGATTGGTGGCCACTGAAATGGCCAATGCAGACAGAGGAGGAGCAGATGCTTCTGGAGCGTCAGCGGAACGAGGAGGTTGAGCGGCGCAAGAACGTCTTTCTAGAAACGGAGGATGCTGGTCTGTTGAAGCGCAAGAACCGTGCGAAGAGGTATCGTGATGGGTGACATATCAGAGAGGCAACAGAGGAGGACGTGAGAAGCGGTGGTGGCCGCGTCGCTTGTCGGGAATGCGCGTGTGTGTCCCCCTTTTTTTGTCAGAAATTAAGGGCTTCCAACATCTCTCTGGATCGGAGCCCCGGTTTTTCTTCTGATGATGATCAGTCGTTTGTGGAGGCTGCAGCCGTGGCGCCAGAGCGGTGCGCCCGTGTGCGTAGGGAGATGAGGTCGGCACCGTGAAGACGCCTGCTCGTTGGAATTGAGGGGCACAACAGTAATTTGGGATGTCTTCGCCGTATCTGCGAGCATTTCTTTTTGTATTGCTGTTTGCTTGCCTTGTGCTGGTGTTCCTTGCGACTTGGATTCAAAGTACCAGCAAGTGCACAGCCACCGGCGTACACAGACATGCACAGACAGCTCAACAACAACAACAAAAAAAACGAGAGAGGCAATTCCGAAAAGGGGATCGTGGAGGAGTGAAACGGCGCTTTGTAGGGGAGCACGCATGCCAGCTGTGGCGCCCCTTCCCATGTGTCGCTGGACGTGTACATGTGATGCCGGAAAAGTGCTGCTCACTGCGTACAGCGGCAAGAAAAAAAAGGTAGGCTTTTTCTTTTTTGCCCCAGTGTAGCTGACCAAAGAGGACGCTCTCTTGAACCCGTAACGACGCACTCGTGGCTGTGTAGGCACACGTTATTCATACCGTCTGCCTCTTACTCCAGTTTTCCTACTCCCCCCGCAGCCTCTCTTTCTTTCCATCAGGAAACACACACACGTTTTGTAAAGGCGGTCGACTTTCCACTGCCATTTCCCCTCCCCCCTTTCCCCAACGAAAAAGGAGGGTCAAAAGGGTTGCGCACACTCTTCAGCGGCACACGTGCAGTACCACTCAAAGAGCAACATTTTTTTTTTTCCCTTTTCTTTTGCCTCGCTCCACACGCTCCTTCTTGCTTGTCGAATTCATTTCCAAGTAAGACTCGCGTTTCTGTGGATGCTTTTCACATGTTCTCTATCGTAGCACTGTTGGGCTCCTTCACTCTCATCTCTTCATCTGCGTGGACAGACATATTTTTTTTGGTCTGCGCCTTCCCTTCATCCCAGTAGTTGTTAAAACGAAACACGACGCCGCTGTTCCGCGGTGAAGCACTCACGTAAGCGTAATAGCGAACACACGAAGAGGAGGAAGACAGTAATACAACGTGGCAAGTAGGCCACCCATAGACTGGACGCGGAGTGCTCTTTTTTTTTTGCTGAAAAAGAAAAGCGCTAAAACGATACGCACGTGCGTATTTCGTGGCCCTCGGTGACGTCTTCCCCTCCCCCTCCTCTCTCTCTCTGCTTACAAAGGGCGCAGTTCATAGGCAACAAGAACACTAGCCGACTCTTCTCGGCGCGTCTCCTTGAATACCGGCATCTATAGTGCTGCCTTTCGCGTCCTCTGGGTACCGCAGTTGAATACTCGTGAGTTGCTCGTTGGGGCCGCTTATTGTTGTGTTTTTGTTTCTCTGCTCGTCTTTCTGTTGTGCGTGCACTTCACTCACGCCGAGGCAGCGCACAGAGACATCATCCTACTCGAACGCTGATATACTGGAAAGAGCGATTGTCTCGTGTTGCGCTTGTGGAGTACTGCACCGTCTCGCTGCTAGTTGAGTCCTTGAAATGAAAGCGAAGCACAACTTCCGCGCATTAATTCAAAACTTGGGACTTAACAAGGTAAGGAATTCGCCGAAGCGACGCATCCGAAATGTGGCTCACGATGCATTGCGCTCCAACGGCCAGGGCGGTACCGCTACAGTGCCGGCGATAGGCACAGCTGGCACTAGCTCCACACCTGGAGAGTGTGATTTGGCGGCTCCCTCCGTTCTTTCGCTGGGCTGGCGGTCACCTTTCGCAGCCGGCGGCTCATCTTTGCGGACTCCCAGCGGTTTCTCACTTGCCGAGCGCCTCCAGCAGCGTCGTATGCAGCTGCTGACGTCAGCGAATATGAAGCCTAAGCTGCGTCAAGTCTTTTTGTCGGCGGCCACTACGTACGGGCAGTTCTTGGAAGTCGCGAAGGCACTCGAGCCCTCGCCATCAGTCCTCGCCTTTTCGGCGTCCACCCCATCACCTTCCCCCCAACCCTTGCCGGAGTCATCCGACAGCGCTGAGGCTGGTGGCACAGCCGCATTCTACCTGGACAAGATGCAGCACACCTTCAAGGAGGCAAAGCGTTACTACAGCAGCACTCCGTTTGATCAGCGCTGGGATGACATCCTCAGCTCCCTCGCCGTACTTGGTCGCATGTCACGCGGCAATAGGGTAGTTCCATTCCACGACAGCGCAATGGCATTCGAGAGTATGTGGGCCGCTGTCAAGGGAGCCAAAGAGCGGGTGCACTGGCAAACATACATCTGCAAAGACGACTTCATTGGTCAAGGAACAGTACGTCGACTCGTGCAGGCTCACCAGCGCGGCTGCGACACGGAGCTCCTGTACGACTGCGGTGGTAACATCTCAGGGCGCGCGCGGCTGACAGGGGAACTAAAGCTGTGCGGCGCCAAGGTGATCCCGTACCGTCCCTTCTTCCGTAGTGTCGCCACTTACTTTATCAAAGGCCTAGACTGGCGGCGCAGCCCTGGACTTCGCAACCATCGTAAAATCTTGCTGGTGGACACGTGTCAAGGGTTCTGCGGCGGATTGAACGTCGGCAATGAGTACTGCGGCAAGGCAGCGGGAGGCACCGGCAAGTTCCGCGACACGCACTGCGGCGTCGTTGGCCCAGCCGCGGCACACCTTGCCGAAGTTTACAGGGACACAAAGCAGCCACACCCCTGGAAATACGGGTGGCGGCGCTGGAGGCAGATTGCCTCCCAACAAATCACGCGTCGCGTGAAGCAGGGACGGATGCGCATGGAGCGCAACGGACTGTACCGTGCTTTTCAGGAGGAGCGCGGCCGAAGTGGTCGACGCTTGCAGAACGTGTCATCGGCTTCGATGAAGGTCATGCGCAGGCGATGGCACAAGCAGAAGAATCAACTTCTAACTTTGATGCAGTGGAGTCGGGCAAGGTTGTCGTCCAATGTCCTTCTCGGCCACGAGGCGTTGCGCCACACACAGGAGCAATCCGACGTGCGCCTAGACGGAAAAGAGGCAAATGTGAAGGTGGGGACGGTTGTCAACGGGGCTGATTCCCATAAATCTAACGTAAAAGCCGCCTGCCAAGCACCTGGTCTCTTCGCCGTCAAGGATGCCAACGATGGTGAAACCGCATCAGCCTCTCTATTCTCGTGCGAGTTGTCCACCTCGTCTGCTGGCCCACGTGAAGCGGCCCGGGCATGGCCGTCGTCGCCGCTGCAAAGCAGCGACGGGAAGCTGAACGCACCGCTCAGTTCTGCGATGCGGCGCAAACTGTTGGCGGCGCGGCGTGAGGCACTCTATCGGGCCACTGATCTTCCGCACAAGCGCACCTATACCGACATGCTGCGACAAGTACCGATTCTGGATACGGAACCGGTCCCTGAGGCAGAGATGTACCTCCAACACCGCGAGCCCATAACGCAAGTGCTCTCCTGCAACCCGCGCTACCGCGACTACTCCATTCAGTACGCCTTTTGGCAAGTGACTCGTAAGTGTCATCGCCGCATCTGGATCACAACGCCCTACTACCTTCCAACGAGGAAGCTATTCAGTGCCCTTATCCAGGCCGCGCGTCGCGGCGTGGATGTGCGTCTTCTCGCCGGCAGCAACCAAACAACGGACCCATGGTTTATGTGGCACGCGTCGAACTACATCACAGAGAAACTCCTCAGGGCCGGGGTGAAGATCTACGAATTCAAAGGACAGCAAATCATGCACGCCAAGACGGTGGTTGTGGACAGCGTGTGGAGCTCTATTGGAAGCTACAACTGGGATTTGATGAGCAACCGCAACCTAGAGGTGTGTCTGTGCCACCTCGATCTCGAGGTAGCTCACTCGATGGAGACCCAGTTCCTACGGGACCTCACGCAGAGTGTGGAGGTACGGCTGGAAGATCACAAGCAACGGTCGCGCTGGCTGCGCTTCACATCGTGGCTTTTCTACAACTTTGTCTTCCTTCTCGACCGCATCACTTTCCGCTCCTTCGCGAACGAGGATGTTGTGGACGTGCCAGGGGCTCCGTGAGACTGAGGCATCCCAGAGTGATCCTCCCCCCTGCCTGCTTTGCTGGCTGCATCTTTGTTGTGCTTTCGCTGCTCTTTTCGCACACCTGGCGATGCCAGCCACCCCATCAATGGCAAGCAGACTCTAATACCCGCTCTTTGTGGTATCAGCCAAGGGGCTTGCGGCCTGCCCTTGGGTGGTACGGTGGTGAAGGGCCTGGTGTCAGCGGACCGGTCTGACGTGGCGCTGTGCGCAAGAGGCGTCCACTCACCATCACGCTTCTAGTCGCTCACTATGGACCACGTTGACGATTTGACAAGCATTCGGGCCAACCTACAGCTTTTTTCCTTGTGTTGCGTTGCCGTGGTGGTGCGCGTAGTCCTGGATCTACCCTTCACTGCATGCGGCGGAGTGGCAATGGGCTGAGCGGCGCTCAAGGGTGGTGGCTGGACCAGTTCCTCGCCCGAGTCGCAGTGGCACAGCGGCGGAGGTGATCGGTGATCCTGTGCCAATATTTGTGGACTTGTTCGCGGCGGAATGGGCACACGGAACGCAAAAGCCCTGATCTCGCTCACTGAATGTTCTACTAGACAAATCTGCTGTAGTGAACCTTTGTCTCTGTGTGTGTGTGTCTTTGTGTGTGGAGCACTGCGTACTACCGACTCTGTTTTATTCTGTTATGCTGGGTCGACGGGGGAAGGGGCACATGTAAGCCCCCTCCCCCCCCCTCATCTATAAAAAAATCGCCCTTCCTTCCATACCGCTACGATTTATGTCGCTCTCATTACGTCTTTGCTTCTTCACGCTTTTCCTCGTCAAGGGTTCCTTTGTGGGGCAGTCCGCTCTCCTCTCCGTGTCCTCCTCCATGGTTCCCCCTTCTCGTTTACACCTTACTCTCACTGGCTCCTTCTCTCGTGCTTGTGCTCCTTGGTTTTACCGCTTTCGTTTATCATACGTTCTTCAAAGCTGTCTTCTGCAGGAGTGCGGGTGTATTCCTGGGCGCTGCGACTGTTGGATCGGACGAGGCTGTTCCTCGCTTCTGCGCCTGTCTGTGCTCGCTTCGTCCCTCTCCATTGCTCTTTTGATTCTGATTCGCCATGCCACAGCTGTGGCATTGTAGACAGTTAGTAAATCGGAAGTTTAAGTGGCATTGACCATCTCTGCGGTACATGACGACCCCCCACCCTGCCTTCTGCAGTGGGCTGTGCTAGCCTACGGGAAATGTCCCGCATGCCCACGATTTCGGTGGACTAGGTGGACCATTCGAGAGAATGAGTCGCATTATCGGGCCTCTGAAAGACCACAAAGAATTGTGGGCCCAATAACGCGCCAAGACAGGCGTCTGCAGGACTGATGTTGGCGTTTCAACGTGCCGTTACTGCGATCCAGCCGAGCATCTTTCCGTGACTGCCTCCCTCTCGTCTACTTCGTGTCTTCTCTTGTTTTAATTGTTTTTTTTTTGGCGCCCTGCCAGGACTCAAAAGGCAAAGACGTCACTTCAGCTTTTTTGGAAGTGCGCCTTCATCGTGAGCCTCCGCGGGTGCGAGAGATGCGTCGGCGACTCGCCGTCTTTGTTTTCTCCGAGCACCGTTCAGCGAAGACAGCTTCGACCCTTTCCCACATCCCCGTCTTCTATGTTCCGCTCCGATGGCAGTCAAACTACGAGAGTGATCCTCGCAACCCCCGGTCTGGTACAGGTTTCCACTCGGGTAATGCACCACTGCCCCAACCAGCAGAGGCGACGACATCAAAGGCGGAGACCGTCGTCAAGGAAGCAACGATCCCGGATCGTATGATTCTCGACTGGAGCGGAGGCTCCGCCTACTACTTCTCTGAAGAAGAAAATACGCGGCTGTTTCCGTCCAACTCGTGCCCAGTCTCGGATGGAGGGTCTCGAGGTCCTGCTGGTCCCCTTTCCCCCCCACACGTGGGTTCCTCTAACAGCGATGGCGGAACGAAGGGTGACATAGCGGAGCCGACGTCGCGGGCGGTGATTCACGGCGTGGCGCGCAACTTCTCCATCGATCTCACCATTCCGCCTGTACGCCGCGAGGAGGTGGAGCGGTGGAAGTTGGACGGATACCTGTTTTGCAAGGGCTTCAACGCGTCAGGGATCTCGGCATATTCAACGAAAAGGTACAACCAGCTGCTTCCCTCAAGTGCCATGGTGACGTACCTCGGGCCTGAAATGCGCAAGCTCGATCAGATACATCGCCAGAAAGGCTTCTTTACGCCCTCTGAGGTTGCCGAGGTGTTTATCCCACTCGTCCCAACATTTCCTGTGGAGAGTCGTCATGTCATGGCGGCGGTACCTCCGGCGATCATGAAGCGAATAGAGAAGGCGGCCCGCTCGACTTCAACGCTGGCGCAAATGGTGTTTGAGCACTACCCGATGCTTTTTCACTACTCTCCAAATCGCTACCGACCAGCGCTCGTGCAGCTGAACTCTGAGTTCTGGTTTGTGCGCCAGCATCCCGGGTACGGAAAGGCGGATCGGGCGTTATTGCAGTTCCGGAGCCACGGAGCAATAGACTTTGATGCGCGCAACACTGCCGACGGCAAGTCTGGCGTGGAGCCGCTATACGCGGCTGAAGAAAAGGCTGCCGCTGAGGCGGCTCCCTCACTGCGCAGGGGACCCCGTGGTGCTTCGATGCGGCGACCCTGGAGTGTCGAGATGCTCGCTGTTCTCGTCCGCAACCTCCCGCGCGTGCCGACACCAGAGGGTATCTCAGATGGTATGGCGAGCAAAAAGGTGTCTTTACCGAGAGAAGGCAAGCCGCTCGTGCGGGAGCGCTACCGTCCGTTGAACCTTGTTCAATGGGTGAATAGCTTTCCTCCCGACGACCTCGCGTTTGTCAACAAAACACGTGAAGTTGCCGTCGTGCAGCTCATCACGCAATACGTGCACGTGTTTCAGCTAATGAGCTTGAAGAAGGGCGACCATAACCTCTTTGTTGAGGGACACGTGCTTCTTTCAGGAGGGACCGGGAGCGAATGGAAAGCGGATGCGGTAGCCTCGCCCGCCTCAAGTGCATCTGCCGTACCAAGCACCGAGAGCGGTGACGAGGCTTCTCCGGCACGTGAAGCAGTCGAAGAGGAGGAAGGCATAACCGGCTGGTGGTCTGTCGACGTCGCTAGTATTCCGGAGGAAACTGGCACCGCTAAGAGCCGTGCCGGCCCGCTCAAGACAGGCAACACTACGTCCACCGCCGATGACCGAGAGAGAGCCTTCAAGCAAGCGGTGGCGGAAGAGCTGATCGACTTGGATGACCTTGCGGAGGAGCGTGGCGGTGGTGCTACCCCGCTGGACTCTGAGGGTGACTTCCCCGCCACTGTTGAGGACGCTCATCAGCTCAGGGGTGCTGCGTTAGGTGGGGAAGGTGACGAAGAGGTGTTTCAAGACGGAGGCAACGAGGTAGATACCTACCGCGATGACGGCATCCCGACTTTGCAGCGCGTCAGAGATTCGCAAGCTCAGCGGGAACCACCGAAAGGTCCTTGCATGGATGAGGTAACGACATTTGGTTTGCCCCTCGAAGAACTCTACGTTCGGCGCCTTCCACCAGATGTGGCGCCTCGAAGTCTGAGTGACTTGGACGAAACCACTTCACCCGATCCGGAGCTGCTCGTTATCGCTGCCAGCTTTCTGGCCTCGCCACCTTCACTGCAGTCGTCCACCACTGACTGCTTTTTCCGACGATGTCGGCAGCAACGGTGGAGGGAAGTGAGGCCAATCGATGAGGTTTGGCGTTGGCTTGCAGTGGAGCGATTATATTCTGCATTCACCGTGGAGCAGCGGCGCCACCTGCGTGACCGCTACCGAGGGCTGGTGGGTTTTCTGCGCTACCACGGCAAAGTATTTGAGCTTAGTGGCGATCTTATGTACGTCATCGCGCATGACCCTAGGGGCACCATGGCCCCTATTCCACCCATGGAACGCGTGTTCCGCTATGCTAATCGTGTGGTTCTGCCAGACGACTTTGATGACAATCCAGACCGATGTGCCTCCCTCGTTGGCGAGGCTGAGCGCAAGATGTTCGTGCGGGTCCTCGGGGAAGGTGCGATTCCGAGTCACCGGCGCCACCTGCTGCTGCTGGATCCTGATAATCCGCTCATGCTGCACGAGGTACTCTATGACGAGATCGCCAACCTCCTGCCGGACCACCCAGTGCCCTTTATCGACCTGATGACGCGGCTGCCGCCGGTGATGCGCGCAGCCCTCCCGCACACGCTCAACTTCTCTGCCAGCAAGTGCATTGACGTGTACGTTGAGAGAGGCAAAACCATGATTCGGAAAAAGTTAGCGGCTCGGCTAGGCGCGGCACCATCGCCGTCGAAACCACGGATGAGTGTGGAGGAGGCCATTGCCGAGCTACTTCAACTTCCAGTTGGTAAGGACGGCATTTCGCTAAGGGCACTGGTCGGTATGTACTTATCTGTGCCGGCCACCTCTACCTTGGAGGACCACTTCGGCTCCGTCGGACGCGCCGTGCGGATGCTGCCGCAGTACTTCGAAGTCTGGGAGCATGATGCCCCTGGGCGCAAGAGAATGGTGATGGTGCGTCTGCGCCAGTGAATGCGTTACCCCCTTCCCCTCCCCCCTCTTTGCGCTTACCGGCGCCATGCAAGGGTGAGCACGAGTGCATGTGCACCCTGCGTCACAGCACCTTGGTTATGTCGCTGTGCGTGTATGCAGGCGCACGCACCTGTCCTTTCCTCTCTCGATACCTGGCCTCTTTTATGTGTGCGTGTGTTTTCACCTCTGGTGGCCGCCCAGGTAGGTCTCTTGACGTGGAGTCTTGTCTGTTCTCTTTTTGGCGTTGCTGCCCCTCATCTCACCCTTCCCCTTTAGTTGTAGGCGGTCTTCACAGCAAACGCGCAGCGAGCAAGGCAGAAATGTGTGGAGAGATGGAAAACAATCGAAGGACGCACGATATTCTGTGCTTGTTCGATTCGGAGCCCATTTCTCCTTTTCTTATTTCCTTGCATGAGTTGCGCTCTTCTTTGTTTTTATTGATTTCGTTCTCCTCTAAATTCCCCTCGTGCTGTTCGAGCGTGGTGGTTGCTGAGGTCCCAGCGATACAGACCTAACGAGGAAGCACAGGAAGGAGTAGGATTCACAGTGAGCCCGCTTGCCTCGATATTTATTTTGGGGAAAGCAGTTGATGAAATCGAAGCGCAGGGCGGATGCGGGCGAGATGCTCACCCCATCCGCTATCGCTTATGTGTGCAAGGGGGAAAGGCGAGGAGGAGTTGCTGACAACGACAGTCCGGCATGGTGTTCAAGAGAGACGTGGAAAAGGTGGGACGCAATGAGTCAGTGCCGCGTGCTCTCTGCCCCTGTACTTCTCTCCCGCCAGTTCCGTGCCACTTCAGATTCTGGATTTCACGTGATGACGCAGCACGCATGAGTCCTTCTACTGCTCGCACGACGATGCCCGTACAAGCCCATGTCCTAGTGAGCTGTGGCTTCAAGGAAGGCAGTTGTGTAACTGCGCTTTCTCTCCGTAGTTTTGCTTCACTCAGTTCCACCACCCCTACCCCAAACTAACGCTCTGCCGCCTTTGTGTGATCGGCTCTTCCTCGTTGAGGCGCTTTAATTACCCTTCTCGCTTTTCCCAGAACGTTCTGGGCGGCAACTATACTCACCCGCTGCCACCTTCTCTATCATAGCGAAGTCCCTCAAGCAACTGTCCCTGACTACTCCACAAAGAAAGCGCACTCGTGAACGGACTCACATCTGAGGACGACGTAGGACTCTTTTCGTGGACTGGGTTGAGCTGTAGGTCTCCCTTACACGCCTTTTCGTAGACTGTCTCTTCTTAGGTGACAACATCGGTTGCCAAAGCTCACGTGATCGTCAAGGATTTTAGAGCCCTTCAGTTTGGGACATTTGATTGACGCCTGTCTGCCGCCCACCCACCCACCCCCCGTCGCGTGCGCGCACACGCGTCTCTTCCGCTCTTGCCCCCGCAAATATACACCCAAACGTCATACACAAAACAGCAAAACAACAACGCACAAAAAGAGAGAGGGGAGAAAAACGCAAATTCACTTGCGACTTTGGATAGGCGCATGTACGAGCGCCTCTTTTTCGTGCCTTTTCATCTATTTTTTTTTTTCCCTACAAACGGAGGGGTTCGCACGAGAGCCGATTTAAAACGTTGCCCGCGCCCTCTCCCTTCCTTTCTCACAGGACACACTAACCGTTCTCAACATCTACTGAAACGCGAAACGAAAGACGAAAAATAAACAACTAAGCGGTGCCGTCAACAGTTTCTTCTGCATCCTAGACCTCGTTGTCTCAGGTTTGGCTGACGCTGTGTCCTTTTCTCTCTCTCTCTCTTTTCTTTTCTCTCCTCTTTTGCTTGACTTCCCCTCTGCCTTTTGGATCTCATCTTTTTCTCTCTCTTTGTGTGTCTGATTGCTCACTGCTCACTCTTTGCTTCTTCCTGCTGCTCTTTTGTTTAGGCTCACTGCTGCTCGACCTCTGCGGAATTACTACTGCAGACTGCACGTTACCGCCGCCTTCCTCCCCCCTGTTGTGCTTTTTTTTTCCATCCTTGGGTGACAGCTCTTCTCCGTTATGCCGCCGAAACTGAAGCCTCTGCCCGCGAAGAAGTTGGCGCCGTCTGCAGAGCAGCCAGAGGATAGTGATGAGCTCATTGTGGGAAACATCCGCGTAGGCCCTTGTGGCGTTGAGTTTACTGGAGAAGGCGATCTGCAGGTGCGACGACCCGATCTCAACTTCGATAACCTGAGGCGTATTCGCCAACTTGGCAAGGGCACGCAGGGCAACGTCGCCATGTATGTCACGGCAGATAAAAGTGTCTTTGCAGTGAAGAAAATCACGATTCCTAGAACGCTCGACAGTCGCACACGTCAGACCGTCGCTGCAGAGCTGCGCAATATCTTTACCGCACAGTCAAATGAGTACACGGTAAACCTGTACAACGCCTTCTACCGTAACAGGGCACTGCGACTGGTAATGGAGTATATGAACTGGGGTAACATCGATGAGCTCATCGCTGAGACAGAGAAGATTCCAGTGACGGTCTGCGGCTATATCGCGTCGCAGATGCTCCACGCCCTTGCTGTACTGCATACGAAATCGAACATCGTGACAGAACCTAATCAGCACAAGTCCCTGTGCCAAATTCATCGCGACATCAAGCCAGCCAACGTGCTCCTCTCCACCACCGGCTGCGTCAAGCTGGCTGACTTTGGGATTGCGACCAGTGCGGAAACGATCGGCGTCAACTCCTTTGTTGGTACCGCGACGTACATGAGCCCGGAGCGCATTCAAGGGCGGCGCTACAGCACGCCGAGCGACATCTGGAGCGTTGGCGTGGTGGTCGCTAAGATGTTGCTCGGCCACTACCCGTTTTACTCTGTCAGCAAAGGGTTCATGGCACTGCTGTGCGAAATCAACAGTGTGGAAAAGTATCCACTCATGGCTGCCACCGGGTGTAGTCAGGAGGTGCAGGACTTCATCGACTCGTGCCTTCGACAAAACCCAGAGCACCGCAGCAGCGCCTTTGAGTTGCTGGAGTCTCCGTGGATTAAGCACTGCGAAGAGCACGGCAAGGCTGAGATGGTGGCTCTGCTCAACTTGCTGGGCGATCGCAATCGGCAATACCACGAAGAGGACTCTTTTCAGGCGGCTTCTAGGGAGGCTTCTTGCTTGACTATCCCACGTGATACCTCCGAAGAGTGCAGCACTGACAATCCCCTGAGCAGGTAGGTGTGAAAGTTCACCCATAAATGCACCTTTCCGATATCTCTCGCATGTTTTTTTCTTCTTCCCTCGTCATGTGTGTTATGCTTTGCTCGCCCCTGTTGATGCAATATCGACACTGGATCGAGGAACGCAGTGGAGCGAGCGACATATACGTCGAAGTTTTTGTTATATTTGTAGTGAGGAAAAGGTGTTTGCGTTGAGGTCCTGCAATGCCAGCTGTTCCGCTAGTTTGTCACGTGTGAAACCCTCTTTTCTGTGTGTTCTGGAGAGCTTCTGCTTGCCTATTCATACCGATACCTATCTATATCTGCAGACGTGCTGCGTGCGTGTGCACGCACGTGAGGCAAAGTCGCGAGTTGCGGTTGCCATCACTTCGCTCTTTATCGTGATTCTGTCTAATTCTGTAGCAGTGACATGCTGTATGGGACGTCTCTCTAGTGCTTGCTCAGTACTCTTTCTTTGCTGTGTACTCTCGCATTGTTACTATGGTGTGCCGTAATGCTTGTGCGTCGGGCTTTGTCGTTGCGCAGGTGTTGAAGAGGTGTTTTTTTTGTGGTGTTTTTTTTTCCCTTTTCGTTGCTGTTGTTGTTTCTCAACCACACCTTTATGTCTTTCACCCTCGTATTCAACGTGCAGGTAATCAGGAGTAAGTTGCTTGTATTCGTCTGGGCTGTACCCCCCCTGCTACAGCGTGCAGGCAGAGCTGCACAAGCACACGGTGGCACACGCAGAGAGCGGGTGTGTGTGTGTGTGTGTGTGTGTGTGTGTGTGAGGGATCCGTAGTCAAAAGCACCGCTGTCAGTGGCACGGCTGCGGACGGATGGCAAGACAGCGGTTAGAAGTCTCCATGTTTAGACCAGCCCTCCCCCTTCCCCCATACGTTGTCCTGCACTTGCGAGTCTACAGTGATGAATTCACGCGCAGGTATCGACTACTGCGTGCAGCGAGGCAAGCGCCGCTTTGGGGTATACCCTTGGGGGTGTGAGTGTGTGTGTTAACACATGTGTGTCTGTGTCGCTCTGTGCGTGTGTTCATGGTCAAGTCATAGGAATCGGTGCGTGACTCACTGCTGTGGCGCGACAGGCGCTGGGGAGTACGAGTTGCGAGGTCATCAGTTGAGATCCGCTGTGATGCACGCTTTTTTTTCTGCCAGCTGACTTCGTGTCTCCAAAGCCGTTGACGTGTAAAACAGCCGCGCGCTTCTGCACGTATACATTCGCTTGTGTCCCTCATCTTCGCGTTGCCTCTTCCTCGTTGCAGTACTCACTGTTCGCGGTATGTGCCTTCTTTGACTTTTTCGGCTTCTTCCTTCCTCTCTTGCTGGAATCTTCCCCCCCTTCTCACGACCACGTTTCCACATGCACAAGGACAGAGGCACTGCAGTGAAGGAGCGAGAAGGCGACTTGGCGCGCTCAACACATATATGTATATCTATTGATGGTCAATGTACACTAGTGCGCCTTTTCAAAAGAAACCGCGGGCGAAGACGCAGACTTCCACCACAGCGACAGGAGCAAGCTCCTCCGCCAAGCATCTGTGTCCCCTTCCCCTCCTCAGTCGAACCGATGGCACCTGCACACCTTCGCCACCAGTGCCTCCAAGCACCTCTTTGAATGGCTCACCGCGAGCCACGCGCTCGCTATCGATTCTACCCATACTCCCACACAGAGCATCGGCGTTTCCGTCCCCTGACGAGGGTGAGCGGACTCGTCATGTTGTCATGGACCCGCTCGCTGCGCTGCGACGCTGCCTCCAGTACGTGTGCAGTCACCCCGAAATCTATGGTACTGACGTACGCGGTCTTCTAGACCGTGAGGTGATGCATGTGATGCGTCTCAAAACGTCGGAGCTGTCGCTCACCAACGGACAGCGACCGCTCTTCGTCAACCCACTGGAGAGTGTCACTGTCCGCCATGCCGCTCGCTCTCTGATTGGTGCGCAAGCCTACCCCACAATACCTACTCAATCGACCGCAAGCAACGGCGGTGTACCGGGCAGTGCATCCGCAGGCAACTTGTTTGGTTATGGCAACGTCTCTTTCCTGCCGGTCTCCTCCGTCGGCTTTAGCGCACTGTTGCAGGACTTTCGAGGTGACCGGGCAAGGGCGGACCTGACCGGCGACTGTCGCCAGGCAGACGGCAGAGAGACATTATTTGGCGGAGCTCCGTCCACGTCATGGCCTGCTGCAGTTCCTGCACCTCCGCTGGAGGAGAGCATTCAATGGAGTGGTACCCTGCCACCCTCGTTGACGTCAACGAGTGTGCGTGGTATCCGCAGCGTTGTGCACGACGATGAAGCCGTAAAGGGCGGCGGTTTTTCAGAGAATGTCGGGGTGAACGGTGGCGGAGTGCACCCGGGCGAGACTCACGGCAGATCGCAGTTTCTATCGCGGATGAGCGCATCTGCGGTGCAGGACAAGCTCAACCCACAGCTCCAGCGTCTTGTCCTCGACCCCTCGGAGGACACGGCAAGTGGCCTCTCCGCTGCACTTCCCAACGCCTTCTACTGCGCAGTAGAAGGCATGGGGATGATGGTGGATCAACAGGGGTACGAGGCGACGTACCTGCGCGCGCAGCTGCAGCAGCTGGAAGCCGCGTTCAACGGAAAGTGCGTGCGCCTTTACGAGCTGGAGGTCGAAAACCGGCAGTGCACTGAGAAGATGAAGGCGTCGGAGGAGGCGAGAGCGCGGTGGGCGACACAGCACCACACCATGAGAGGCCAACTGGAGGTGATGCGGCGCGAACTGGATGGCTGGAAGGACCGCGCCAGCGACGCTGTGTCAGCGGCGACAAAGCAGAGCAAGCAGCGCAGCCAGCAGGCAAAGCGGATTGTGCACAATCAGCTTAGCGACGCAAAACAAGAGATTGTGCGATTGGGTCAGCTATGGCGGGAGACTGAGCGGGCGCTGCAAGAGACCCGTCGTGTTTTTGAGAACACAGAAAAAGAGGCTCTCGCCGCGCACAACCACCTCACCGACGTGTTCCACTACCTTGAGCGACTGGAGCGGCGGATCGCGCGTCGTGACGCGTACGTGCTCCTCTGCGAGCGGCGACAGAGGTCTCTTGAGGAGAAGTACGAAAAGCTGCGGTGGGGGTATGAAGAGCTCAGCACCTTAGAAGGACGGTACTCGTATGTCGACTACATGCTCACCACAAGGCCGCTGTGGTCCGTGTACTTGTTTGTGCGCCTTGCGCGACACCTGGGCGACTACATGGCGCTCGAGAATCCGGCCGAATTGCAGCAGCGACTGCTCCGGATGATGGGACAGGAAGTTAAGGGGGGGGAGGCTCTCCCAGCAGCTGCCGCTGCTACTCTTGCTGCCATGGAGCCATTGTATGGGTTGATTTTTAGCCGGTCACCACAGGGCGGCCGTCTCGTCGCCAAGCACTACGACTTCCACCTCGTCTTCTGTGCTATCGTGGACGAAGTGACTGCTGAGGTGAGTTGCCGAGGCCGACCGAAACAGTTGCTCACCAACCTACACGGACCGGTAGCGTGCCGTGTCATTCGTTGGCACGAGCGCTACAGCATCGACTACCTCAGAGGTCGGGAGGGCGTCTCCGACAGTGCGGAACTGCACCGCAAGTTTGTGCCGCTGCTGACGGTTGCTACTCTATTGCTACCTCTGCGCTCACGGACAGGGACGCTGCTGGTGCGGCCGCAGCCTGCCGAAGCCACTGATCACT
The DNA here is from genome assembly GCF_000002845.2 of Leishmania braziliensis MHOM/BR/75/M2904. Classification (NCBI taxonomy): domain Eukaryota; phylum Euglenozoa; class Kinetoplastea; order Trypanosomatida; family Trypanosomatidae; genus Leishmania; species Leishmania braziliensis. Next base: position 655,972 of record NC_017947.1, on the reverse strand, counting down.
CAACGGAAGAGGCGGACTCCAAGGCGCTGGACGAGGCGGTCAGTGCCGAGGAGGCGCGTGTGCATACTCTCCTCTCAACGACCCCAAACAAGCGCCACTATGACGAAGCAACCGTTCGTTTTGTGCTCCGCTGCTTCTGGAAAGAGCGACTGGCGGCCTTTTCGCAACAAATGAGCGTGCGTGTGGGCATTGTCAACGCGAGGCGAGAAGATGAACGGGAGCTGCAGAGCACCCAGCGAACTCGAAGTGCCGCTCGGAATTTCTCGCCGAGCGGTGCACGTCGGCCAGTCGTGGGTGATGAAAGTAACTACGCTAATGAGAGCGACGATGAGGAAGAGAACGTTGTGGTGATTCAGTCATTCCTGGCGGCCCTCGTCGACTTCTCGGCGCGCTTCACCGCGCCGCAGCCGTGCTCGGTGATGGGGGCGCCAACCAAATCGAGGGTGTCGCCTAGCAAGGCAACGCTTTTGAGTGTGCGTGGCGTGTTGACTAGCGGGGCGTCCGCTGGGAAACTCGGCGGCAGGTGCGCGACGAACGCCTCCTCTCCCGAGTTCAATACAGCATCAGACTCAGTGTGGGACTGTGGTCGCATCTTCTTCGCCGTAGTGCTTCAGCCGCAGCGAGCCACAACGACTGAGGAGGGCGCTGCCTCGCCGATGCGTGATGTGCCAACCCAGGAGGAGGTGAATATTCTCGCCGAGGAGGCGCGCGAGTTACTTGCTGCACTGTACTACTACACACTGGAGTACAAGGACTTGGACCCTGACTTCCGCCTTTTCTACCTCGTTGCGCATCAACTGATTCCGGAGATGGTGGCAGTAAACTTCTTTGCAGGTATCGAGGCCTTTCAGCTGGATAGCGTGGCGCTGTTGGAGCGGCGTCTGCAGTGCTTTCCATCTAGCATACACAGTACTGCGAGTCGCACAGCTGCTGAGCAGCTGGCTAGCTCACCCATCATGCCCAAGGAGGTAGAGGACCCTCTGACGGCGCTCACCCGTGCTGTTGACGTGATGGATGAAGCTCTGCTGGACGGCGAGGAAGAGGACATCGAGCCGGACAGCGATGGGGATGGCCACGGCAGCATTCTGCCGTTTCATCCCAAGGCAGAGATACACCTGCACCCCACCACGACTTACACCGTGCCAGAGAAGGAGCCGCAGGAGGAGAAAGGGGGGGACACCTCTACGGACGACGCGCAGGCACCCGCACCCCCAGCGTCGCAGCGGGCCCGCGAGTTGCAGCTTCTGCACAACATTCGTGCCTACCTGCGCGAGCGGGAGACGCTCATAGCCTCGAAAGCTGCCGAGGATCGTGGCATTCCGTGTGTGGAAGGTGGTGGTGGCAGCGCAGAGTTGAATGGGGTAGCAGAGAATCCCACAGGAGCTTCTCTCGCCACCGTCTCCTTTGACGAAGTGTCGTCGGAGTGGACTGCGTTGGAAGAGCAGATCATGACCAGTCTCGGGCCACACACGGCACTGCTGGATACATTTCGTCGCCACTATCGGAAGCAGAGAACCGAAGACGCTGTGCAAGCAAAGGGGGAGGCAGTGAGGCTCAAAAAAGAGCTTGACCACGTACGCAAGCGCCGAGCTGACCGCAAGCGTCGGTACGAGACAACCAAGCATCTGAGCGCAACGCGAGGCCTTCTTTCCGTAGATGACATCCTCGCGCTGGTACAGCGCCATTGTCTTGCGACGTATGCTGTGTCGTGCTGTGGCACGCCTCGTTTCTCTCTTTTGCACTCCGTGTTCGGTCGTAGCAACGACACGAGCCTCGACCCATACGCAATTGTGGGCCATTTGCCGCTCACCGGCCTGCAACTGCAGCGTCTGCGCTTCGCCTTGTCGCTGGACCAGCCCTCCCATCTCATTCGCCCTTCTGCCCTCTTCACTGTCGACCCAGTAACCAAGTCGAACAGCCAGTTCTACGATGCCTACCTTACCGTTGTACTCGACGTGTTTGAGCAGCAGCAATCCTTTCTTATGCACAGTGTGCTGCACAGCTGTACTACTCGCCACGAGTGCTACGCTGCCGAAGGCGCTGAGGACTGTGACGGATTCATTCCGATAGCGTGGCTCAAAAAAGGCCTGACAGCCGCCTTTTCGACTATCCGAGGCACCTCGAAGCACGTGCAAGCTGTGCTGAGCCACTTTATGCAGTACGACGAGCTGCTTCGTCTTGAGGATGAGGTGAAGTTTGAGCAATTCACCGACGCACCACTGCTGTTGAACGTGCCGCCGAGCGATGAAAGAGGTTTCTCCAAGGCTGACAGAGACGTCAGCGTGAGGCGATGCACTGTGGCGGACAGCCTCGCCGACGCAGTGGACCAAGGAAGCTGGAACTTGCACGAGGAGGCGGACAGCTGCTCGCTGCTGCACATCGCCTTTGCTGTCCGCATGAGCTACATTGTTTGGGGAGAGGTAAGTGCCGGCACCTCCGAGGCGCTTGTCAACCGTATCGTCAAGCGCGAAGTGCCTGTGTGCTGCTGCGACCCCACCCCAGGCGATGCAGATCCGGCGGCGCTAGTAAACAAGGACTCCACAGTGGTGGTGGAGCTTTCCGAGTGGGACATTTTTGATCAGATGACACGGCAACAGTACACACAAGCACTGTCGCGTCTACAAAGGGGCCACAACAGCGACGCTAACCCGCTGCGTCGCATGCTCTCGGTACTGCAAAGGGGGCTTCTGCGACCGCCATTGATCCGCAGACCCCAGGGAACGGGTGATGCAAGCATCTCTTCCTTGCCTGGAACTGTCGACGTGAATGCTCTGTACCCCGACGTCGCAAGCATGTGGGCAACAAAGAAGGCACTTACCGAAGGCCAGAAGCGCATGGAGGTGGCTGCAGCTACCCTTGCTACGAGGGGCGTCAGCACATCTGGCAAGGGCAAAAAGAAGACCCGCGCGTTGCAACTGCTCAAGTCTCTCTCCGAGGACCAGGCCAATGCGACTGGCGACGGCAGTCTCGACGAGGAGCTGCAGGTGCCGGATCATGGACTCTTGAGCCTTGTACGTGCCCTCGGCTTTGCACTCCCATCATCGACGGGTGTGTCTGGAGTTCCCGGTGCCGTGATAAACAGCAAGAAGGGTGGCGGGAAGAAGGGGGCGAAGAAGAGCGGCGCCGGGCCGGAGACTGCCGTTTCAGCACTTCTTCAACAAGAGTATAATGTGAGCTTGTCCGTTCAGCTGCAGGACCTCGCTGCGCGGGTGGCTGCGTTGGCATCCTCCGATTCAAAGAGCCTCTTCAAGAACATGTCCGACGCAGCAGACATCAGCGTCAACATAGACGGATGCACTCAATCACCTGACAGCCTCTCTGCGTCGAATCAGTGCACTGCAGCGCCGACTCCGGGCAGTGCACTGCCGCGTCTGCACTCTGCTGACGCTTCTGGGAGCTCGCTGCAGCGCAATGCACAGAGCAAGCTTCACAAGGACGCCACGGAGGAGACACTCGCGGATACGGCAGTAGACTCCCTCACGGAACCCGATGCGATGGCGCCGAGGTGGGTGCCGGTTTTCCCGCATTCGTCATCGATGTTCGACAGCGTCAGTGCGCCTGTACCGATTGGAACGCCGATGGATGTGTCCAGACTTTACGCTGTTTGTGCTGCACTGAGTATGGTCTAGTTTTGCCTCCCAGGAACAAGCTGTACCGCCTTGTCGTGTAGCGTGTTGCGGAGCGCATGGACAGCCTGCTCTGCTAAAGGGTCGCGTGCAAAGGTTGTCTCTCTCTGTGTGTGTGTGTGTGTGTGTGTGTGTGTGTTGCACCTTCTCGATGACGCAAAGGTGCAATACCGCCCTTTATTTCCTCGCCTGATGTACTGAAAATCGTCTCGTGTTGTACCTCTTTGAATGTCGGAAAGGGGAGAGAACTAAGGGAGACGAACATGCTAACGAAGGTGCGCCGCTGCGTATGGATGTGGGCATGCACGACTTTGCACATCTCCTCTCTCTGCTCTCTCTCTCTCTCTCTACCTGTCTCTCTCCGAATTTGCTGTGTTGTGGTAATCACGTTTTGCCTTTTATACGTGTGTGCGCGGCCCTCACTCTCTCACTTTTACCCCCGTCGTTGAGGCGAGCTGAGTAGCGTGTTTGTGGAGGGGTCTTCCACTGTAGATGATGTCAACCGTGTCCAGGCTCTACGAATGTGGTTGTGCGTGAATATCGACAGTGACCTTTTCTGTTGCCTTGTGTTTTGGGTCGGTCACAAACTTGTCCTTCTCCTCTTGAAGTGCCTCGATGTAGCTCTACAGTGTCTCCTTTGATTCTCAACTCACCTCGTCCTTTTGCTCTCCTTCTACGGACCCGAGAGAGAGAGACGAGGTTCAGTGCAAAAAGAGCCCGCTTGACACACGGCCCGCTTCGGCGGGAGTATATGGTCCGGCGTAGTCGACCGGGATGTAGCCGTGGTGCGGCAAAGGCACGCAAGCTGTTGTTGCAGATGCTACGCTGCGGATCTGTTCGCTGTGAAACGAGCACATTAATGAAGAAGAAAAAAAAACGCTCTCTCTTTACCCGTCGCAATGATGCCCTTCTTGGAGGTGCGAACTCTTCTCCATTTCGCAGTGTGGCGGTTAATGCGCCGGGCATGGAGGTAGTCACTAACGCTGTGCACCCTCAGGCTTCGCGGGAATTTTTTTCATGTGTTACACAGTTTGGAATTTTGATGTAGAAACCGAATAGACTGTGAGAGGGACAGCAATAAGAGAAGCAGTATCCGCAGCTCACAGAGCTCACAATAGTTGCGTGATTCTAGTGCACCTCGGTCGTTTTGTCGTACCTCAGCGAAGGGCACTTGATGTGGAACTGGTACCACTGCTGTGGCCATGCTTTCCCGTACTGCCCTGCTTTCCTGCAGGGCCTGCAGTAGCGTCTTGTTGGTTACTACACGCGCAGTCTGTCGTTTCCTAAAATGCTCTTAATAGGACGCAAGCGGATTTCATATGACTGGCGCCTTGCCGCGCACTGCCGGTAACTGCTTGAGGAGAAAGGCCTCCAATGATGCCCCCCCCTCCCCTCCCACACGCCTCTACTTTTACCGCTGTGATTTCATCTCATGCCCTCATGGGGCCACTTTGGTTTCTAAACGCACTTGGGCGGGTGCTGCTTTGCATTGCATCGTTGTGCATCCGAACATCTTTGCTCTTCTTTATGTTTTTTTTTTTGTTTGTTTGATAGGGTGCCACCCATAGAGCGTCTGTTCCACTGCGGTTGGAGTAAGACGAGAAGGCTGTATCAGCAATCATAGTGCCATGACTGTGGTGCTCTTCGACGTTGACGCGCTGGAGCACTGGAAGCTTCGGTTGCGCAACTTGGCAAACGCCGGTGACCTTTGCCAAGAACAGGTACTCTCGTGCCTAGAGTCACTCGAGCAGCTAGGCCACACTATAGAGCGACAACCGGCACTGCCAATTCGAAACAGCAGCCCTGAATATGATCTTGCTGTAATGGCTCCCACCCACAAGACGTGCGTGAGCATTGGAACACAACTGTGGACAGTACGCCCCATTCACTACACGCACCACTTGCTCAATAGGGTGAGACGAGAACGACAGGTGAAAAGGCTCACTCGGCGTTTGGGGGAAGTGGCGGCGGATTTGCACTGCGTCGGGTACGACCTGTGGAGGCTCTTGCAAGCATCGGGTGTCCTTCAGACCCTCACACCCTTACAAAGACTCCCCGATGAAACCATAGTGGAACCGCTAGACAAAGGCGAATCTCTAGGTATAGCAGTGCGCTCTACGAACGGCGCGTTGCCAGCTCTGTCGCCGTCCACGCTTCATACGTTGCGTTCTCTTTTTGGTAGATTCTCTACCTTTGATACTGATTTGGCTCTGCACTGGACGAACCTGAAAGCACCGTCAGCAGCTACTATGGCGACTTCTAAACCCCCAATCCATGTGAAAACGCAAGGGGACAAATCGGTGCAGACTTCGCTGGCGTTTACTGCTGAGTGCGCTACCGTCCATACTCCGCGAGAACGACTTCCCTTTCTGTGTCGTCGCTGCCGACAGGACGGCCGTGCCAGCTATCATGTCGACAAAGCTAGGATGCAGCTCACGCAAACGCACGACATCGTCTCCGATGGTGGGGGAGCAGAGCAACAGGCCCTTCTAAAGCGTGCCCCGCTGCGGTGTGCTGTCACGCGTGGAGTTGATCCTCCTCTGGCGCGCAGCTCCGGTGCTCGGCGATCAATATGCCGCACGCTCCCAACGCTTTGAAATGCGGCGATCCTTTCGGCTGGGTGTGAAGTCTCTTTTTTTTTTTGCCCCGCTTTTGTGCTGTTTTTGGTCTTCTTCTCGACTCCCCTCACGTGGGGCGATACCTCAGCGCGTGGTCTGCCGGGATTCACCACCCCCCACTCGGTGCGAGAGAAAGCCAGGCTCCCCTCCCCTCTCCCTCCCAGTGCCGAACCACTCCTGGTGTTGACAGGGCCAAGCAGCTACGGTGCAGGGGAGCTCAGGGTGATGTATCGCTGCTGATGTCGACGGTCAGCTCCTGGATGGTGTGACGTCGGAGCAGCCTGCGACCGGGAAGATGCGTGTGCCATCCAGGTGATGGGATGATTGTCAGCGGGTCTCGAAGGTGTCTCACACGGCTTTCACTGCCTCCTGGCGTGGGGAGCCTGCGTGTCGTCCCGTGAGGTGCGCACTACGTGACTATCGACATGATGAGGGGCGGTGGTGAGGCGACCTGCAGAGCGGGAAGTGGGTGAAATTTGAAACAGAAACCATAGCCAGGCGACCGAGTCTACAGTGGTTGAACGCGTCTCTGTTGCTGCATCCCATCACGCGATGAACCTGTGACAGGTCCGGGGGCAGAGTGGTGCGCAGCCCACGCTCTGGGGCAGAAAAGGGAAGCATTGGAGGAAAAAAGAAATCAAAGGCTTTTTTTTTTGCTGCTGTCATTTCTCTGTGCAGATCAGTCTCTGTGTGTGTGCGTTTGATCCCTCCTTTCTACTTGCACGCACACGCTGTGCTTGCCCTGTGCCATCTTGAGCTCCCTCTTGCGAAGTCCCTCACCGCCTTTTATTTCCATGAACGTCGTCCGGTACGGCCCTCAGCGCACGGCAGCCACGTGTTCTTCTCAGTACAGACGGCGGGTGTACTTGTTGCTCTTCTGCTTTCATATGTATGTTATCTTTTGTGCGCTTGCTGTTGTGTGGGTTGTTGCTGCAGGTGTACCTCTGCGTGGCTCTTCCTCGTTGTTCTCTGTACAGGCGCATTGGACCCCTCCCCGCCTTCCCCCGTTCCCGTCTTGTGATTCACTTTTCGTTTTGTTGGTATTTACCCACACGCGGCCGCACACGCACGGTCACTGAAGAGAAACAGTGATTGACATTCTTACCTTTTATTCTTGTTTTGGCTTTGTAGAGCTTTACTTGAAAGAGTGGCGCAATCGAAAAGAGGCCTGTCTATTGTTCTGCTGTGATGGTCATTCTACAACAGGCCTTCTCTCCCATGCTCCCCCCTTCCACCTCGTGCCACTCGGTCTTGTGCTGTCGAATTCGCGCCTTTATGCTGGGCTCTTTTGGATGGATTGCGGTGAAGACTCTTCTGCAGGATGCGTGTCACCATTCTTGATCATGATTGGGCTCTACCGGTAACGTAAAGGCTCTTGTTACGGCTCTTTTAACGCCTGCTCTTTTTTTCCCCGGTTGAAGAAAGAGAACGATGCTAACAAGAGCTCCGTTGCGTACGATCGCCCCTCGCTGCCTGTGGTGCCCGCCACCACCTCCTGGACGCCGCTGCATGAGGGTTTTGAGGGATAGGTATCGCGTGATTAGCATCACTGCGACTCGTACTTACTGTACTCGCACCAAAATTTTGTGTACCTCATTCTGCTTCTTGTCGCACTCGTACTTACTCTCCTTACTTCTTCTCCCGTTCTCCACCACCCATCCCCGTTCCTCCATCACTGACCTGAACAACTGCTTCGACTCCTACAACAACGCCTCCTCCCTTCGCCCTCGTTCCAGTGACCAGCTCTCGTCTAAGGGCTAGTTCTCGGTAATCAGCCAAAACACCTTCGTCACAATCAACCTCGGTCTTCTGCTACTCTCCCGCTTTTTTCGTCTGTTTCAGCTGTGCTGGTGAGGTAAGAAAAAAAGGAAAGGTGGAGGCGTGTCTCCTCGTACACTTCTTTCCTTTTGCCTGAGCTTTGTTGTCTTCGGCCCTCTTCCTCAAGTGTGTTTTGTTGTTACCCGGGAGTCGTGGACCCCCGTAGCAGAGCATTTTCTCCCTGCCCGCGTCTCAGTAGACGTCTAGGAAAAGGGCCTCACAGCCTTTGCATTGTACGGTTCATCGCATTCATTCTCTCGTGCACAACCGTTTACGTATTAGCTATCTTTTACTTCTTCGTGGACTCGATCGTGATATGCGTAGTCACACAAACCACAACTGAGCCTCTCCCCTCTTTCCCTTCTTGTTCCTTCCATTCACTCTTTCGCACCCGCGTATCACACTCTATTGCTAGCCTCTTTGCTTCATTGCTGCCACTGCTTACGAACACGGCGCATCTTTGCTCCGCCTTTCTGCCCTTCTCTTTTTTTTTTTTGGTACGTTTCTGCCTTTACACGGTGTTGAGTACACTCCTCCCCCCTACACACACACTCACCCACTTTCGCTCTCTCTCTCTCGTTACGATTGCGTCTCGGCTGCCTTTGTTTGATTGCGCTGCTTTTTTCTTTTCTGTGCACTCCACCCCCTTTTTTCCTCCTGCATCATTTCCTTGGTTGCCTTCTTTGCGTGCCTCACCTTCATTTGTTGTTCCCGACTGGACCAACCACCACGCATCCTCTCTTCACTTTTCTGATTATTATTTTCTCGGGACTCTGAGCGACCGCCAAGTCCCTCTCTCTCTCTTACTGCACATCTCGGTGCTGTCCCTCGCACTTCTTTCTAGGCCCTCTACTTGCATATATTTTACGTGTGTAGCTTGTTTAGTACTCGGCACTTAAGCGGCTTACACATACTCCGGCCTGTGTGTGGTCAGTTACCCCTTCTTGGTTGTGTCTCTCTTCTCCGCAGCTGACTTCCCCTGCAAGACCACGTCTCATCTTTCTCCAGGTGTTCGATTCTATTGCATACGGTGCCCATTTTGCTTGCTGGTGTGTGCGTGTGTGTGTCACCCCTGTGGCCGCTACGAGGAAGTGGGCCAAAGCCCTTTCTGTGAGTTTTCTCTCCCTTTGTTTCTTCTGCTTTGGGTCGGCAGATTGTGTACGGTATACGGTCTTGGTGCATGTGACTTGCGCTTCTCTCCCTTCCCCGGCTCCATTAGCGACTCGTGAACACACTCTTTGTTTTTCTGATTTTATTTATTTATTTGGTGTGCACTGCCTCGCCTCTTTCCCCCCTCTCTCTCAATCTTTCCACGTACAGACACGCATATATACATGGCAAGTGGGCAAGAGTAGGAGTGGGCGCATAGTTGTACAACACTCAATCAACTTAAGACTCAGTGGGCTTCATCGCAGAAGCGAAACGTACAGGAACCATTGGCACCCCTCCTTCCTCTACTGTTTCCCGTGCCACAAGGAATCCCCGTCTCTTGTGTGCCAGTCACGGCAGCGTAACAGGCCATAACAGCGCTAATGCGGCAAACTTCCGACTCAAGCGCACATATACAAGCTAAAACTGAGGAGAGTACCAAAATGGCGGCAGCCAGGTTAAACCATTCAGGCGACTTGTCGCATTTCTTAGCGGGCCGATCCCCTGCGTCTGAGCCGCTCGAGATCACGAAGGGGCGAATGCGTAACGGTACCACCGGCCCGAATGACATCGTGGTAGCGCTGAATGGGGACAGGAAGGAAAGCTCACTCGATGGCACCAATGACCCCATGCCCATCATGGCTGGAGGCCTGGCAGATATCAATACGATCCACACGCTGACTAGCAACCTCAGCGTACCCAAGCGGGTGCCACTCAAGCAGAATCGGCGTCTTGCCGTCGATTTGGCGTTCAACGATGAGGCCCCGTCGACATCGACGACCTTTCGCCGCATCATGCACAATATCTGGACCTCTGTCAAGATGATGCGACTCTTTCTCTCTCTGGCGTGGACGGATGCTAAGGCGCGTACCTGCAGCTACTGCCTGGGGTTCTTCTCCGTGCTCGTCGTCGTGCTCCTATGCGTTCTGATGATTTCGCTGCTGGTCCACATGCCGATTGTGTTTCTTCGTCTTTCTGAGGAGACGAATGGCGAGTTTGACCTCCAAATCGTACCCGGCGGGGTCATGGAGCAGGCCATGAGCATCAACTACTCAGTCATCAAAGAGCTGTTCCCTGAGAGTGACCCCGAATATGGATACAACGCCCCTCGCTTGTTGGACATGTACAGGGCTCGTACCACGTGGTCGTGCCCGAACAAGACTCTGACGCGAATGTGGTACAACGCGGACGGAAGTGTATGCAGTGATATTGACTCATGCATGAGCTCTTGCCTCCCAAACGGAACCGCCGTAGTGGGCCTTGTGGCGATTGACGCAGCGGCAGAGGCGCGTATGGGGCTCGGCACGGACTACGATCAACCTACGCTGAACGAAGGGGAGGTGATCTTGTCGCACCGCGCCTCGATTCTTATGGGTGAGGTGAATGTGGGTGACATGGTGATCCTCTACGGAAATGCCCAGGCGAGCACTCAGTTCGCGGTCAGCAAGCTAGCGCATAACGATTCGGCGGAAGTCATCATGACCTTCAGGGTCATCTCCATCATGCCAGAGTCCCAGCGCAAGTTCCCAGATATGGACGCCTATGCCATTGTGTCCTTCCAGACATTCTTACGTGACCTCTCGAAGGGCCTGGGGCCGTACACATCCGCCGCGGGTGTAGAGGGGGTGGCCAATACGAACCCAAACGAGTGCGCGTCTGCCGTGTACTTCATCATGAGCCCGGCGACACGACTGAACGTGTACAGTCCTACGAACTACAACAGGATTCGCAGAAACGTGGTGGCGTGGTCATCGAGGATACTGTCGTCGCTCGGGCTCATGCAGATCAACGCCTTTGCAACGCAGCTGCCCGGTTTGTTCTCGACCCGCCTCTTCAGTGTCTTCACTGGGCTCACTATGTCCGTCATCCTCTTGGCACTGGCGTTCCTGAGCGTTGTGCTAATTTATACCCTTCTCACGGTCGGGGTCGAAACAAAGAAGTACGAGCTCGGTATCCAACGCATGGTGGGTCTCACCAAGGAGAATCTGATTTTTTTGGTGCTCACCAATGCGTATGCGTTTACCCTGCCTGCGTGGCTCATTGGTCTGGTTGCTGGGCAGGGCGCTTATACGGGAATTAGGTTTATGTTCCTGAAGTTAGTGAACGTGGAGCTGCCCATGTTTATCTCGGGGGCTTCCGTCGGGTGGGCCACGCTCGCTGGCCTCGGTATCCCTATCGTTGCCTCGTTCTTCCCGATTCTCTCACTGGTGTCGCAGAGCCTTCCCGATGCCATCAACACCTCGCGTAGCCGCAACAGCGGGGTCATCTACAAGATCCAACGCAAAGACTCGACACAGTGGAGCGGGCCGATGTTCGCCCTCGGCGTGCTGTTCTTCGTCTTTGGGTTCCTTGTCTACTACCTCTTTCCCACCGCGTTAATCACGATGAACCTGGCCTTGATCTTCTACATCTTCTTCGGCGTTCTCATTGGGCTGCTTGCAGGCTTCGTGCTGCTTGCAATGAATTTTGAGCGAGTGGCGCAGACGTCCATCAGCTATCTGCTGCTGTTCTGGGAGAGCAAGGCGGTGTTCTCGTTCATGCAGAAGAGCCTCAGTGCGCATCGGCGCCGCAACCGTAAGACGTCTCTCATGTACGCGCTTTCCCTCGCCTTTATCATATTCATTACGGTGGTGGTGCAGATTCAGCTGATCTCCTTTGAGTACTCGTCTCGCCAGAGTCTGGGCGGCGAGATGATTTTCACCACACGCGACATGACGATGGAAGAGTACTGGGTCATAGAGGAGATTCTCGAAAAGCAAAAGGAGATGGGCATCATCTCCGCATACACTTACGACTACAACAGCTCCCGTGTTTTGTCCTCGCAGTTCACCAAAATCATCTCACTTGGCCGCTTACACAACTCCAGGACGACCCTGAGGCTGCTCTCGCCTAACTACTTTGAGGTGATGGATAGCCAATACCTCAAAATTAACAGTTTTCAGAGCATCATTGGCCGCTACGGCCTTGTGCAGTCCCTCTACAGCCCTGAAGGTCTCTACAAGGGTATCATGTCCTCTGGCGTGGCGGAACACCTTGGCGTTGGAAACGCTGACGGTGTCGTTTTGCTCGAGAGGGGGACGGTGTCCAATGTAAGGCTACGCAAGCAGACTGTGATTCGGACCACAGTCCGTCCTCTTGCCACACTCGACCTGGCTCCAGCAATATCGATGTCCAAATACTCGACCAGCAAGGGTGATCTCGTGGTGAGTATTCCTGGGCTCTTCCGGCAGCTTAATGTGTCCCGCATGAGCGTCCTAAGCGGGAGGGTGGGGCGACTTCGGCTGCGCGTGAAGGACCCTCAGTGGTTCGACTATCTCGATGACCTGCTCACCAGGAGCCTTTCCGAGATGGGTCGTACAGCTACCGTGAAGAACATTAGGGATGTGACGAGCAACGTCGCCTCAGCTGCCAACCTCCTGAACCTCTTCTTCATTATAACCCAGATCATGATCATGCTCATTTGCTTCTTCTCGCTGATGAGCAGCATGACCTCCAACGTGTTCGACTCCTCCAAGGAGGTTGGCGTGCTGCTGTGCTTGGGCATGTCACATTTTCAGGTGTACCGCGTGTACATCTGGGAAGCCTTCGTCTTGGTCGTGTCATCGGGCATCCTGGGGCTCATCGTCGGCCTCATCGTGGCCTACACGATGCAGCTACAGAACGTCTTGTTTACAGAGCTGCCTCTGCCGTTCCCCTTTCCGTACATCCAGCTGTGCATTCTGGTTGGTATGGGTTTCGTTTCGGCGCTGGCGTCCAGCATCAGCCCGGTGGCTTACCTTTTAAGTCTTCCCTCCGTCACCCATATCCTGCGTCGCGTCACTCACTGAGAAATTTTCAGCAGATGGATTTGATATATCACCTACGCGTGGCCTCCCAAGCACACGCCGAGGAAGCATGTACACTGACATGTATGACTCTACCCAGCCCTTCTTTTCGTTCCCCTTTCGTTGCCACCAACCGCGCATTCTCTCTTGGGACTGGAGACGTCAAGGAAAGTGCTGGCAAAGAATGTCGAGGATACCCCAGCGCTTTTTCTTCTTGTGTGTGTGTTTGTGTGTGCGTGGGTGTCTGAACAGACCACACCCATACATGAGGATCTCTACAGAGTGGCCTGCCACGATGCAAGCGTCCTGTTTTGCACATGCCCTTGCCACCACCACCGCCACATTAACAGCACAACCTCCCTTTACTCACAGCGGACTTGGTAAACATGGAGAAGGGTAGTTTTCTGCGCGGTCATCCTCGAAGAGTTTTTTCGTAGATGGCTCCCGCTCGCACTCCTTTCGCACCTTCTGGTGGCTTATTTCTCCTATTTAGTGTCTTTTTTTTTTTTATTTCTTTCGGTGTTGTTGTTCTTTGAGTTTCGTGACTGTTTATCGGCATGTAGTTGGTGTGGCCCTCTCCTTCATCATCCTTGTGAGTGGATTTGCTGTATATCTTTCTTACGTTTCTTTCTGCTTCCCGACGGTGTGTATACTCACCTCATGGTGCTAGTGTATAAGTGCGTATATATTTTTCTCTCTCGGCTCTGCACGGACACACAAGCCGCCCACCGATAACAAGTGCTGGTATACGTATGCGTTGGTTTCGATTGAGTCTGCGCGAGATTGTTTTTCTGAGTGCGCAAGAGAAGGAAGAAAGCCGAGGGTCCGAACCACAACCTCTCTCTCTGTCCCTCCCGCCAAGAGGAGGAAATCAGTGGGAGACCAATGCAAAAACACAGGTGTGCTCGAAAGATCGAGGAAAACCGACAGATGAGTTAAAGAGTTGCGGCGGGTAAGATCCTCATGAGCCACAGAATCAGCAAGAGACAGTGAAAAGGGGAGGGGGTGCAGCGAAGAACACTCAACACCGAATGACTTTCTTGTGTGTGTACGGGTGTGTATAAGCTGCTTGCCTCTCCTCTCCCCGGTTTCCAACAGACTTGCTCTATTTTCTGCGTATATTGCTCCTGTGAAGCTCAGTTCAATGATAGCGGCTCTCTTGTGCGCGATTTGCTTTCGAATCTCTCTCTATCCTTGTGCCAGGGTGTAGATGTCCTCTGTACGCCTGTTCGTCTTACCCACTTACGTGCTTTTCCTCTCTGAACCTCTGCTGTATCTGCGTAGGGTTGTGTATGCGCCTTGCTATCTCTGCCCCCTTCCCTGCGCGCGATTGTGACTCTTTGCTGAATCTCTGTGTTTGCCGATCCTCCACCCTTCTTTGTTATGCTCTGTTCTTTTTCTCTCCCCTTTCCCCCGCTCTCTCGTTGTTGGTAATCGTGTGAGTGTGTGTGTGTGTGTGTGTGCTTGCTTGTTTGTTTAGTAATGTTCGTGCATTAGCTCTTCTGATCACCGAATAATCAGCCGGGTGATGTGGGTGTTGACCGTCCTACCAAACACCACTGAAGGGGAAAATAAACGAAACACAGAAGAGCAAATACACACCAATCTTCTTGAAACAGCCAAGAAGCCGAACGAGAAAAGCATCACATGCCCGGATGGCATGATCAAGTATTGTGTGGATAGAGAAGCGTGTGGCATTAGCTGTATTGGCATGAGTGCTAAACGGGGCTAGAGAGCATCCCCCCCCCCCCTGTACTCGCACCCTTCGTTCTCTTTCGCTGTACCTCCTCTCTCCAAGATGAAGGTTGCGTTGCATCTCGCCCATGCCCCCGCCTCGTTCGTGAAGCGCCACCATTCTTTGGCTGGTACTTCTCTTTTTTCCATAACAAAGAGAAGAAAAAACATGACAACGAATTTGATGCGTCTCACTCAGGTCTTACCTTATTCCCTTTCTCGTTTCCGCCAGCGTTGTTTTCCCTTTGCCACTTCGGTAACCACAAATCCTCACGTCCATTGAAGGCCAAAGTTCGAGGACAGAAGGTAAGCTGATACGCCCGTATACATACACCTGTTGTTGCCTTGGTGCCACTAGACATCGTATTGCCTTCTCGATTGTGCCCATTTTGTTTTTGAATGTGGGTAGAGAAGCGCAGCGAAGTGAACCGCAAGCCCACGTCAGGGACATTGAGAGACCTTCAACGCACACTTCACTTGAGCCTCTCTGACGAAGGCGCGCGCACGGCCGCATCTTCTTGTTGGCCCGCTCTCTATTAGGAATTTCTGGCGCTGTAGTCTATTCTGCCAAAGTCCCTATGTCCGATACGCTACTGGCTCCGTCGCGGGCGAAGGTTCATCACAAGTGCGCTGTGTATTTGGGAAGCAGCACCTTCGTGGAGCTCGATGATGATCCCTCGACAATCACTCTCGAAGACCTGTGTGAGGCGTTTGGCACCCCGTGGGAAAGCGGTATGCACGTGAGACACCGTGCCACCGGACGCGTCGTGGCCACACTTCCCTTTGAGCCGATGCCATCTCTGGACGACGTGTCAGACGTTACCATTAAGGCAGAGGTCATAGCGGCGACCGCAGGCACGGGCGACACAACTCTTCCAACCTTCTCCGGTAACGCTGAGGAGGAGGATGCCGACGCCGCCGAGGAGGGAGAGACAACCTACGCTGTCATCTACGACCTGGTTACCCCGACGGCGCCAGGGGATGGTGAGGACAGCGAGCTGGCGGCCGCTGTAGCAGCGGCTGGTCTTTCGGAGAACCTCTCGGCAGACGCAGACGGTGCTCCCAGCATCGGAGAGACAATGCGGCAGCTGGTGGAGCTGGGTGCAGCAGAGTTACTCACGGCGCAACCCTTGTCCGTCTCTCAGGCGAGGCGGGAGTACAATCCTCCAGACGCCCCGGGGCTTTTGCGTCGAATCGTGTATCCCGCGTCTCAGTACTCGCCATACCGCCTCGATCGAGACCCGCTCTCTGAAGACAAGCTCTCCCTGTGCCAGTCCTATGCTGTGGCCACTGGAGCTGCTTCAGGGTCCTCGCCCCTCACCTGCGCTGGCTCGCATGCGCTGCCGATGCACGATCTTGGTGAGGGGGGACCATACACTAGCTACCTCGATAGCTACAGCCTGACTTGTCCAATAGCTATGTCGTTTGTGGAGTCACCCGTGACGGACAAGAGAGCGGTCGTCATTCCTCTGTCAGATGACGAGCATCATCGCATTTTCAGTGCGTGAGCTCATCGATTTCAAAGAGGCCCCCCTCCCCCTTCGTTGTGTGTTCACCCAGCGGTTTTCCCTTTCCTTCGTGCGCAATGGCACGTGAACTGAGCAGCGAAGAAAAAAGTAATCGCACGAGGCGAGAAAAGAAATGTTGTCGTTGCTTTGAGTCCAGTGTGCCGGTTGCCGCCTCAGTCGCGGGCTCAGCACACCCGGTGAGAGAGTGAGGCCAGGGGCTCCATCAGAAGAGAGCGAAAAGAGAGCGAAGACTGCCTGTACGTGCACCGAACTGAGTGTCGTTTCTTTGTTTTTCTCAGACTTCGTTGAGTGTGCTTCTGCTCTCTAGCTGTCTCGCTTTCTAGAGCGTGGAACCACGTAGCTCCTCCGTGTTTTTCCCCAGTGCCTGCTTCCGTGCCTCAGCAGGGACACCAAGCTCCCCACTGCTCTTCCGCCAGTGGGGGTGTTCCACTCGAGTTGTCGGGTCGTTGCCTACGTGCCCATTGTATCTGCCGCTCTTGCTCTTCTTTCCGCTGCGGCGCTCCCTTGTGTATGCCCCCCCCCCCTGTCCTCTGTCTGCCTCCTCCCTCATCTACTTGAACGACAGTGAATCCATCGAGCGGGATTCATTTGAACCAAACGTCTTCCGTGCCAGCGCTGCTGCCCGGGTTTTCCCCATCACTCTTTTTTTGAGGCAAAGAATCGCCGGCATGAGTGGCTGTCAAACGTGGGAGGCAGCCGTGCAGTCGGCGGCCAAGTCGAAGAAGAAGGGCGGGGGCTTTCAAAGCTTTGGCCTGGATAAGCCACTCCTCGATGCGATTCTGAAAAAAGGCTTCTCCGTGCCCACCCCGATCCAGCGCAAGGCAATCCCGCCAATGCTGCAGGGGAACGACGTGGTTGCCATGGCTCGCACCGGGTCGGGAAAGACAGCGGCGTTTCTCATTCCAATGTTAAACGCCCTGAAGGCACACTCAAAAGTGGTTGGCATTCGCGGGCTAGTGCTGTCCCCGACGCGGGAGCTCAGCCTGCAGACCTTACACAACGGGTTCGCGCTTAACAGATTTCTCGATTTGCGCTTCGCTGCCTTGGTGGGCGGAGACTCGATGGAGCAGCAATTTGAGCTCTTGGCGTCGAACCCCGACGTGGTCGTTGCGACGCCCGGTCGTCTTCTGCACATCATGGAGGAGGCTTCGCTGCACCTCACGAGTGTGCGCTGCCTCGTTCTGGATGAGGCGGATCGCCTATTTGAGTTGGGCCTGCAGCCGCAGATCGGAGCCATCATGCAGAAAATACCCGAGTCCTGCCAGCGTGCCCTCTTTTCCGCGACGATGCCTAGCGTATTGGCGGAGTTCACGAGCGCTGGCCTGCATAACCCGGTTGTCATACGCCTCGACTCGGAGATGACGTTGAGTGACCAACTCAAGCAGAGCGCCTTCCTCGTGCGCAACGGCGAAAAGGTTGCCGCATTGATCGTACTGCTCAAGCGCCTGCTGCACGTTGGAGAGGCCATCGTGAATAATGCGCAGGCGCTCATTTTTGTCGAATCCAAGTTTCATGTGGAGTATCTGCAGATGATTCTGACCACCTACGGTATCTCAGCGAGTGCGGTACACGGGCAGATGGACCAGGAGGCTCGTCGCCTTGCCGTGCGCAGCTTTGCGAAGCGTGAAACAACTGTGATGGTGGTCACGGACGTGGCGGCGCGCGGTTTAGACTTGCCGCTGCTCGACAACGTTGTCAATTTCTCTTTTCCCTTCAACCCAAAACTGTTTGTGCACCGCGTCGGCCGTGTCGCGCGCGCCGGTCGCTCCGGTACGGCCTACTCTCTTATGACCTTCGAGGACTTTCCGTACTACATCGACCTCATGCAGTTCATAGGCCGGCCCCTGCAGTCCGCCCCAGTACCCGGCGACCTTCTTTTCACTCCAGACGACGGCTGCTACGGCCGCTTACCCGAAGAGGATATTCAGCTCGAGCTCGACTTCCTCAAACGCCTGCACGAAAACGATGTAGAGGTGCGCAACATGGCGCGAGTGGTAGAGCACGCACATACAAAGTTCAACCGCACAAAGAAGAAGTCGACGCACGAAGCGATACAGGAGGCCCGAAAGCCGCAGTACGCCTTTGACCGCACCCCACTGCATCCAATGCTGCTCGAGCGCCTCGGCAGCACCCGGCTACGCGCTGATGAGGCGCGCTTCGACCTCAAGCGTTTCAAGCCGAAGGAGCTCTTCCTAGAAATGGGCTCGAAGGAGAAGCTGTTTGCGATTTGCCGGGCGGAAACAGCGCAGTCTTTGTCACGGCCTACCAAGGCCGATGGCGAGGCGGAGAAAGGCGGAGCGCCCTCAGCGGCGCCAAATGAGAAAAAGCTCTCTCTTGCCGAGCGGATGCTGCAGCGTGCGCAGGAGCGCAAAAAGCGTGAGCGCGAAGGCGGCAGCTGCAGCAGTAGCAATTCCCTTCACAGCGACGATGCGGTGATGAACGTGGTGACCCATTCGCGTCAAGCGGCACTGGGACAGGAGGAAAGCATCGAGTCCGGCGCCTACCGTGACGTGAACTTCTTCATGGTCCTGGAGCGGCGTGACACCCTGAACAACGCTCACTACTCTGTCAAGGATGCGACAATGGATATCACTGCCGAGACGGCTGAGGAGGCTGCGCAGCAACGGCAGGTGTTTGCGTGGAGCAAGAAAAAGAATCGCTATGTTCAGATGCACGTCAATGACGCCAAGGCCCTCCTGAAAGGCGTGAAGAACGAGGCCGGTAGGGCCATCAACTACAAGAGCAAGCTCCAGGCCTACTCGAAGTGGCTGAAGAAGAGCAACATGCGCATTCAAGATGTTGGCGAAGAGGAGGACCTCGTGCCGCTGAAGCGCGCCAAGGCAGCAGCCTTGTCGTCCCACCCACAAGACGGTGAGGGGGACGGCGATATTGTAGATATTAGCGACCCGAACCAGGGCAAGAAACTCCGCGTTGGTCGAAAGCAAAAGCGACTTCCCAAGGATGGCCATGTACGCTCTTTCGAGGAGATGGCGACAATGCGGCGCAAGGCAGAGAAGGAGAAGAACCGCTTGGCGCGTAAGAAGCAGCGCCATGACGTTGGAAAGAAGAAGGGCAAGTAAGCAGCGCATAATGCTTAACCAAGAGCGAGCGGGGGTGGGTGTGAGGTAAGGACCTGGAGAGGGGCAAGGGCTGCAACGCAAAGAGGGTATGTATGTGTGCGTGCGTCTCTGTGCGACGCGGCCGCCTCCCTCGCGTTCTGCTTCCTCCGACGGTGGTACCATCAGTGCAATAGTGTCCTGGCGTACTGGTGTACAGGAAAAGGAGGAGGAGGAGGAGGAGGGGGTGCGGAGAGGAGAGGGGCGCCGTTTCGCCTAGTCGGTGAGAGCTTGTCTCGCGTTTTGCCCGTTTCTGTTTTTCTTTTTTTTTTTTCCATCTGCCTCTTTTGTAATGACGCGTAACGTCGACGACTAACGAGATAAGTGGATGGGCCACTGGTGAGTGAAACGACTTGTTGAGCTTGGGCGCCTCAGTATTACCGTGTAGGTGGTGGGACACAGTGACCGCGCCAAAGTGCAACGGAACCGACAACAGAAGACGCAAGCGCAAACGTCCCCCTCCCCAGGTCTAGTCCTTTGGTAACCAATCCATGGTGTTTTTTTTTGGTGAATCACCGCCAGCAGCGAAGGGCAGAGAAAGCACGAGTACGCTCGCTCACAAGCTCTCACTTTGCTTCTTCCCAGCGTACATCCTCACAGGCGGCTTCACAAAAACACGAGAAAGGTGTGTACGCGCGTGCATCTCGTTTGTTGTCGTTGTCGCCCTCTTTCCTGGCCTGCGGCAGGAAGACGAAAAGCAGCGAGACATTGAGGGAAAAGATCGCCTTTTTCGTTGCATGAAGTTCATTTTTTAATTTATTTTGAGATCGTAACGTTGTGAATGTGCCATTTCAACCTCTTCGACTCCGCGCTCTTTCTGGTCTTCTCCCTCCAACTTGTCTCTCATCTCCTCTTCCACTTTCTCGCTGCGTGCTGACGTGACTTTCCACTTGTGTTGACACACCATCGATCATTACCGCACCCCTTTGCCTCTCCTAAGACGGGTCGAGCGACCTTCGTGTGCCGCCCTTTTCGCGACGCACCTCCTCACCCTCAATGCCTTTTTATTAGGTTTTTTCTTCAGGTACCTAACTTCTCCATGATTCACACGCGCGCACTTGAGAGACCTTTACCGGTGTGAAATAGCCGGTGCCTCTTGTCGTTTCTTTGGCCTGAGTGTATTGTGGCAAACTCCTTTTCTCTTTTCATGCTTTTTATTTTATTTTTCTCGCTTCGCTCACTACCTGGATGCCTTTGTGTGTAATAGTGCCTGTCAAGGTGAGAGAGTGCATGCGCTTGTGCGCTGTCTCGGTGCGTTTTGTCTAAGCGTGCCAGTCCCCTCTTCAGGTTGTTTGCTGTAATGTGGTGAAGGTGCTTAGCATGGGTTAGGGTTAGGGTATTCCTAGGACACGAGCGAAGGCCCCCCCCCACACACACACACGCACACCCACAGAGGCGCACAGACAGACACCATCATCGATTCCTCTCGTGCGTCATTACTCCTCTTTCTCTCTACTAAGCGAAACACTTGAGTAAAGTCTCTTTTTTTTTCTTCTTGTGCACCTCCCTAGGCATTTTTTTGTCTTTATCTTTTTTCTTCCTGACGTGTGTGTGTGTGGGAATGTTTGAGCTGTTCTCTCCCCCGTAGCTCCTCGTGTCTGTGCGACGTCTCCTCTCAGTTTCTTACTGGATGTCGTACTTGCGCGCGTATCTCCGTGCGCCTGTGTCGCTCTACGCATTTTGCACATGAGTACCGTATAGCTTATCCTCTATTATTCTTCCCTTTTTCATCGACTTTCCTCTTTCCTCTTTTCTTTTTCGCTTACTCGATTCTGTGTCGAGGTTTATGTGTGTGTGTAAGGGGAGATGGTTGTGGTGTACGTACTTCATTGTATTATGTTGGTGCTTCGCCTTCTCTCTTTTTTTTATTCGTACGCACTTTCGTTTCTTTTTATTACTTCCACTATTCCTCTTTACATTCTATCTGTTTTTCTTGTTTGGCCTTCGTTCATTGCTTCTCTCTCTCTCTGGTTGTAGGAATATATGTAGTGAAATTCGCACCGCTCTTTCTTTCCAGTTGACCTTTCTGCCAAGGAAGGGCATGTACAGCACACAGCGAGGTGTCTCTTGTGCTGCTTTCTTCCGGGTAGTGAGAGGAAAGGGGAGCATTCCTTCGCTTGCTCGTTTTTAGCTCTTTTCTTTCTTGTTTGTTTGCCAGTGTTGTCTCCATATCCGCTCGCCCTCTCTGTAGCGCGTGGATTCATCTTCTTTTCTTTTTTTTTTTCTGGAGCGACACTGGCGTCTTTCTGTTTTTTTTTTTTTTTTTGCCTTCAGCTGCTCTGATTTTTTACTCGCCACGCCATCTCAGTCTTCAGTGCTCAGCAGGACAAGACCGAAGGTGGCAGCGGAAAAAAATGAACACACAAGAAAAGATGGCGAGGATCAGCCAGCGAAGAATGGCAATGTCGTGTTTTTTTTTTTCTCCTTTCCTTTTCGTTGCTGTCCGACATGGGTGGAGCGAAAGTAGTTAGTATCAGTGAAGGTTAGGGACGTATGGCGGTGGTGGATTGGAATGAATGACGAACCACAGGAATCACCACGCAGCAGCGTCTCGTGGCTGGAGTGCTCTTTTTCTCTTGATTATTATTCATGCCGGTCATTGTGTTTTCACTTTTGTATGACTGTGTCAGTCCTGTTCCAGACATATGCTAGGTCTTCAGCAACGTGGGAAAACACTTGGTTAGCAAGATGACAACACAAAGAATAAGAATCGGAGCAGTATGGGCATGGAAAAGAGCACTGAACTCCAATGGCACGCGTTCCCCTTCTCCCTCCCCCCTCCCTCCCTCCCTCAGAGCCGACGTTTCACCCGCAGGTCTGTGCAAAACATCTTGGTATAAGATGAACCAGTAATGCTCGTGATTGAAGCTTGAAGGTCGCTGCCGATGCGATGTTGATCCACTACACTGCACCACGCAGAGGGGCACTGCTGCGAAGCCATGGCTGTTTAGTCGCTTCATGAACGCCCTTCAGAAGCAATTTGATCGGGTACTTAGCCCGGAAACTCGTTTTGAGAGTTGCGCGCACTGCTTTATGTGGCAATGGAAGTGAGGGAGCGCTCTCAGTCAAGGAATGTACTGGCGCTCATGTGTACATCTTATACAGATGATAACGAAAAAAAAAATGTACGTTTCCCTCACGTCTTGCCGCCTCTTTCCTTCTTACTTCCCCACCCTTCAACTAAACCTCTGCGTACGCACGCAAACGCGCACGCACACGCACACACACACACACAGCGAGTGCGTCCATCCTCCTTTGCTGGGGCGTCTCCTCCTTGCTGTGTATATAACAGTAGTCATCACCTCAGGGCGGGTCAGGGATCTGAACTATTTGTGTTGGAAATTACCATGAAGAGTGTCCGCCAAAGTGGGCGACACGGCAACAAGGATGCCAAGTTGCGATCCAAACGAACCTACAGGGGGCGGTACGACCAAGCCCCCAGAAGCTCCCCAAGGTATGCCGCCGCGTCCGCATCCCCACCGCCTGTGGCGCCTCTGGTCCCTCCCACAGCGCAGCAGCTGCAGAATGCCCCGCTTCTTGTGTTCACACGATGGAATGAGACAGCCATGGAGGCCCTGCGTAGCGGCGATCATGACTCATGTCGGCGCATTCTCTCAACACTCCTACCGATCCTGGAAGCACGCCTACACGCCATGCAGTGCAAACCATCACCTCATATTTCTGAAGTCGCCCTCCAGTCATGGCGTCTCGCGCACGCGCTGACACTCAACAATCACGGATGCCAACTACGCCGCTACGGCCTCACAACTGAGGCACTGCAGGCGTTTCTTCGCGCAAAGGAGATTGAGACACTTGTGTTAGGCAAGCCATCGTGCTCGACGATGCTGAACCTCTCCGCCGTGCTGCTTAGCAGCGGAGCAGCAGAAGAGGCGCTCACCATCTCGAAGGAATGTGTGATGGCCGCACAAAATGGTGACCCAATTCTCTTCATCACAGCCGTGCACAACCTCGCCGTGGCACTGGGGCAGCAGACGAGCGACCGCGAGTGCAAAGCAGCCCTGCCGACCATGCTGCAGGCATTACGTGAGGCGCAGAGCGTACTTGGTGAGGAGCACCCAACCACAGTGATGCTCAAGGAGAAGTGCGGCTTGACGTCCAGCTGGATCTCGCAAGACAGCGGTGCCGAGGGTGAGCAAGGGAGTGCCGCGTCCGTGCGTGGCGTTGACTGGCCTGCAAACCACAGCGTGTCGTGTGAGAATCCTACATCGCCGTCGCTTTTGCCAACGTCAATGATGGCGCAGGAGAAGGCTAGAGCTGCTCTTCACACTCTCGACTTCGGAGAGCCCCTTCATGCCCAGCCGCTTGTACACGCTGCCGCAGCCCTTCCCACTCCAGAATTGGTTCACAATCACACGAATGTGAGGAAAGAAGAAGCGTACGGTGTTTCCATCTCACGGCACTCGCTGAACCTAGGGGCATCCAATGAGCATCATGCGGCGAAAGCGACGCCAGAAGATGAAGACTTGTTGTGCCCACAGCGACCACGTTCAACACTCCTCGACTCTGTGGCGGACGCTGGTGTTGAGCGTGCTGCGCTCGCTGTGACCGCGCGTGGCGAAACTGCATTGGCTCTGCCGCTCCAGGGTTTTCAACGACGGGGCAGCGTCGCGGCCTCTGTCCACCAACTCTGCCTCGACTCTGCAAATCTTTCCGGCAATCAGCGTAGCGTCGCCAGTACGCCCCTAGAGACGGTGCTGCAAGAGCCTTTCCAAGCTGCTTCACTGATGCTGAGCCGCAGCGCTCCCAATCACGTAGGGCCTGCTGGCTCGATACACCGTCTGTGGAGAAGGAGCGCTGAAGATCACAGAAACGCCCCTTCCTTTTTGCGCTTCAGTGTCCCGCTTCCCCCCTTACCAGCAAACGCGGCCTCCCTGCCACTGCGCAAAATCGCCCCTCCAGCAGCTGCAGCAGGGTCATCGAACGCAGGGGTGCAGTGTCGTTGCACAAAGGTGCGGCGGGCAACGGTGCCACGGAACGTCAGTGTATCGGACGAGGACAGCAATCTAGGTGGCACTACGGCGACCACGCTGACCGACACAATGGCCACAACTGAAGGCCTGAACGCCTTCGACACAGGAGAGAAATCAGCGACTGCGATTGGGAGTCCCGCAACACTGCGGTCAGCGCCGCAGCTAAGCCTCTTTGGTAAGAAGGGCCTTCTGCACTCCGGAAAGGCTGCGCTGCGTGAAGTTGAGCTGGAGGAGGAAAGAGTGTACCGTGCGCAGAAGGAGGTCGAGCAGAGGGCCGCGGAAGCCGAAAATGCCTTTCAGTGCGGCTTCAAGGAAGTTCAGCTTCGCACCCAGAACCGCGCAGCCCTGACCATACAACACGCGTGGCAGCAGTGGTGGACCTCCGTAGGTCGCTCACGCCGACATGTCCAACTGAAGAGACTCGAGGAACTGCAGCGCCGCCGCCGTGAGCGGCTGAGTCTCGGTGCAATGGACAGGAAGAAGTCGGGCAAATCTTGGACAGTCGCCATTCCGCCGCCATTGCTCCAGCAGCACGGCCACGTCGGTGGCCACGTCGTACCTGCCGTCATAGTGCGGTGCTCGAGGACGTGGCTGGCCAAGACGGTGTGCCGCCGGTATGTGGCGAAAAGCCACCCTCGTCCAGTTGACACTCGCCTCCATGAAGCCGATGTGCGTCGCTACGTCTGCCAAATCCAAGCGTTGTGGCGTGGCGCCATTACTCGCCATCGTCAAGCGCAGCAACAGCTCTTCACTGAGAGGAACAACGTGAGGGGCGTAACCACTGTGTATCGGCTGCGCGCCGAGACTGAGCTCCGAGAGTACTCTGCTCTGGTTCTGCAAATGGCGTACAGGAGCTACCGTGCACGCCAGATACGGTGTCGGCTCTACTTTGAACGATACAATGAGCCGGCAGCAACGATCCAGCGCTGGCTGCGATCCACGCTGGCCGATCAGCGTAAACGCGGCGTTGACTGGCGCTCTATGTGTGAGCGCAACGCGGCAGCGACGGCGATACAGCGTGTGTGGCGCGGTTACCTAGGCCGAATCACATTCCACATGCGCGAGCTTCGACTTCGAATGGACCGAACCGGCTCGTATCCGCTCGCCATTGAAGCGAGTGTGAATGCTGAGCGGCGCCTCGTCGCTATCCGCGGAGGAAAGAGCAGGGATGTGAAGCGCCTCTCGGTGGAGACGATGAAACCCCCGCAAGACGCTGCAATGAAAATGGAGGGCCCGCTTCCTCCTGTGAGGGAAGTGGATACCCTTGTGGCCGAAACGACGGCATTCGAGTCAAAGCGAAGGTCGGCGCTCACCGAGGCATACGCAGCTAACTGCCTGCAGCGCAGTAGCGAGGTGCAGCGACTGCGGGACGAGGAGCGCGACCGGTATCACATTGGCCTTTACGTGGACGTTATGGCGTCCAAGGAGCGCCAGGCGTGGAAGGAGTCCTTGAGGATTCGGCCTAGCAAAGTGCTGCGCTGTCGCGCCGCGATGGACGCACGCATTCACGAGGAACAGCGTGCTTTTACGGAGCAGCGTGCCGCACTTGTGATTCAGCACGCTTATCGGACCTGGTGGAAAATGCAACAGGACACGAGTCGAGACACCAGCTTGCTCTGCTACGCACGTGCACTCTACCAGCAGCGCGAGCTTGGTGCTCTGGTGGAGCGGAAACAGCGGCGACGGGACATTGTGCGAGGGATGGCACTTTACGGTGACACTGCTGCGGCGATGCGACAGGCTCGCGTGAAGGCAGCTGAAGAGCTAGCTTTGGTGGCAGACTACGACGGCCCTCCTTGCATCAGCAGCAGTCCAAATAGGATCATGATAGTACCACGCAAAGACGGGATGATGATTGCGCCGCATGCAGAGCGTATGGCGCGAAAGCAGCAGCGCCAGGAACAAGAGGCGGTACAACGGCGAGACGAGGTGCTAGTCGCCCTTACCTATCCACATGACATGGCGCATGTGCGAGAAGGCCCCGTAGAGTGTGTGACACGCATTGGCACTACGTACGAGCATCCCTACTACATCTCATACGTGAACGAAATGCATCGCCGCACTCTTGGGATTGACTAGCACAAGAGGAAACAATGCCTTATGAGTAGAGCTTCCCCGCGGACTCTCACACGCAAAGGTCGCTCTACATGTCCTTCTCCTCCCTACCATCACCCCATACAGGGTTTCTTTGAGGGGGGGGGGGGAAGCTCCTTTTTTTTTTTGCTTCTTCTCCACCACGTTTGTTAGCTCGCTCTTTGGGTGCTCGCGTCGTCGTTGGATGAAATCGGCAAGAGAAGACGGATGGGCGAACCTGTGCGTCTTTTGTTCAGCGTATACGTAGATGTATCTCTATAGGCATAAATCTACCTGAGGTGGGGGAGGGGGGGCTTCTTTGAGTGACTTTGTTTTGTGCGCACACATGCCCCCTCGCAGGCCGGCGGCGTCGCCGGTGCACATCTCTCTTCCTGTTTTTCTCTATGGTTTGGATTCAGGACGACTTCTCTTGTGTTATTGGACTTCTCTTCCCAGCGCACCCTCCGCTCCCCAGAGGAAACCATGTATAGTACTTGTGCGTTACTGCGCAATCTTTTTTCTTCAGTTCTTTCGCTTCCTCCTCATCGCCTCCTACCTGTTGCTGTTCTCTTTTCTGTGTTCGTGTATGAAGGACTCGTTTTGTGTCCTCATCAGCTTGTCAAACTCGTCCTCACGTGGCAGGTACGCGGATGTGCGCTTGAGAGTTTCACCATGTCACGCTTCTGGAAAAAAAAAATTGACAGAAAACTACACCGAAACAAGTGGCTTCGGTTCCCTCAATCGCAAATCTTTTCCTCCCTTCTCTCCCAACACCGTCATCTGTGCCAGCGAATGAGTGTGCGGGCTGTAGGAATACGTGCTTCGTAACAGGACCACCGGTGACCCGACTTACATCATTGCGCTGCTGTGACTTCGCGTCGCATTTGCGATGATGGGGATGGTGGCCGCCAATGATGCCCATTCGATTGCTCTATCCTATACTTCTTGGAGGAGCTCTTTACAGACGCTCTCGCTCGCTCGCTTTCTCAAGGCTGCGTACATGCTGTCATTTATCCCGCACTTCTGTCTATCCCCACTCACTTCTCCCACGCCACACCTTATTGATTCCGCAACTGATCCGTCGACCACCATTTTCCGCCTCCATCCATACCGGCGTACACCTGCGCATGCAGAGCTGAATCGACCTAGCAGTGAACTAAACCCAACCAACGTTTGCTTCTGAGTGCACGGGGCGCGTGTGTGTGATTCGTTGTTTCGTTCGTATCTACGATTTCCTCTCTCTTTTTCTTTATTGTATTTTAGGACGGTACTGCCCACAGCCTCCTCTCTTGCACGTTCTCCTCCTCCCGTCACTCCATCGCTTTTCTATTCGCGCGATCTCCTTTCCTTGTTACCCCGAGCTTAACGCAGAGGCTTCTGCGCTGCGCTTCAGGTGGGAGGTTCGGTACTTAGCTCTCTCTTTTGCGGGCACTCTCCCAGAGCGTAACTCCGCTCTTCCACGTGTCTCAGCTGTGGGACCTCCATCTCCTCTACAGCTAATCCAGCGGAGCTTCACCAGCGGCTTTGAGTCGTGAGAAAAAAAACAAACAACAACTAGATTTTATTTCAACTTAGAAGTTTAAAATGATCACAGATGCCGAGTTTTGGATAGAGGTTCGCCGCAACACGAGCAACGGTGAGTGCATCTTCTCCAGCATGCTCGCCCTCATTCACGCACGGCAGTCCGCCATCGACTCGCACGTAACGACAACAGAGCGTGAGGTGTACAAGCTCACCGCGTGGGGCAAGAAGCGCCGAGACGAGGTGACGGGTCGTGTCTTGACAAGTGAGGAGAAGCAGGAGATGGCGCTGGAGGCGAAGGAGAAGGACGCAGCGTTGAGGGAGATGGGGAAGCCACTTGAGCCGAACAAAGCCTTCTGGGCCGGCAGACCACCAGAGGACACCCAGGCGTATGGCGTTTCGTCGAGCACAATGTGTGTGCTTCAGCAAGTGATGATGTTCGCCGTGCCCCTTTACGTGTTGCGCTACAACGTCCCCGCCATGTCTATGAGCTGGAACACCAGCTGCTTCATCGACCGCCAGTCGAAGCAACTCATTACGTTCGGTTCTGGGCACGGCGTGAAGGTGCCGCAGCACCTGCGCTGTCGCGGCTGCGTGGCAGGGGAAGGCTTCTTTGCTATCCTCACAAGCGAGGACGAGGTCTGGTCATCCGGCGGGCTGAAGGTGTCGAGCTCATCCGTTGATGGGCCGACGGCGCTCGGTCGCGAGGACGCGATGACGGGCATTGCTGGCAAGACCCTAATGCTGGTGGGGCACGGGCAGCGCCTCGCCATTGTGACGCGCGCCTTCACGGTGCGCTCGCTCTCCGCGCTGTCGAACCAGAC
Organism: Leishmania braziliensis MHOM/BR/75/M2904; assembly: GCF_000002845.2. Lineage (NCBI taxonomy): Eukaryota > Euglenozoa > Kinetoplastea > Trypanosomatida > Trypanosomatidae > Leishmania > Leishmania braziliensis. Next base: position 627,149 of record NC_017947.1, on the reverse strand, counting down.
TCGGTCAATTATACCGTCCCGCCATGTTCGCTTCTTGGACTTAGGCTACGGCGAGGACTACTACATGGTCGGTACTGACTCCACCGTTTACAAGACCACAGCATCGAGGCGCGCAGTGAGCACACCACGGCGGGTGATGACGCTGTGCCGCACCCCCGTCTCTCGCGTCGCCAGCGGTATGGGATTTTTGCTGATTATTGACCAGAACGGTCATCTCTATACGTTGGGCCGCAACAAGAAGGGGCAGCTCGGTAATGGCATGGTGCAAGATGCACGGCGCAAGCCGTACTTGCAGGATAAGCTCACCCATCACTACTTTGTTCAGGTGTCCGCTGGTGACTGCCATTCCTTGGCGTTGGCGAGCAATGGCATTGTCTACGGTACGGGAAGCAACGAGAGCGGCCAGCTTGGCCTCGGGCGGGGTCTGAAGCAGGTGTGCACATTCACACCCATTCCGCTTGGCAGTAATGTGCGGTGCATCGGCATCGCGGCTGGCCCGGCGGGGAGCATGTTCTACTGCGAGAATGGCCAGGTGCTTGCCTGCGGTCTTAATGACAGCATGCAGCTCGGACTGGAGACTACCGAAAAGATTGTCTACGAAGCGACGCCCATTACGGTGCTTGCCAATGGCGTCGAGTCCTACACGCTGGACTTCGGAGGCTTTCGCCGCCCGGAAGGGAACAGCATAGATGCGCTAGAGGGCATGAGTGGCGCAGCTGGCAAGAACGGCGGCATCTCCACCGCCTCGCCCGCCTTGGGCGGCTCCTTCAGCTCAAAAAAAGTGCTCACTAACCAGGACCAGACGGAGCTAGCAGTCACAAATCTCTCCGCGAAATCGGAAATCAACGTGACGGATGCCAACAACGGCGATGCCAACCTCGCACGGAAGGAAACGGTGCTGCTTGACGAAAATGACAATAGTGAAGAGAATCACCAGCCGGTAGAAGATGCCATCCCTGTGCATCCCTCCCTTTCTCAGAATCCGAAGCGTAGCAATCAGGCACAGGCACGATTGAAGAACATGGGTGATAATGGAAACAGTGACGCAGCCACACGACGAAAAAAGAGCACGGCGAGAAAGCAGAAGTCCCAGTGCGCCTGCTGCACTGTCACCTAGCAGACCGGTGGATGTTGGAGTACGGTGCTCTGTTTTTCTTTGCCGGTGCGATAGTACGCTTGGTTGCCAGCGTATGTGTGAGGCTGTTCGCGCAAAGAAGTGAGTGGTGGGGGGGGGTAGTTGTGGAAGAAGCGAGTCAAGAGCGAAAAAGGGATAGCGATGCTGCTTTCGACGGCGATAAACGTGAGCTTCACACGGTGCGCCAGTAACCCCCCTCCCCTCCCCCCCCCCCCCCACACACACACTCACACTACCACGACGGAAAGCGTGTACTCCACTGCTTTACTTTCTTTGGTATTCGTTGTCGGTGTTGATGAACTGCATGGAGGTGTTGTCTGTCACTTCCGTTTTTTTTGTCCGTGTGCAGCGCACGCGAGCACTCGCACAGGCGAACCCACCCAACGAAAGGAGCTACAGATGGGCCCCTTTCTCTGCCCTGGCGTCCCTCTTGTTTTTTTTTTCTGTTCTTCAGGGGCGGTTTACCTCATCTGTAGAGCCCTTTTGCCATAGTGATATCGCCGTGAAGTGTAAGTGGTTAGTTATTCTGATTTCCGTTGTGTATCTAATCCACGCGCGCGTCCCCTTCTATGGGGAGATGGTGGTCGCTTATGGGCGGTTTAGGATGTCTGTATCGACGGGTGTGTGGAGATGTGTCTGCCGGACACAATTAACTTCCATTCTGTTGTTTTATATATATATATATATATATATATCTGGCGCATGAATTTGTAATGGGTGCGGGGTCAGCGTGGAAACCAACATTTTTTTTTTCCCGCTGTGGTTCCTTTGGCATGTGTGTGTCTTCCGTCTGTGTGTGTGTGTGTGTGTGTGTGTGTGTATGTGTGGCGACAGGCCTGTCTGTCCTTCTCTTCCCTTTCGATGATTTCTTCAGTTCTCCGTGTCTGTGGGTTTTTGCATTTATTTGTCAAATCTCCACTATTCTCTCAGCTGTGAGATACTCGCTCCTTTTCTTTCTCCTCGTCTCTCGAAGTGCGTAGATATTGATACGCGCTTGACCCCCTGTGCGCTTTTTGTTCATTCTTGTCTGCGCTGATTACTTGTGCCCCTGTTCTACTTTTCTGTTTACTGTTGTGCGACGTGTAACGACATTACTTCAACACGAGCAAAGATGGAAGAGGAGACACGGACACAGAACACACGTTGTGAAAGAACTGCTGAATCACACTTCTCTCTGGGCCCTAACACGTCACCCCCATTCCTTCTACTGTCTCACCGCTTTCCCGCAATACACTGCATTTCTGTGAGAGGCTTGTAAGGAGCCTGACTCGATCGATTTCACAGGTGCAAGCACTGCCTAAGAAGACCCTTCGAAACTGTCAAAGGGGTCTTTGAACATATTCTGTAACGCATCACTCTCTTGATCATTTTTTTTCTTATTTTTCGTTTCTTCTTTCGCTCTATGCATGCCCATGACACGAACATATCCATCGATATCGATGTCTGTATCGATACATACGCGCCTGCATCTGCGCGCACCCGCTCGCGTTTTTTCTTTTTTTTTTTTTTGCTCTCTCGGTGCGTCGACGTCAGTGTGCGACAAAACAAAAACAAAGACAAAAGACCGCCCGAGTGCGTGCCGGCTGCAGAGCCGCCAAACCATTATTGAAACGCTCGAGTGCATCTCTCAGGTGCTCTTTTCTTCACTTCCTTGTTGTGCTTCCCACGTCGTTTTGCACACCGCACCGGTGCCTCTCACACACCAAGGCAGAGTAGTACGAATACAAAGAAAAGACTGGCCTGTTTCTTCTTGTAGAGGTCTCTCTATTCACTCCTCCCCTTTTTCACATCTTCACGCGCTCGAGGGCTGCTCGTCTCACTGTCCGCATCTTCTCGCGTCATAATGTTGTGTTGTGCACGATTGACGCGCTCTGCAGTGTTTTGGGCATCCACGGGGCGCCGCTCGGGAGATGCAGCAGCAGCAGCGGCGCAGAAAACCACGTTCCGCGTGAAGGCATTTACGGATGCCGTCAGCGACACCGTGGCGAGCGGTGACGCTCAACACAGTCGCGCAGACACCTCTCTTCAGCACGCCAAGGAAGAAAGCGATGTGCCTCTTGCACACGTGGAGAAGGCACCGCAGCAGATGCCAAAGTTCCTCTTTCAGAGTCGGCGTGGTAGCAGCTCCTCGGAGTACTACATGACCCGGAGCAACGCGGGGCACCCAGACACGGTCGCAGAACTTCTCCGCGCCGGCCGCACCGATCCGGAGTGGATGTGGCTGAAGCTACTGTGCTTCCTGTGTGTCTCGTCGACATTTGGAACGACATTATACAGCTACTTCTTCGCTGAGCATATGAAGTACTTCAAGGATGAGCCGTGGTCGCCCTTCACCTACTAGCAGAGGGCCTTCGAGTTTTTGAGTGGGGGTGTATTCTCTGTAGCGGTGCAAGCCACCTGTTGTATCTACTACGCCTACATTGGTTCCACTATTTCTGTGTGTGCGTGCGTGTGTTTCCTCGTATTGCGTAGCTTCACACCTCCTTAAACGCAACAGGGAGTTTTTCGCTTTTAGCGTCCATTCTTTGCCATACAGCACAGGCTCAGCTCTACTCTACTCCGTTCTGTCATCGGCTTTGTTGGGTGGTGCGAAACAGGAGTAGGTACGGGCTGGAGCTGTGCTGACCCAGTCCTCTGAGCACAGCTTCCTGCCCTACTCTCTACCCTCTTACCGACCCGCCTCAGAAGTCTCTCCGGTGCTATGCCATCTAAAGGCTAGCCGCCGACATCAGCAACAGTGTATCGCTTTGACCTCCCTACGTTGTAGGTGCATGATCCTGTCACTACCAAAAGTGGTTCGGCATTGATTGGAATCGGAGAGGGGCGGAGCTGCTTGGCTTCCACCCAGAGTGAGAGTGGGGTACTGGGCCCTGAGACGCCAAGCGCTGGAGGTGTTGCCCGTCATGAGAAATATCAGAACCAAAGCAAATAACAAAGTAAATGCTGCCGATGTTTTCAAAAAGGTGCCGTGCATTGAGTGTTCGGCTATCACGTAGTGTTTATGGCGCTTGTGGAATGGCTCCCTTGACAGCGCAGAGACCGCAGGCGGGCGAAATCCTTGAAGGACATCTCGTCAACATTCTTGTTCACGATGCCCTCTTTCGCAGCCCTCACCCCTTTTAGCGTTCTCCATCCATATGGGTGTCCGCATTGATTACATAGGGCGTGACCCTCCAATCGAGTCTACCGATGTTTTTCCCTCCACCCCCTCCCTCTTTTTTTCATCACCTCGCCTTTTCTGCCTCGCTTGTCTCTTCTATGCTGATTTCTCTGTGGTGGATGAATGGCACCTTCATGAAATAACAAGAAATGACAGTGCGTCGCTTAGGTATAGCGTAACGTCGTGATGCGTGCATTGTGTTGCCGATGTCGACAGGAACACGGTGCGGGAGACAGTTTGCTGTTAGAGGGAGATCGATGATGATGATTGTGTAAAGAGATTTGTTCATATTCTGATCTTGGCACTCGACCGCCCTTGGGTGGAGCGTGCACAAGTCTTAGGAAGTGTTGTCCCTACTTAGCCGAGGCTGAGGTTTCCCCTCTTTTCAGTTGAACTGCCGCACCTAGTGCTGCTGCTTGTATGCGTGAGTGGATGAGGTGTACGCATGTGTTCGGATGCATGTTCTTCGTTCTTGTTTAGAACTTGATCGTTTTGCTTTAGACAACCTTGCTGAAGTGTAGCAGCGGAGGCACATCTCTTGCAGCGAAGACTTTCTTTTGACTCTGCGGAAGGGATTCTGGTTAGCTTGTAGTACTCAGAGGGTGTCGTGGGGGAGGGGGAGGGACATTTCTGACACCCCCCCCCCTATCCTCTGTAAGGCAGCGATCTTTGGGCAGTCACGTTAAGCGAACCCTTTCTCTCCCCACTTTGCTGATGTCTGCCGCTTACCACGTAGTCTCTAGCGCCGCGACGGACGCACGGATTTGCGGTTATGATCGTCTTCTAAACCCTCTCCCACAGCGTCTCTTCGTAAGGTCCTGTGCGCCCTACTACCTTTCCCCGCAGCTACGTCTTCCGCACTCGGGATACACACACCGACAACCTCTGCTCCCCACCACCGTCACTATGCCACGCAGACACAGCACAACTATTACTCCCTCCTCCCCCTCCCTTCCTCCTTCCCACCTCCTATGAACAGACCGAGCAGCTCGCCGTAGTTCACCACTCTAAATGTCGACCTCCAAGGCGGACATCGTCGTGTTCATCACCGGGTACGGCCCCTTTGACACTGTGAAGGTGAACCCCAGCACTGCCATTGCCCTTTGCGTCGTGGAGGACCTGAAGCGCCACCCCGACGTGACGGAGGTGCGCTACACGGAGCTGCATGTCAGCGCAACGAGCGTCGCAGCTTATTTTGAGAAGGTGGAGAATGACATTGCCCAGATCATCACCGAGCGCGGCGCCGCCAAGGTGAAGATCCTTCTGTGCCATCTGGGTGTTCACAGAGACACAACGGGGGTCATCCGCGTTGAGGTACAGGGCTATAATGAGCTCTTTGCTAAAATTCCTGACGTAGATGGTAGGGTATTCGATCACACGCTCATCATCCCTGAAGACGGCACCACGGACGTCTTTCAGGAGAGCTGGTTTGGCAAGGATGGATCGCCGCAGTTCGATGACCTGCAGCGTTTGATTGAGCAGCTGAATGACAACATTGCCGCGTCGTGGCAGGACACCATGACGAGTACGGCGACCAAGAAGAAGTTGATGTCGGCAGACAGGAGCGGTGGGGCCATGGTGATGCCGGTGTTCCAGGCTCCACGCTGGGCGATTTCGCGCAATGCAGGACGCTATCTGTGCAACTGCGCTCTCTACCGCGCACTTCGACTCCAGGAAAAGAATACGGGAGTCGTGTATGCGATCTTTATTCATGTTGTCGATCCGAGCTGCGGTAAGACAGAGATGGAAGGCGGTCCGATTGTGGCGTACAACCCATCGATCATGGTACAAGCCGTACAGGTGATGTGTTTCATGTGCGGCCTGCTGTCTTTGATGACCGCATGAAGAAGTCATAAGGAACGCAAGAGAGGTGGGCTTCCTCACGCGCTTGAGCACCGCCATCCCCCCTCATTCTCGGACCATACTACGGAGAACGTGAGGCGAGGGATCCATACCGCCTCTATGTTCTGCGTGGTGGCTCTCTCTCCTTGCTTGTGCACATTGACTGGACGTCTTGTCGCCCTCCCGTAGCCCATCCTGCTAGGTGTCTCTCGAAAAGGATATCGTGTATGCGTTACGTCTTCTGTGCCCCTATAATAGAAACATGATGAGGACGGAGGGGAGGGGAGGGGGTAATGACACTGTCAAGACACCCTTTCTGATCTCCGCACAGGCGCATAGCTGCCTACATCTGCAGTCTCCCACGTGGGGAAGAAGTCCACCTGGGGGGTTGAACTTTTCATCTCCCTCAAACGTCGCAGTGATGAACCCCTCGTTTCATGGTGGTACTGACTCACTATTCGTAGGGCCCATCTCTGCGCGGACTCTCCCTTTTCTAGTCCTGCTCCCTGGTGTCTGCACTTTGTATGACATCGCGTAAAACATTTTCTCCCCGTCTTCTCTTTCTCTTCTGATCGATACGCTAAGTCTCTTCTTTGTGTGTGTGTGTGAGAGCGGGTGTCCGCACTACACCCTCTTCCTACTCCCTGCACCCCGAGAGTCACCGCGTAGCAGGTGGGTTGTTGCTCTGTTCTGTCTTGACTGTCTCTGGCGTCCTGGTGCTGTGGTGGTGCAGAGGGATACTTTGCAAGTCTGTGTTTTTCTTTTTTTTCGTTGTTCGTTGGTATTTCGAGGGAGCGGGGGGAGGGGAGAGGCGTACGTATGCCGTGGATCGGTCTTCCTCTTCCACCGCCTCTGCCGCCCTTTTCCTGTTTTGCTGAAGTGCCTCACGCCTAGCAGTCAGACCAACAACAACAAAGACACACATGCCAGCAACGCGAAGCCGAAGATATCAAAGAGTTCCCCACACCCCTTTCTTTCGTTTACGATCAAACTACGCACATATACACCCCCGAAAAAAAAAGGAAGAAACGAGTGAATGCATAGCACAACACTGAGTTGAAGTGAAATTAACCGCTCCTTATTTTTCCTAGCTCGTTGCTTATGCTCTCTTTCACTTTCTTTTCTCTCTATTTTACATACATCCACCACCACCACCACCTTCATTCCTCTACACCTGAAGTTCCATACACACGCACACACAACAGTTAATGAAAAGAGCAGCGAACAGAGGCCGCGAGCCCACCCATTCGCTTTTCATCGACGAGGAAACGCTGTAGAGGTTATTCTCTTTCCCGCCTCCACACACAAAACGCAGACGTGCGTGCACACTCGCGGCTGCTGAACCGAAAAGGACTTTTGAGGACGGATAGACTTGACTCCCCTCAGCCTCTCACAACTCAAACAAAAACGGGCGTGGCGGCGTAGTGAGCAGAGGAGGTCGAGGCATAGAAAGCGCACGCTCGTGGAAAAGGAAGAGTGCGAGGTGACTGAGGTTGCGTACGCGGGGTGTGCCGAAGGGACCGAGAAAGGACAGGAAAAAGGGGGAAAAATAAATCCGAAAACCAAAGAAGAAGCCAAAGCGAACGACCGGAGACTGGCGAAGGTAACGGGCACAATAGCGCACTACACTACGTGCACTAGAAGGCACCAAAGAATCTCGTTCTGTTCTCCTTTAGAAGGAAGAGGAGAAGAGAAAGTGGAGCAAAGAAGATTAGCGACCTTCTCTTGAACACGCGAAAAAAAGTGACCTGCTGCCTATTTATCCTTGTGCGGGTGTGTGTGTCTGGTATTTTGATTGTCGCTTGCCTCTTCCCCCCTGCTGCTGCTCCTTTCCGCCTTTCCGCATCGCTCTCCATCTCTTGCGTTTTTTCGGAGTCTTGTTGGTCCTCACTCTTCACTGCTCTTCTGTGGGTTCTGCCTTTTCTCTTCGTTTTGCTGGTTACCTCTCTCTCTTTTTTTTTTCTCATCTACAAATTGGACAGGGGCCTCTCGCGTGGTTTCTCTTCCCGCCCCCACCTCCCTCTCTCTGATATCAACGCTCTCTTCCCTCTTCTTCTCTTGCCTGTCCCTCTTTCTCTCTCTCTCTCTCTCTTTGTCTTCCTCGTAATATTCGATACTACAAACTGACACCTCTGGTTACGCCACAGCGGGCGGTGTGTTGCCGCTGCTGACTCCTGGTCGTGGTTCTTGATGCGTTTGTGATTTGGTGTTGTTGTTGCTTTGTGTCGCCAAACGTAGACACCCAGAGAGAGGGAGAAAAGTGGACAGCCTTTACTGCGGTTTCGAGAAAGACGCCGTTCTCTCTTTCCACACTTTCGCTGGGTTTTAGCGGGACAGTGGACTTCTTCCCGCTCTGGTGGTGTATGCTGTTGAACCCCAGCGACTTGGCTTCGTGGTGGGCTAGTTTTTGCCGCGTGAAAGCGACGCGGGTGTGGGCTGCCCATACACCAGAGGAACCTGCTCCCTTAGCCACTCATTGATCTTGCGGTCTTTTTGAAGTTTGCTTGTTTCTTATTTTTGTTTTTTATGAAGCTTTTTTTTTTTCTGTGAGTTCATTGTGTCTCTGTGTGTCATCCCCCGTGAAGTCTTATCCATTGGCGTTTCGAGCCTTCACAAGTGATTCCGTTGCTGCCCCCCCCTCTGCGGGTTCTCTTTGTGTACGACTCTCTCCTTTTTTTTCTTTGTGTTTTTCCTCTCCATCTGGTCTATCTTTCAATTCTCTGTGCATCGAAAACGAAGATTTATTTCTCCGATCTTCGGCTGAGTGGGGCGAACATTAAACGAACATAAACGCCGAAAAAAGAGGAGGAGGTGACAAGGTGCAGGGAGCGAAGACCAACGAGAGGGTCGACTGGTATCGCCGTTTCGTTTTTCTCTCTGTGTCTGTGGGTGGGTGGGTGTGTGTATTTGCCTTTTATTATTATTATTTGCTGAAGCTCTACCCTTTTCTGAGTTTGTTTTGTTTTTGTGTTTGCGAGGTTTGTTTCTTTGGGTCTTCAATTTTTGTTCTTAGCTCTAACGTTTGCTCTCCGTCTCCTTCCCGACTCCGCATGATGATGCAATCGCCACCGCCGTACGTGCCCTTTGTGGAGTATGTCCTCAAGGCACTCGAGCATCCGCCGTACATGTATGTTGCGAAGCTTGCTGCGTGCTGCACAATGCTTTTCCTCACACGTGAAAACCCAGAGCTGCTAGAGGAGCTGTGCCACAAGTGGGCGATTCGCTTTGCGCAAGACCGCTTGCGTCTCGTTCAGCATATTCGAAAACGTGCCTCCTACTGTATCAATTCCCCTGACACCACCTGCGACTTTGGGTGCGACGCGAAGGACTCGAGCGAAGAGGCTTCCGATAACAGATGTGCAACGCATCCACCTGAGCAACCCATTCGCGACCGTGATGTGGCAACTGTGATGTGCTGTTGCGATCCGGACAAGGCAGTGGAACACCTGCTCTCCATTCTTAATACTCTGGTACCCATGTACTTTTCGTGGAACTGGCATCGAGCCGACTACGTAATCCAGATCAACAGGGAGTACGAGGTGTACGTGCGGGAGTACGTGCTGCCCTTGTGCGTTGATCTGGCTCCCGAGGAAGGTGTGGATGATAGCGAGCACACGCCTTGGCTTCTCCCCCCACACACCTACCTGGACCCCACGGAGAGCGTATCGTCTTTCTACACACTCCACTCAGGGGTGGTTCCGTCCCCTTGCGTGGGCTCGTCGCGTTCCTCGAGCTTCGTCGTCAGCAGCCCCCTTGGTACTGTCGCCGGCACCGACCTCAACAGAGATCATATCGTCTCCACTAGCGACTCATCAACGGCTAAGGGTTCTGACGTGGGGAAGTTCAGCTTTCCCAGTCTGCCTCAAGACGTTACCGCCGCTTCGACTGCCAAAGGGAAGCGTTCCGTCAGCATTGTGGGCCCCCTGCTGCCAACGTTCTCGCCGACGTCTGGCAAAACTGCAGCCGACGATGGGGCATCCACCTTGTCCCAAAACGCGTTCCCAGTCGGCGTGCAAGCATGCAGCAGCGCCTTAGGTGGTGCCGTCGTCCCTATTCGGTCCCCAAACGTCATGTCGGCCCGCGCCTTCAACGCCGCTGCGGTGTACGGGTTGCGGTTCCTCACCCTGAGCAACTACCGCGACGCACTCCTGAGCAACACAACGGGTCTGGTGATTGTCTTTCATGCCAAGTACTCGGCCAAGAGCAACGAAGTGATCGACGTTTTTCAAAAGATCGCGGCGAAGCGACTACTTGATCCGATGCCGACGATAGCCGTCGTCTATGCCGTCGCAGAACCAGAGTTGTCAAGCCTGTACAATGTCGGCTGGTTCCCAACGATCGTTTACACACCTCCGCTGCGCTATCAAAATCGCCGTCACCACAGTCCGAGCGCCGGTCTTCACACTCGCACTGACGACGCCGTTGAGGAAAAAACGTGCAACGTCAGTGCCGACTCTAAAAGGGACGGCATAGCAGGCACCCCGGCGTTTGGCGCGGGAACCTCGTCGACGTCTTTGGTACCAAAAGGCCTGGTAAAGGGCTCCGCGCGCTTCACGCGGACACCTTCGTCGCCGTACCTGCGCCCTGACCTCTGCGTGGAGGACACCTCGTCTAGGAGGGAGGCTGAGTCGCCGCCTCGTCGTGGCTATTCTCCCCACGTCGACTCAGCTTCGCTGCCTAAGTGCCGCCACGGAGAAGCAACAGCGCGGCGCACAACGGGTCGCAGCGACGGGGAAGCATACACGACGGTTGGGGCCGCAAGAACTGAAGTACTCACGCCATCGCCGACAGGCAGTAATACAGGCTCATCCCGGAGCTTACCAATAAGGAACCACAGTGGGGTGTACGAGAGCGTCGGTGCCTTCGCTGCCACATCAGGTGAGCAGCCGAGCACGTCAAGCGGCAATCCAGCAGACGTATCCTCACCATTTCGGCAAGCGCTTAACGCGGGGATGGGAGGCGCGCCACCAACGTCGGCGGAAATTCTCTTCAGCACCCTCGTGGGCAAAAGGGCTCAAGGCCACTCTATAGCCGCGTTGTCGCAGTTGAGCACCACTAACCTCGAGAACTCTGGCGTTCACAGCACCAGCGTGAAGGAGAAGGTGCAGCCGCTGGGAGAACACAGCGGAAAGATGAGTCTTGACTCTCTCAAAGACACTCTGGTTAGCAGCGACTACATCATCTATCCCTTGGATGGCGTGCAGACTGTATCTGCGCTTGTAGAATGGATCAGTTCTCGCGGGGCGAGTGTTCCTCGGCTGCGCAAGATGAACGAGTTCTTCACGCGCATCAAGTACATACGCCAAGAAGAGAAATTCAAGCGGTATCGCGAGCTGCACTCGGCAGTGGTGACGCTCCGCCGCTTGCAAGGCTGCAAGGATGAATTCGGTGTAGCTGGGAGTGCCGGCAAGTGCAGCAAACACACGCCAAGCCCGTTGACACTGGCTCCTCAGCAGCAGCAACATCACCTGCTGGATCAACCTGTCTTCATTTTTCTTGGCGGTGGCATGGCCGCAGGCAAGACGACAGCCGTCGCGGCACTCGCGAAGAGCAGTTGGTGGGAAAGCCACAAGGAGCAGAGCGTTGTTGTGAATGCCGATGAGTTTAAGCTGCCGTTCGAGAGCGAGATGTCGTCCTCGCAGGCGCACACGCATAGCACTCGCGCTGCTGAGAACCTTCTGGTGAAGGCCATCAACCAAGGACGCAGCATTGTCCTCGATGCCACAATGATGTGGAAGCCGTTCGTGCAGCAGGTTGTCGCCATGGTGCGCGATGCCCACCTGACTCTCTTTAAGCAAGGCCCAGGGTACAACAAAGAGACGCAGATAGAAGAGTACTTTGTCGCCGCCAAAGCTCGTAATCCCGCTCTGCCCATGCCGTACAAAATTATCTTCCTCGGCATCACTGTAGAGGTGGAGACTGCCGTCCCACGCGGCTTTCTGCGCAAATTTCAGACAAACCGCGGTGTCCCCATCTCGACTCAGCTGCGTTCCTTCAAGCTTTTTGCGGAGAACTTTACCAATTACGTATCCCTGGTAGACGAAGCGACCCTCTACAACAACAACGTCTTTGTGAAACTCGAAAAGGGTGAGCTGCCCCCTGTGCTTGCCGAGTCTAACGAAAGGACCCAGTATAAGCTTCTCGTGCACGACGAACAGGCATTTCAGCAGTTTTTGAGACAGCAGCAGATCAACGATGAGGCCGACAATGTGCTCGAATTGTACCCCACTACGCCTGCAACACGGTGAAGAGGAGAAGAGGAGAAGAGGGTACGTGCTAGGGTGGTTCACGCTCTTGCCGCTATTCTTCCGTTGCTCTTCGTGCCCGTTGTCGTCGCACTTTGGTGTCTCTAGTCTCGGGCGCCAACTCTCCTTTCAGCACTACATGTCGTTGCAGCTCCACCACCATCACCACCCCCTTAACCCACTCGCATGTTGGCTCCTCGTCATTCACCTTCCCTACTTTATCACAAATAGCCTTTGCGCCTCGACAGACAGGTGAGCGATAGTACGAAGCCAAAAAAGGGATGCCGCTTTGCTTTTCTGCATAAGGCATCCAGTGGTGGCGATGTCTGTGTACATGAGCGTGTCTCTGGCCCACTGCCTCCGCTCGAAATGCCGCCATCGGCGTGTTGTTTGATCCCCGGGCGTATGGGAGGTGGTTGGGGAGTGACGGCGTTGCAGCACCCCTGCACCCACACCGAGGCCCCTCCACACGCACACGCGCACGCTCCTCTCTTCGACGGCGGCGAGGGGAGGGAGGAGCGGCGCGCCACGACCCCTGCGACACGCGTGCGGGTGTGCGGCTCTGCGCACCCACGCTCTCGCCTCTCGTCCTCGCCGTGCGCCGCGCCACTGTGTTGCTGCCGAGACTCTCAGGAGGGTGTATGAGGGTCATGTGCGCGGCGTCCTCTGTTCCTTTCTATGCCGCTCTCGCTGTCCTGCTGTGCTGCGCTGCTGCTCGCCGTCCCTTTCTCCACTGCCGGCGTGTGGTGTCTCGCTTGTCGGATAAGATCTCCGCCCGGCTGTCACACCTCTCCTCTCCTTCTCTATCCCTCTCTACCTCCCTCCTTTCGCCCTGCCTTCCCCTTTCATGCCTCCCTCCTCTCTCACCACACACACACACGCACACGCGGCAGCACCAACAACTTTTCTGTGCGAAGACTCGACTCACTTTCGCCCTCTCCCACTTGACCCTCATCCATACGTCACCTCCCCTGACTTGCACCACCTGCTCATCTCTCTCCGCGTGCTGCTGTGTGTCTGCGAAAATGGAGTTCAATATAGCTCTGTTACTCTACGCGGTCCTCCAGTTCATCGCGTTCTTCTTTGTGCTGGTGGCGACGCCCCTCGACATGTTTCGCTTCCGTATGATCTTCTTCAACTTTACAGGCTGTATGACATTGTGGGGTTTGAAGAACACATGCAACAGTATATCACACAATATCACGGTGTACAGGGTGTGGGCCGATTGCCCTGGTCGCCTGAGATTGTTCCGCGCTGCTGAGGCTCTCGCTATTATCTCCATCTTCATATACGGCGCTGCGTTCGTCCTGGGCGTTGTTATGCTGTTCTATCGCCTTATATTACGCTGGATATGCCTTGGGCTCAACATTGCTGGGGCCATCACCCTGGGCTTTGTCTGGGCTACCATGGTCATAACGTTTCTTAGAGATGACGATGGGCCATGCCCAGATCTCCAGAGATTTACACAATACGGTGTCGGCTTCGCTCTCTTCGTGGTTGCCTGGGTGCTGGATATTATCAATATACTCCTCCTGGTGCTGTCAATAGGCACTACAATTTCCACAGAAAGTGGCCAGGTAGAACAAAAAGAAGGAACATTATAGAGTTTAAGGAGAATTGTTGGGTAGCCGTAGCTCTGGCGTGGTACCGACGGCGAGGCTCCCGTGGAGGCGCCTGCGGAGCTGTAGTCGGCGCTAAGGCGAGGGGCCGCGAGCGCTGCGGATGCTCGCCTCTGCTCTGTGCCGCGGCATGTCTCTCGCTGCCGTCGTGGCTCCTTGCCCTTGTGTCCTTTCTCTGCATTGCTGATGGTGCGTGATCCCCGGGGGGGTGCCCCTCGTACTCCCATGTGTTGCCGATGGCGAAGAGGCGGATTTCCTGCTGACTCTTGGTGCGCAGGTAGTGCAGCAGTATCAGCACGTTCTAGCGCGGCGAGACCTTCTCAATCGTGCACAGAAAGGCCTCCACGTCCAGCAGTTCGTGGATGTGCACTTGCACAACAGGGTCGCAGAGCAGCGGAAAGCGCTTCTTGAGGGCATCGACCTTCCTAGGAAAGGCGATATTCATTGCGGCGCACGCTTGGCGGCAACAAGGCCCCCGTGTCGCCTCCCCACCGCGACCATCCCCCGTTGCTGCCGTCTCAACGGCGCTTGGTGCCCGCTGACGCTCGCCCTGCGTGCCGTTGGCGCGATGAGAGCGCGAGCGACGAGGGAGATGCGCCGCGGTCGTCGCCGGTGTAGGTTCCAGCGAGGGAGGTGGGGAGACGTGGTGTCGCAGGGGCGGTGGAAGGTGTATGGCGCTCCTGCTGCACCTCCTCACCTTGAGGCGCTGCTCTCCGCCGTGCCGTGGCCCCGATGCGTGCAGGCGCAAGCGGCAGTCTTTTCCATGCTCTTGTTTGTGTCTTTCCTCCCCTCTCTTTTTTTTTCGCGCACGTGCCGCCCGCGCCCTCGCGCCTCTGTCGCCCACCTTATCCAGCGCGGCTGTCCCGCTGGCCCCCAACCCTCTGTCTGCCGCGTGTGCGCACGCTGTGCCCTCGTGCCCCCCTGCCCCTCCTGTGCTGCTGTCTATGCTGCGCTCCCTCGCGCCTCTGTCGGCGCCTCTTCAGGCCGCCGTGTGCGCCGGGCTGCCGTGCGGAGAGCCGCCACGCCGTGTTGAGGTGTGACGCTGCTAGTGGCGGCAGAGGGCGAGGCACGTCACCCATGCGCGGTGCGGTGCCTGCAGCGGGTCGGGTGGGCTCTGCAGCTGCATGCGTGGTGAGGCGAGCGTGGCCGTAGGGGCGTGAGACGTTGGAGCGAGACGTCTCGCTGCCCCTGACGGACAGGCAGGGCGATGCATGCTCGAAACACGGCTGGAGTGTGTGCGGTCGATCGTGATAGCGTGAGCCGCACCCTGTCCTGTGCTCCAGCCGCTCCCCACTGTCTCCGCTGGAGATGGCGGGGCGTGTGAGCGTTTCCCTAAGTCGTCTTCTCTTTAATTCGTTTTTTTTTGTTGTTTCCTCTTACGTCCCCCGTGCCTCTTTGCCCTCAGTCTGGCTTGCTGTGTTCTGGTTGCTCAGCCCGGCAGCGTTGCCGCTGTCACTGCCACTCCACCCGTCCTCTTTGAGGGGGCGGGCAGGGGGAACGCCGAGCATATTGCGGCGACCATTACCGGGCTGCGATGTGTGCGCGCCTTCTGCCGTGCCAGTGCATGCCTGGATGTGTGCACATGTGTATGCATGTGTGTGCGTGCATTGGGGCGGCGCAGGCTCTTGCTGCCCTCATTCCTCTTTCTCTGGCCTTCCTCTCTCTCTGTCTCTGCGGCAGCGCTGAAGTGGACGCAGGCGCCCGCACACGAATGCCCGAGGCGCACATGCTTCGTCAGGGGCATACATGCTCGTGGATTGGCGCGGCGCAAATACTGAGAGGTATCGCCTGCACCTGTGTGTGCGCGCACGCGGCACGGGTGGAGCTGCCGCCGCCCCCTCTGGTGCAGCAGCGTCCGCCTTGCGTGAGGGCTGTCTTCTGAGTGCAGGCCTTGGGTCTGCGGCTCGGCGCGGCCTGGACACTATCGGCGAGAGTTGCGGGACTGCATGGGGGAGGCGCTGGGTGGTGTGGGCCCCACGCAGCCGGCCAACGTTTTTGAAGACCGTCCTGTGGCGCTTGGCCGCCTCGTCGCGAGGATGTGGAAGGCAGTGTGCCGGTTAAGAATGTTTCTGGGTGGCAGGGTGGGCGACGCCGTTGTGCTCCGTTGTAGCGGTGCTGCGCCGCCGCTCTTGGTGGGTGTTGGGATGCGGGTGACGGTGAGCCTGGAGAAAAACCTTGCGAGCGGAGGTGCAGCTGTGCTGTCGGCCGTGTGCATGAGGGGGACCGTCGCCAGGGTGAACGGCAATGCCACCTGCGTGCTTCTCAGGGACGACGGCGAGGTGGAGCTATCTGTGACGCCTGAGCGCATTGTGGCGCTGGGGCGGCGGAGGAAGCTGCTCTACCATGCGAGGCTGCTGGAGGTGACTCACGTCTTCACGACGAACGTGCGCGCCTACCGGTGGGAGCAGCGGGGTCCTTAGCACCAGACAGACATCGAGACGCTCCCCAAGGCGGCGCAGTCGTCGGGGTGCGGGGGTGCGCTCGCGGCGGGCGGCGGGGCCTTCGTCGTGGGATGCAAGGACGGGGAGGCGGTCGTGCGCAAGGTGCTAACAGAGATGCTGCCAGCGCCTCCCCGCACCGTCGCCTCTACAGGCAGCGCTGGCAGCGGCGCGAGTGTGCTGTGGCGCCGCGCCGTGCTGAAGGAGGGCGTGCCGCACGTGTGCGTCGACGTCCGCGCCACGGAGGACACGCTGCGCAGGGTTGCCAGGGCGCTGAGCGTGGGCAGCGTGGAGGTGTGCGGCGACCTGCTGGACTTTGTGGAGGAGGCGTGCCGGATGGCCCGCGCTACGCGTGGGGGGGAGACGCCGCTGGTCGTGCTGCGGCTGCGCGAGGGCAGCAGCATGCAGCGGGTGCACAGGGACGTGGCCGCGCTGGCGTTCGACCGCCGTGTGTGCCATGTCGTGGTGGGGGTGCCCACTGAGGCCTCCTGCTCCGACTTGGCTGTCCTTGCCGCGGTTTGTTGTTTTGCACATTCCACCCTTCTCCCGCGAGCAGGCATTCGGGTACATGGGGCACATACTGGATGCGCTTGACCTGCTGTGCTTTGTGGAGACTGTGGGAACGGACGGCAGGGACTGCGGCTACCTGTACGCTGGGGTGCACCAGCGCGGGGTGGACGTGGTCGAACACACAAGTCTGAGGCTGGTGGGAGCGAACCACGGACTAGTGGCGGCACTGGGGCCTCCTGGCTCGTCCACCGGCGCGGCGCTTTCACCGATGGCGTTGCTGTTGTTCGCCGATGGCGTGCATGATGGTTCTGTTGGGGGGATGTCGGCGCTGGCGAATCCAGGTCTGCAGGAGTTTGTGCTGTGCGACGCAGTGCTGGACGCGTGGGCCTTCATGCAGCGGGTGTTCCACACCGCTGCGAGGTGCGTCTTGCGGTAGCGTCTGGACGAAGCAGGCATGTGCGGGCTGGGGTCGGTGTGTTCGTGCCTCCTCGTGCGCTTGTGCGTGGGCCGGCACAGCTGTGCGGCCTCTGCCAGTGTACCTGTACAGCCAGCCGCCGGGTGAGCACGGGTCTCTGTTAGCGTACTTCTTGGGCGGCCGCGGGGACAGGCGAGTGGGGAAGGAGTAGAGACAGATCCTCGTGAGCTGTAGCGACACCGCGGCCACTGCAGGTGCGACTGGAGGAGAGTAGCGGGAAGGAGGAGGCGCACCCACACCCTGTGGGGGATGTGCGCATGCGGACCCACTGATCTGTGCCCGTGGCGGTGAGGGCGCGCTGCGCACAGCGAATGCCGGAGACTGACGCCCGCTCGCTGCCCTCCCTCCCCCTCCTGCCCTTCTTCCCATGTCAGCCAAGGAGCCCAGGAGTCCCTGCGGGGGAAGAGCCGCAGGGTGTGTGTGTGTGTGCACGCCGCACGCGTGACTCCGCTGATCTCGCTCTCTCGCGTCCCTCGTGCGCCCTGGGGGGACCCTTCCAGATTGGAGAGCACTGCCTGTGGCTGTGGTCTTCGCGGCGCAAAGGGGCACCGTTTCCGTCGAGATCCGGTGGGCAAACGCCGGTGCGCCCGCTGTGCGCTGCCCTCGCCTGTGTGACCTGGCCTCACGCTCGCAAGGGTCAGGTGGATGTGGCGTGCATTCATCGCCTCGAGGACGCACCCCCCAGGCACGTGTGAACGAGCACGTATTCTGCCGCCGCTGAGGGACTTCATGGCGAAGCAGCACACGCACGGCGGAGAGGGATGGCGGGTTGTCCTCCGGAGGGCTTCCTCCACGCCCAGCCCCCTGAATGCCGGCCAGCTGTCGCAGCGCAACGGATACAACCTGGGCCAGCTTGTGATCGGGCTGCGCGGGGGCGACACTCCTGGCACAATGTGTGGTTCCGGGCGACGTGACCGCATCCTGGCGGAGCGTGGGCCATGCCCGGATTCGCACAATCGACCGGTGCACCCTGCGCTCGCGATGGTCTACGGCACTGGGCTTTTGCAGGCGCGACGGGATGCGACGAAGGCGCGGCCACAGTGAGGTAGTCTTGAGCAGAGCCATCTCCTCCCACCATCCTCGGATACAGTGCTCTCGTGGGCTTACCAGCGGCAGTGTATGTCCCTGCGACGCGCAGGCGATGGGCTTCATGACCCTGGCGCTTGATCGCGGGTCTGAGCAGCCAACGGTTCCAGGAGAGCAAGTGGCGGCCGAAGAGCAGGTAGTCGGGGGGCTCTCATCCACGTAGCCACAGCAAGAGGGGAGTTATGGGGACCCGCAAAGCCGCCAGCGGCCAGATGGAATGCGAACATTCCTGCGCACCTCGTCTCACCGCCGAAGCCAGTGGGTGCAGCGTCGCAGCCTCTGTCAACAATGCCGGCTACTCACCGGCACGTGGGACCCTTTGAGGCGCCCGGGGACGGCGCTCCTGCCCACCCACTGCATGAACTTGTGTCGGGCAAGGGATGCGTGTATTCAGGACACAGAGGATGCTCTGCGGCAACTACACCAGTCCCCCTGCGAACTCTCATTGGCGATGGTGTCGGAGAGCGCTGGGCGCCTTGGGGCTGCTATATCATTCTGCTGGGTAGCCGGCACTGACTAGCAGCGGCTTTGCTGAGGAGCAGCTCTGCGTACTAGCAGCCTGTGTTTTTTTATTCATGAAAACCCGCTAGCCGACGCTGAGCGGTGTACCGCTGCACGGCCGTCATTCTATCTCGTGGACGGCGCTTGGTGAGCCCATCGCGTCGTACGCTGCGATGCAGCTGTGGCTGGCACGTCATCTAGGAACCGTTTTGCTGGCGTGCCTTCGCTGTAGCGAACGAGGAGTGGGCCGAAACCTGTGGGGACGACACCCTACCAACGCTGCTCCATAGCAGCTGTGTAGCGACTCGGCGATACTGCGGCTATGTGTGTGTGTGTGTATGTGCGGCGCTGCAGCCGGAGCGAAGACGCAGGATGGAGGGCCTGGGGGAGCTGTTGCGCACGCGCCCGCCAGGCTTGCCCGCCTCACAAAGCCCACACGACGATGGAGAAAGATGCGGCAGCACTTCAGTGGGCAGACATCGCAGAGTGCTGCGACTCCCGCAGTTGTGTGGTTGGCTCCTGCCTCTCCGTGGTGGGAGAGAGACAGGGCCAGATCCGGAAGCGTTTCCGCTTGTGGCCACGGGAGTTGAGCCAGTGCGTCGCCGCGAAGAGATGCGAGGCGACCGTTCAGCTGGGCTGCTCACCACGTTGGAGCGCTGTGTGCGACGCTGGGTGGAGTAGCAGAGCTAAAAATGTTGCTTTTCCTGACGCCCGCGGGTGCTGGGCCAAAGGCGCTCTCCGTCCTCTGCGCCACTAACCGAATGACTGATGAGGTGTGCCAATGCGGTGACGTGTGAGCTCTGAGGTAGTGGAAGCGGTGACAGCACCACTGGCTGGCTCCCACTCTCCCCCTACGCTGCGCGACCTGCTGCTGGTGGGAATGTGAATGGGTCGATGAGCAATGCGCAGCTTGCAGGCACGCGTCGCGCCGTGGAGGTGGCAGTGGTATGTGCGATTCAGGCGACAGGGCTGGTTCAACGTTACTCTCAACCAAGACGAAACTGAAGCCGCCCGTCAGGTGTACGTCTGCAGTGGGCCGCTTACGACTGCAGGGCCAACACCGCCATCCTTGGAGAACATACTGCCGGGGAATTGCTCGCGGTATCAACTTGAAGCCTGACAGTGCGGCCGCTTGAGTGTCTGTTGCGGTGACCGCGGTTCACGGCCCGCGTCACGATGACGCCGGTTCGCTAATTTTGGTTGCTGCTCAAAGGAGCAGGGCAGCCATTCTCCTATCGGTGGCGCTTTTTTGCGGCATGGCGCACCGCTGGCCGCACTGCCGGCGCCTGCCTGGGTGGGTTGGGCAAATCGTCTAGGTGGGCCATAATGAGGGCCCCACGGCGCGCATCACGCCGATGACGACAAGCGGCGCGACATAAAACGTGTGGGGAGCCGCGTGCGTGAGCTGGGCAACAGAGCAAGACACCACTACGGGGAGCGTGTTGGGAACACAACCCCGCCGACGGCGTAGCTGCAGCAGGGCACCGAGCGGTACGCCGCGCATTTCAGACCCTTGTTTTGCTCTTATCTGTTGGGGTCGCGCTTCACCCTCATGCTGATGGCACTTCTTCCCTCGCTGCTTTCCACAAGGGATACTCCCACACTCATGCTGTCAAGGCAGAGCACCATGGCTGCATGGCTCACCTATCATGCGTGGTCCGGTGTGCCCAGCGCGAAGGGACATGACTAGCGCGACACGGGGAGATGAGACGGGGAGCTGGGCAGACAGGTGGTACCCCACACTCGCCTGTACGCGGGTACAGTGCATACGCGTGTCTTTGGCCATGGAGGGGAGACGTTCTCCGTTCCTGTCAGCATCGCCTCGGTCTAAGCAGCACGATCGCACACACAATTCGGGAGTCGAGACGAGCATGGTGACTCGCTAAAGGACTGCGCACTCTCCTCTGTTCAGTGTTCAATCTCCCTCTCTTTTTCCACGTTGACAATGGCAAGAAGGCTCCTCGGGTGTGTGCATGCGCATGCGTCGTACGCGCCTTGTTCGATTCCACTGAATGGGTCGCTCTGTATGTATGCCTTTGAGGTTTGTGTTTGTGTTTGTCTGTGGCTGAAACGGCGCTGAACGTCTTCGCTTCGATGCATTGCCTTCCTCACGCATCGGGGTCTTCGTTGCGTTTGCTAAAATGTTCGTGCTTTATCGTTGAACCGCAGCGGGAGCACACGCCGACCCACGCAATGTGCCTCATGCGCCCTTCATCGAGGGAACGCAGATGCGAAAAATGGAGGGGGAAGCCGTGAGAGCAAACCGCAACCAAAAAGGCACTTCGTCTCGGAGCACGTCAGTAAAACAAAGGCCTCATTGGGGCACTGCTATTCTCTCCGCTTTCTCCCTCGTTTCTCCGCTATACTCTTTCATGGTGACCTTTGGCGTTGTTGTTGCTGCTTGAGTGTTGCTGCTGCGGTACGGCTGAGGCGTGTCGTATGTTTTGCTTGCGTGATTTGATGTTGAGTGGGGCACTGCAGCCTTTTTGCGCGCGCGTGTGCGTGCGTGGATCGATGACGAGTGGCGGAAGAGGGAAATAAGGGAGAGGGAGAAGCGTCGTCTGCCGCGAGAGTAAAAGCAAACACAAAACGAGAAGGCGGTATTGTCCGCTTTTTGGACGTAAGAAGTGCCCCCGGACACAACGCCTTTCCCCACCCCCTACTGTTCTTCGGTATCGCGAGTGGCACACGGGCCACTTGTTGCGGTATATGGTGTTTTGTTTTCTAGCGTGTCGGTAGCGCTATGCTCAAACAGCGAACAGATGCACCTATAAAAGGGCTGCAGCTCATTTTTGCTGCTGTCGGATTGCCTACTTTCACCAGACAGCAAGGGAGAACGGCTACGGTTTGATACCGAATACGCCACTTCGCGTTAGCGACGGTGACATCACTCGGAGCACTGAGGGGACTAAGCGATGCTCTTGTATGAGGCCTCTCTCGATGGTTACCGCGGCTAAGTGGCACTCGCGTTGCGCACCATACGTGGAAAGGCCAAACGAGGGCGTTTGCTGCCTGCGCGCAAACACGGATAACCGGTTTTGCGCCTCTCTTCAACGCTCCCTCCTCGCCTCTGAGCTGCACATCCTCGAGTGTCTTCAAGTGAACACTCGCGTATGTCTTTTCTTCCCCTGATAGCAGAAGCGGAAGACAAAGACGGACGGAGATGACCTCAGCGAGTCCTCGTGGACTTCTGCATTGCTGCTTTGATTTGGTTTGGCTAGCCGAGGCGCCGACGCACGCAGCTACACGCTGTTGGTACCAACATGGCGCCCTTAGTCGCTCGCCATCACGCTCTCTCCTATTGCCCTTAATTCTGCTGCCATTTGCACCTCTCCACGACGGTTAGGGTCGGTTATTTGTCGGTGTTTCTCTTTGTTTCACTTGTTGCAGTGTTTCTGTTGCTGCAGTCATGTCAGCGCGCACTGTGCGGCGGGCGCACATGGACTTTGCCCGTCTTAAGGAGCTGGCTAGCCGCGGTAGTTCCACCATTAGAGCCGTGGACATGGCCGATGAGCAAGGAGGCACAGCTAGCGGTGACGCGTTTCACTGGCGCATTCGCGTTATGCCACCCGCTGAAAGCGTCTATCATGGCACGACGTACGATATCTTGTTCACCCTCCCCCAGCAAGATTACCCGTTCAAGCCGCCAGTGGTGCGCGTTCTTACCCACATCTTCAACCCCATGATAGCAGAAAACGGCGCCGTATGCGAGGGTCTCCTGCAAAACGATGACTGGAAGCCAACCACACCTGTCACGGATGTTGTAGCTCGTGTTGTGAAGGCGATCTTCCTCGAGTACAGAACTTACGCAGTGCTGAATGAGAAGGCAGCCGGGATAATGTCCACCACAACGCCTGAGGAATTCCAGAAGCACGTGCAGCGCACGCGCGCCAGCGATTCATGCACGTGAAGTATTAGCCGAGTCATTACACGGCCGCACTCTCCTGCCGAAGCACTTCTCTCCACGAACGCTCTTGTAAGCGGAGGGTGTGCGTTTGTGTAGGCCGATGTGTGGGGGATCTCTCCCTCTCTCTGTCTCCTTGTGCTTGCCGGCGGCGTACACCAGCTCTCCTTCTCACCTCAAGTGTGTTTCGCCGGGGCTACTTCTAGTGTGAAGGAGGGCATAAGGGGGAGCCTGCGAAGCATGCTGAACAAGACGACGCAACAAAGCGGATAACCCAAGCTACGCAGGTTGTTCTGGGTGCGACTTGCCTTGGCTGTGTCGCTGCCTATGCACGTTAGCGGCGAGTGTGCGGTGCATCTTCTTTATGCGACAGTCCTCTTCAGGAGAGAGGCACGCGTCGCCTTGTCACTCACCTCCCTTTTCACCACCCCTCACTCCTTTGTCTGTAGTACCCTTCTTGCCCCTGTGTATGCCCTATGGGGATATACTCATGTGCGTGTGTGATCGGCGATGATCGCCTTTTGCTCTCTTAATCTCCGTCTGCGCCGAATTGTTTTCGCACCTTTCTCAACAGTGATGCAGCCAGGTAGGGCGCCTCTTCGAGGGTCGATGCCACGACTGGCGGCGACTCGCAATTGGTTCTTACGGCGCTACACAGCGTCCTGCACACATCGTTTGAGCGCGTTTTCCTTTCTGGTCATCCCTACGCGGAGTGTTGTGCAGTCAAACATGACGGGAGGCCCACGCAGCCTCCTGGACCGATTTGAGACCCGAGAGCTCGTCACCCGGCTGAGGCGCAACCGAAATGGAAACTACTACCGCTTTCGTCAGAAGCTCTGGCCCTCGCAAGAGGCACTTGAGAAGGCGACGACGACGATGACGTACAGCCCAGTGGAGCAGCAGCCGTTGGCGTTGCTGCCGCAGCGCGAGGCGCCACGTCAGGTGTTCGCCTGTGAAGGCCGCGGCGGCTCAATGCTCCTTGGGGCAGTGGAGACGGAAGAACGGGGCGCGAGTGCCTCACAGAGCAGCCCCGCTCCCGCAGCTGTGCCATTGCTTCGCAGCCAAAGCGAGAGTGGGGTCGACAGCGACTCGCTGGACTTCATGGAGGAAGTTCTTCGCGCAGATCAATCGGTGAGTAGCAAGATCATGACGGAAGCGGACGTGAGGGGCACCGTTCTTGAGTCTGCTTCCACCCGTGCTCGGCAGATTCTCGCAGGCGATCTCACGTGCAACCCCGTCACCGCCTCGCACTCCACCTCCATCTTCCTTCGAAGGCCTGCCGAGTCTACCGACGCGGCCGGAATTTCCTGGTCTGCCCTCGGCTTGGACGCGCCCATTAGCTCCGCTGCCGAGCAACTTTACGGGCCGGTGCCGACGCGCCTGCAGACCCGCTTGTTGTCTGCCCTACTCCACGAGGATCACAACGACGTGCTCTTCAACGGTGTCACGGGGAGCGGCAAGACATCGGCGCTGGTCCTTGCCCTGCTGCAGGGCATCCGCAGCGAGGCTGCTGGCATGAATGTGCTTGTGGCGACAAATACAATGAACGCCATGCGACTGCACGACACCGTCAAGGCTCTCTGTAGGCGAGCCGGCGGCGGCGTGGTGGTCGACCGGCCTGCTGATGACTACTCCTGGCTCTTTCTGGGTACCTACAGAGAAGACCACGAGTCCTATTACAGGCAGCTTCGACGCGGATTACGGCGCTCCACCGGGCCAGCGCGGCTCTTCATCACGACGGCGGGCGTTATGTGTCAGCTGCTGTTTGAGAAGAAAATGGAATTCGAGGACTTTGGCTACCTTCGGCGTGTCTACGTGGACGATGTCGGCGCGCAGGTGCCGATGCTGCCGGAGAGCGTACCTGTAGAGGTGGTGCGCGAGCGACTGCGCAACCCGCTGGCTGCGGAGCTGCTGTTGGGGACGCTCCATCAGCTGCCTGGCCCCCACATTCGGTCGGTGCTGCAGCTCGCCCTGGTCTCCGCTGACGTGGATGGAAAGCTGAAGGATCATTTGCAGGGACTGTGCATGAAACCTGTGGTCCAAACGACGGTACTGTCCGCCGTCCGCGTCCCCTCCGCTGTGCACTGTCTTTTTCTTTCTCGGACACAAGGAAGACCGCTTCACCTACCTTGTGCGCGTCCTGTGGAATGCGCGGGAGACGATTCCCGGCCGCGCTGTTCTCTTTGTTCCCGATGCGGAAGATGTGCTCAGTGCACGCCGGCGACTCCGAGGGCTCGGCGTAGATGCCAGGCTCTTCTCGGAGGTATACGGGGGCAACGAGTTCAAGGCCGACTGGAAGTTTCTGCTCTTGAAGGAGTCCGAGGCCTTCGGTGTCGACTTGCCCCTCGTCTCGCATGTCTTTATCAACTTTGCGCCGACGTCATGGCAGAGCCTCCTGCATATGTGTGGGCGAACCGGTCGTATGGGCAACGTTGGCTGGGTCTATGTTGTGAGCGACAAGCAAGAGGCGAAGCGTGTTCGGCAGGTTGCCGAGGCGCTCTCCGTGGACTTCAGTAATCATGTTATCGATGACGACCTTCAGCAGGTGTTGCCTGCCCATGTGGAGCGCTTCACGAAGCAGCCGGAGCTGTATGGTCTTGATCCCCAATTCGCCGTGCGGCAGCACTACACGGTGCAGGCCGGGAGCCCAGATATGGCGTACCGCAAGCGCGAATTCTTCTCCAAGCCAGCGATCAGACAGTTTCAGATGGAGGACTACACCTCAATCCCGCTCAAGCAACGCCGCTTCGACCACGCTAGGCAGCTGTCGCAGGATGTGGCGAGGAATCCATCCCTCGTGCTCGACATGCAGAAGCAGGGGCTGCTTGATGCGCGGCTGAAGCCGACAACGAAGCTGAAGCGATGCATGGATGCAACGACGAACCGACACGCACCCGACCTTTTCCAGAAGGGGCAACACCGCTGTCAGTGACGGTGAGGGGTAGCAGAATGAAGGGAAAGGTGGTGACCTAGCAGGGGGCTTGCATGTTGTGGTGCCACTTGACAAAACACGTTCTGTGCGGCGGAGACCTACCGCCGTGGTCGTCATTGGGCCCTCTTCTGTCCTTCCTCGGATCATTTTGATTGGATTTTATATACTCAGAGGGTCAGTGTAACAAAACGTCGAACTAAAGAAAATGTCGTGATCCGGTTGGCACAGCTGGCAGAGTTGCTGCATCCGGTGTACTCGACTTTCGCCACTCGATCCGTAGCAGGAATCACGCGAGCGTATATATATTTTCTGTTCTGCGCGTATATCGCGGGCAATGGCATCGACGTTGATGCCATCGCGCGCACAACGAATGTGCTTGACGGTGCCGCGTATTGGCGACGACGCCTTTGTCCTCTCGAACACCGCGCCCTTGAAAGGGAGCCCGCTTGGCTGTCAGTGCACTTACGGGCGCGTCTGTCTGTCTGCTCGCTCTTCTCGTGAGCACGCAGCTCTTCTGCCGGTATTCTCTTCTGGTCTGTTGTTTTGTCTTTCTCTTTGTTTCGCTTGACATGTTTTCGTCAGCGGACAAACAAGCAACGGTCCCTCCGCAGTATATTCGTCACAACCCGGAGTGGCACAGACCACCTTTCTCGAACGAACGGCAGATCGCCCCGCTTGCCAGCGAACACAACCGCCGAGAAACGCACTCGACAGGCAGAGAGAGACGACGGCAGCAGAACAACGGCAGTGTGGCGCCAAGTAGTTGCTCGCTTTTCTGCTCCATTTGTGGACTGCCGTCCCCGCCTACCCCTCCGACGGGCACGCGAGCCGTTTGCTCCTCTGTTCGATTATACCTCGTCGTCTCTTGTCTGCCGCACGTCGGGCTTGACTAGATTGTGGAAGCAATGAGCAATGCCGACAGCCGAGACGACACGCCGTCACCGCCGCGTAGGACGCGGCAGGAGGTATGGAATCACCGCAATGTGGATGCGATACCCAGTGATCTCACCAGAACCAGTGCGCACGTGGACCCCATATCGAGCAGCGGAGCCGTAAACGCGACCAGGACTTTGAGAGAAAGCAAGCGCTACTTTGGTTGCATCCGCGTTGTCGTGCGCTGTCGCCCGTTGCAGCCGGACACAGAAGCCCACCACTCAGCCGAGCGCGTTCATATCAATGGCGACGAGGTGATCGTGCGTGATAGGATGGCGCCAAACGAAGGCCGGTCCTACCGCTTCGATCGGGTCCTGCCTGCCGAAGCAGATCAGGTAGCCACCTTCGCGGAGATCGCTCCTCTCGTGGAGCACGTACTCGATGGGCTTCACGCCACCGTATTCGCCTATGGGCAAACCGGCAGCGGCAAGACTTACACCATGGATGGGTTGCGCAGCTGCGGATTGAATCTGCAGCAGCGCAAGGCGGTGGTACCTCATGTGGACGGGACAGCAGTTCAGCAGCACGGGATCATGCTTCGTATCATTCAGCTGCTCTTTGACCGTGCACGTGAACGGCAACGCGCGGTTGGCGTGGAAGACGCCGAATCGCCGGATAATGCCGGAACGACAGACGACGGGGTGGTGTACACGTTTCGCTGCAGCTTCTACCAGATCTACAATGAAAAGATTTCTGATCTGCTCCGCGGCATCGGCGTCTCGGCAAACGCCAACGAGGCAGCGGCGCCTTTGCCGTTCTCTTCGTCCACCCTGGCAAAGCTCCAGATGGATGCACGCGGCAAGAGAGGCGTCGATCAGGGCGACCTGCGTGTGCGCTGGCACAAGGGCGACGTCTTCAAGGTGGAGAACTTGTTTATTTGCAGCTGTAACTCCCCGGATGAGATGCGTGGGATGCTCTTCAGCGGGATTCAGCAGAAGGTTGTGAGCAGTCACCTCATCAATCGCCAGTCCTCCCGCTCCCATTGTGTCTTTACCATCTACGTGGAAAGCCGCGCCCGCCAAAATGGTGAGCTGCTCAGTCAATCCGAGCTGTCACTTGTGGACCTAGCAGGCTCCGAAAAGATTGGTCTTCTCTCCCACCGCCCAGGCGCGAAGCTTATCAAGGAGTCCATCGACATCAATACGTCGCTGCTGGCTCTGGGAAAGGTGATCACCGCGCTCAGTGGCGGAGCTGCGGAGGCGACTTCGACACTTAAAAGGAAGAACGCCGGTGTGGTATCTCACGCTCGCGGCGGTGCAGAGCAGCACACCGGAGGCCGCCACATTCCTTATCGTGACAGCAAGCTGACAATGCTCCTCAAGCACGCTCTTGGTGGCAACTCTCTGACCACCATGATTGCCTGCATCAGTCCCCCCGGACCGTTACGTGGAGGAGACGATCTCGACGCTTATGTATGCGGGTCGCGCGAAGAGCATTCGCAATGCGCCGCACGTGAACGAAGATGCGACGACGTTGCTAATGCGAAAGCTCCGAGGGGAGATTGCCCAGCTTAAAACGGAGATCGGGTACTATCGTGAGATGGCGATGAAGTCCCTGGTAGAGCGTGAAGGACGTGCAAACGTGTGCGTGTGTGTGTCCCTCCACCCCTACCGAGGTGCCGCCCTCGGCGTGTTGTTTGGTCTCCGGGCGTATGGGAGGTGGTTGGGGAGTGGCGGTGCTGCAGCACCCCTGCACCACACTGAGGCCCCTCCACACGCACACACGCTCTCGCCTCTCGCTCTTCCTGTGCGCCGCGCCACTGTGTTGCTTCCGAGACTTTGCGGAGGAGGGCGGACGACGGTCAGGGGCGCGGCGCCATGGGTCGGTTGCTCCAACGCTCCCCCCGTCCTGCGCTGCTGCCGTCCCGACGACTGCTCGCATGCTGTCTTCATCGCTCCCATGGCGCCTGGTTGCCTCGAAGAATGAGAAGAAGTGGAACCGCTTCAACTGCATTGAGCTCCGCCGACAGAAGATGGTGATCATCGGCTACGGTGACATCGGTCAAGCCTGTGGCGAGAAGGCCACCGCGCTGGGCATGGAGGTGACCGGCATCCGTCGCAGCGGCGACAACAAGGCGGACAGGTTTGGCGTCATGGTGCGCGGCAATGACGCGCTTGACGAGTCGATCCGCGAGGCTGACTTTGTGGTGGGTGTGCTGCCCGGCACGCACGACACGAAGCACTTCTTCAACAAGGAGTTCTTTGCAAAGATGAAGCCGAGCGCCGTCTTCATCAACATCGGCCGAGGCATGTCCCAGTGCGAAGCCGACGTCGCCGAGGCCCTCAACAAAGGCATCATCCGCGGTGCTGCTCTCGATGTGTTCGAGGTGGAGCCACTGCCATTGTCGTGGCGATTGAGGGCTATGCCAAATGTCGGGATGTTGGTGACAGTGAATTGCAAAAGGATGATAGCGAAGTTTCGCTGCACGGCGCAGAGCATTTTTATCCACTACACCTAAATCTTTTGTGAAGACCTTTAAGCTAGATCTCTGGGGGCCAGGAGTGAAGGACGTTATGAGAGTCTTACCCTCCTCCCTGCACCGCACTGCTCTTAATTGATAGAGGAGGGTGGACAGAGGATGCGTGTTATGTTTTATCCTTCTCTCTCTCATGGTTTGCTCTGGCTTGTACACCTGATCCCTCTCGTGGTATTCTGCGTTTGGTGGACGCAACACTTTCCTTCTTCTCTGCTCAACGTCAACCTTCTTTTTTTTTTTTGCGCTTCTGTAGTTTGTTGAACCATTGGCACCTTCTCTTCTGTGATGGGCATAGTTGTTGGAGGTAGAACCGACGCTGAAGCTCATTATGGACTGCAAAGTGAAAGAGAACCGAGCAGCAATTGGCAGGTAAGAGCAGGGAAAAGATAACTGCTGCGCAAGACACGGCGCATCAGCACTGCGGAGTAGCTGATAAAAGGCGTGCTCTTTAGCTTTGCAGTTGTTTTGCTGTGCTCCGTGCATATATCGATTTCTCGTGCTTAATTTTCATTACTCTGCACGAGTGATACTCTGTCTCTTCTGTGCTCTGTGCCTTTCGTCAACGTCCCACCCCCTCACCTATGCAATGCCAAATATATTCGTATGATGTCTTGCCCTACGTCGGTCGCCCTCTCTCTTCGTCTTCTACCTACGAAGTAATTCCATACCTGCGAGTACTCTCCACGCAGACATGAATGAGAATAGAGAGGTCGGCGTGCGTTTGTTGATGTGTAGAGCTGTAGGTGGGCTCTTTGCGCGTTGGTGTGTGTGTGTGAAGGTGGAGGACTCTCCACGGAGGAACCATACGTGGACGCAGACAACTCACTACACACTACCTCACAGGCGTATTCTCGTGACGTGACAGAAGGCCTCGACAGATAATGTGGAACAACGCGGCTCTTTTTCTTTCATCTAGCTTTGTGTGGTGGCTTTCCCTTTCTTTCCTCCTCACCACTGGACGTACCGCTGCTGTGTTCATTTTGTGTGCGTCTGTGTACAAGGGAAAATTTGCTTGCTTGTGGTAGCGCAATCCTTCCGCTCCACTGCGCGCTCGTCGACGAGGAAACGGCCAAAGAAGTCACAAAAGGAAAGAGAAAAACAAATCAGCATTTCTTGTGTAGGGTTTGATGGCAACGGAAAGGCGTGGGGCGGCGGTCGACGCGCTCTGCAACGTCGCTAAGGCCTGCAAGAACAACCTACAAAAATGAGACACACATGTTGGACAAGCCCAGCGAAGCCGAAAGACCGAACCACGGAGACTTGCTGGGGCCCTTCTTTCTCTCTTTCTTTCCTCTCCACCACGACAGCGAGTACCTCGCCCCCCCCCTCTGATGACGTCTATTGGTGGACTCTATCCCCCAAGTTGCACTCGTGACTATCCTCTCTGATTATACTGTATCGTGCACGCCTCATTTCGCTGAGATCCCCACTCTGGGGGATGCTGCTCCCCTTCCCCCCCCCTTTCCACCGCTCTTCTTATATCCCCAATTCATATGCTTTTAGTTTCTTTGTTGTTCTTCGCTGTCGTGGCAAACGCATTTGCAGTTTTTCCCCTTTCAGAAACGAGGGTGCCCTTCTTAGGCGCCTGCTTCGCCTTTCATCTCGCTCTTACTCTTCCTCTTTTCGATTTAGGCCTTGGGGTCCGATCCTTTGTGCTGCGTAATTCACGTGCACACGAGGGGGTTGCACAACTCACTGCTTACCTTTTTCTCTGCCCTCCCTATTTTCCTCCCCACACTCAGTTTCAAAACAGGCAGCTGTCACTCCACACAGTTTGCACGCCTCCTCCCCCCAACCCCCAACCCCACTGCCTGTGTACCCGTTTGTTGGCCTTTTATGTCACACCTCTACTTGCTTTCA
The DNA here is from genome assembly GCF_000002845.2 of Leishmania braziliensis MHOM/BR/75/M2904. Classification (NCBI taxonomy): domain Eukaryota; phylum Euglenozoa; class Kinetoplastea; order Trypanosomatida; family Trypanosomatidae; genus Leishmania; species Leishmania braziliensis. Next base: position 596,033 of record NC_017947.1, on the reverse strand, counting down.
TCGCGCCGTGCTTCACTTCTCGTTTGAAGTGGCGTTTTTCTTGGCCTGTGGCTCTCTCCTGCTGACCAGTGAGTGAGTCGAGGACTGACCGCTGTGCGCAGAGACGATCGGACTTCGACTAGTACCCTCTACTTACTATTTTTCTGATTTTCCCTCTACCTTCCAGTCATTCACACCTCGCGTTGCTTTGTGAGGTTTGTCACCTCACGGGTATTGTGGCCCCCGCTCACGCCCTCTATCCCCAGGCGTCAAACACACAACCCTATTTCACAACAACGGGCTGTACAGTATGTTTAATAAGTTTGTCGCCTACGTGCTCACCTCTTTCCTGGGGGACTACTTTGACAACATCGATCGCGAACAAATCAAGGTGTCGGTATGGAATGGTCTTGTGCACATGCGGAACTTGAGGGTGCGGCAAGATGCACTGCGCTTCCTGGACGTACCTGTGTGTGTACTCATGGGCACCATCGAAGAGCTGAGAATAATCATACCATGGACGCGCCTGCGATCAGAATCGGTGGTGGTGCAGATTCGAAAGGCTCAGCTTGTTGTCGCGGACAAGGAGACTGCCGGCTATAGCGTCGACCAAGACGTTCGTGAGGCCCGCGCACGCAAGTTTCGAGAGTTGGCCGCGACTGATGAGGCACTTTTGCTGGCATTCTGCGAAAGCCTGTCACACGCGAGCAGCTCTGCAGCACCGCCAACCTCGGTGCCATCTCCCGCATCAGCCGCGGCGGACAGCTGCGACGACAACTTTACCGCTCGCCTGAAGGCCAGCATTCTGAACAACATCCGCGTTGAAGTCGAGGATCTCTGGGTGCACTATACGTCCTCCATCGCTGGTGTGACTCCTGCCGTCGATAACGTGCTTCCAGGCGGTGTCGTTGAGGAAGTGGCCACACGGCAGCTATCACAGAGGCAGCCGCAGCAGTCGATGGATTCTTCACCCCCGCCAACAGCGCACGTCAACACCGCTGTGCAGCAGTCCTCCCAGCAAGCGTCGCTCTCCTTTCAAATCAAAGGACTCAAGACCTGTGGATGCAATGAGCCCTTTGAGCCAGCATTTGTCGCCCCAGGGGAACGTATGGTACGGCAGATCATCTCCTTTCACGGCCTTACAGCCTCGCTGCGGACGAGCTCGAGTAGAGAGAGCAAAATCCCCTTTCTGATACCATTTGATATGACATTGGAGCTCGCCTACCAGCCCGTCTACACCGACGCCTCGACACCGCAGTACATGGCCGCCGCACGCATGAAGGACACGTGCTTGTTTATCATTACAAGCGAGACATGCACAACATGCCAGAGCCTCGTGCAATGCTTGGTGGACGTGCGACAGCGACAGGCGCTCCGTCGGCTGCGCCCCATCGGAGTGCGCCCGACCGCCAACCCGCACGCATGGTGGCGGTATGCACTGGACGCCGTACGACAGCAACTTCGAAAGAACAAGACAGCCGCACCGGCGTCCACTCACAAGCCAACGCCTTTTTCGTGGCGTACTTACGTTTCGATGAAGCAGAAGCGTGACCGCTACATGCGACTGTACCTGCGGCAGCAACGGACAGCGCTCAGGGCTGCAGGATGGCTGGAGCCCCTGACAGTGGAGGAGCACGTGGAGATGGTGGGACTTGAGGAAGAGCTTTCACTCGACGTGCTTAAGGTCGGGAAGAAGCTCGCCCTATGGCGAGTGGGCGTCGAGCGTGTTGAGTATGAAAAACTCCTAAGTGAGAAGAGAGCAGCGGGCGGCGCAGGAGAGAGACTCACCACAAGCCCTGTACCCCTCAGCGCGCCATCCGCTCAGCGGGTAGCTCCGGTTGCGAAAGGTAAGTGGTTCTCCTTCTGGCGCTCGGAGTCGCAGCCGACCACCGTGACAAGCGATAGCGCCGGTTATGAAGCTGCGGATGGCCTGAGCGACGAGGCGCGCGCCGAGCTGCGTGAGCTCGTGCAACTCATGTCAGCTAAACGGTGGACAGAGGCACAGCGGGCTCTGATTGCGCAGGAGTTTGGCATTTCCCCTGAGGAGGCAGAAACGTTTGCCTACTCCGATGCATCGCTACCTGCGCCGGCGCCAGATCTAGCAGCCATGAACTCGCCAAAGAAGCAGATCATTCATCGCAGCGTTCCCAATTGTGTCCTTTTCCTCCAGGCCGCAGCACTCAAGGTGGAGCTACAGTGCAGTGTGTTGAGCGCATTAAACGCACCGTCTGTCCCTATGCGTAAAGCCGCACCTTCCACCCCAGCACATGCCACCCTTGCACAAGTGGCACTGCACACCCTTCAGGCAGGTGTCGAGTGGGGAGGAGTCAGCGCTGCCAGTCCGTCAGTCCTGCCGGCCGCGTACTACTGGGGAACCATGGAGCACTTCTCCATCACAGCCACCCCTCTCACGGCACTAGATGATCCACAACTTCCGCCTACACTGACAGAGGAGGTGATCCTCTCCATAGGCCGTCCCACCGCACGACAAGATGACTCGCAGAGCAATTTGTCGTCGTCTCCTCAGAGCATTAACAGCACTGGGGGTCCCCGCACATCAGCTGCAAACATAGCTGAGCGAGTGGCGTCGGTGCACCTATCACGGTCGCGCACCTTCTCTCCCCTCGAGTCCTGCTGGTCTATCTTGCCAGACGAGTGCCGCCGCCACGGCGCCGTGCAGGTGGAGTGGACAATCCGATCCGCGCAGCAGTTGACGTCCGAGATGTCGGCGCTGCATTTCGCGCACGTTGGGTTAGCGACCGTTCATCTTGTCATTAATGTTGTCCCACTGAGTCGTTTGAGCAACCTTTTCTTTAGGGTACTGTGGCCAGAAGTAGCGCTGCTGTACCCCTCGCCTGGTCCCAGTACTGGCGTCGTAAAAGTGCGTTCATCACCCCCAATCGCTTCCAGTAGCGATGACGATTTCACGGCGCTAACAGTGCCTGTGTCGGCATGTATGACGCACGCTGAGCAATGCTGTTCGACGGGCGTGGACGCGCGATTGATTCTTCTGCGGCGCATTGTCGAGCAGCAGCTTTCGATTGATTGGTCGGTGGCAGTGGACGCCATGCTCGTCTCCCTCTTTGAAGTGCCTCAGGTGCAGGGCTGTGAGCTCGCACTCACGCAAGTGTGTCTGCGCAATGATGTGGTGCACCGTCTGCAGCGGCAGGAGCGCTGGCGCGCGGAAGTGAGCAAGGATCATCCCAACGCAAGCTTCTCCCCGGCGACGATGACCACCGCTGCCGCACCGCTTGGCTCACTGGAGACTGACTGGATCGACTGCACGCACCTCCAAATAGCAGCTGTCCGTCTCTCTGTGTTATTCCCAACAACCCCCGCTTCTGTTCTCGCCACTGAGTCCATTGAGCGAAGCGTGCTGCTTTCGGACACGACAATCGCTGTGGTGGTAGAGCGAAGTCTTTTGAGGCGATGCCATCCCACTCTGCCGCAGTGGAACCTTCACATCTCGTCCAGTGATGCCGTGAGCCTGACGTGGTCGCGCACCAGTCTGTCGGTACTTACGACTGCCTGCAGCCTGCTGGCCGATCTAGCAGCATCGGTCTGGTCCAACATTTTGCAGCGGGAAGCCGCTCCAATGGACGCAGGGCAAAGCCCAGAAGACGACGCTGCTTACACGTTTCGCGTGCGCGTGCTTCCACATCCCACAGGAAAGCGGTTCTGGCATGCGGCGCGCGGGCAGCAAGTCCATGCAGACGACGAGCACGAGGACGATCCGCCGCTCACAGCAGACGAGCGGGAGTCATACTACAAGCAGCTGCATCCGTTCTCTGCCGCACGGCGACACTCCACAGTGGTAACCGGGGCCGCTCTTCCTCAGAGAGTCGACATACGTCCTGGCGTGTGCATCGTCTACCACGCGCAGCGCTCAACCTTCCCGGCACACTGTTACACACTGCTGCACGGCTGCACGCACGTGCACTGCGATGGCGGGGCGAAGGATTCTGGAGTCACAGCCGCTGCGAGTGTCACCACAGGCCCGCGTGTGCATCTTTACGTCTCACAGGGGGGCATGAATCACGAGGAGGCGCTGGAAAGCGGGTACAGCGAAGCGAAGCGGTTCTTGCTGGATTCACTCAAGGTACCGCCAGCGCTCCTTGAGAATGCGGTTTGGCTGAAGCGTGCCGTTAATGCGTGGCTGGAGAAAATAAACGCAGAAGAGGGTGATAAAGGTGCACCTTCACAGCAGCACGTTGAAACGGCGCTGAGTCGCGTCCTCGCGGGCACGCAGGTGGTTCCCTGCCGCTACGTGGCTTTCCAGTGCGCCAACGATGCCGAGGCATGCGCCGTCGCGGCGGCGCTGCGTCGCTGCTGCGTGGCCGGGACTACGCCTCCATGGGGACTTCGCTCCTCCGTACAGGCATGGTACAACACCGACGTGTCGCCGCCAGAGCTTCTCAAGCAGCCCCTCTACGGCATGACAGTGTCCTTTCCCTTGCTGTGCATGACGTGTGAAGGGAGCGAGCCCGTCTTGTGCTCGGATGCCTTGGAGATGAACACCGCCTGTGCTGATTCCTCTAGATCCTCTCGGCGCGATGCCGTCTTGTCCTTCACGCCGTTTCTCCTTTGCCAAAACAGCTACCGCGACAAGCAGCGCTACGAGCTGCGCGTTGCAGACAGGGTGGCACTGTACGCCGACTTCGGGGGCAGTAGGGCACGCGACAATGACCTGAAACTGTTGGAGGTGAGTGCGCCATCGAGCACGCCCGTGACTGGCACTAGCAGCCGCACCGCAGGCGACGCCTGCGCGCTGTTCATGTGTTTCGAGGACTACAAGCGTTCATCACCGCTGCCATCGGCGCGGCGGTGCGCCGTGCGTGTCGCACCAGCGGCGCAGATGTGGTTGCGGGCTGGACCAGCTCTGCTGGAGTGGGGTGAGGCGTGGTGGGACACGGCGGGACTGCTCACGAACCGGCTGTTCAGCGAAGAAATCATTTCAGGTTATCCGTGGTGGCGGTCCCGTGGTAGGGACGAGGACGCGCAGGAGGGGCAAATAGGCGAGGACGCAGACGTGCACTCGAGAATGCCCACTGAGGTAGAGATGGAATGGCGTAGAAGTAGCGAGTGCGGCAACAATGGAATGAGTATTCATGTCGACGTGACCGTGCCTGCACTTCAGGTAGACGTGGAACTCGAAAATGCTGTTGAGACATCTCAGTTGTCCAGGGACATTCCTGTGCTGCAGTTCAGAGCTCTTGGCGCAGTTCTGCAGTGGTGCCTGACGGACGCGTGCAGTCACCTGTGGCTAAGCGCCCAAACACCTCAACTGCAGTGGTGCTGCTCCTCAGCTAGTGGGACTGGGCCGGCAAAGGCGAACTGGATCACACTTATGCAACCGCACAATGCCGTAACACCCAGCGAATCACGCGTCGACAGTGCAGAGCTCTCGGTCGACTGGAAGCTGCACAAACCGCCGCCAACGCTCTCCCTCTCCGATTGGTTGCGCGCAAGGTCCGGCGGCGGTGAGGGCGGTGTGGGTGTCTCTACTACGGGCATCCGCGATCAACAAGAGCTGAAGATGCAGCTGCGCTGTGTGCAGCTGGTCTACTGGCACCCATTACTTATGCACCTCCTTCAATCTGTTCTGGATGGTCTTGTGCCACGCGCCTCGGCCGTGGTGTCACGGGAGCCGTGCTGGTTCTGCGCCGGCACCCTCTTCTGCCCTCCACTGTCATGGCGAATCCCTGAAAAGGCCCCAGTGGCTGTGTCGTGGACGCATGTGTGTACGTCGGTAACCCTGCAATCGGTGGAACTACAGGTGCCAAGGCAAGTAGACTGGATTGCGCAAGCGGCCAGTTCTGCGCTACTGCCGCCGACGCCGCACCTCCGCCTCTCGGTGAAGCGACTTTCTTTCACTGACCGGATAAACGCACCGCCCTTCTCTTCCACCTCCGACTTGTCGCCGGCGACAAACACGGTAGACATCGTCTTCGCCGTCCACTTCTCTGACATGGTTATCTCTCATGCTCAGCCAAGCTCAGGAGCATCGTTTCAATGGCGCTTGCCCAGTTGGCACGTTACCATTGCCTACCCCGTGTTCGACGCGAGATGCCTTTGGGAAGCCGGTGTACCATGGCACAAGTCCTTTGCGGTGGTGCTGCCGTCACTGACGGAGTCCTGCGTGCTGCAGTGCTCGAGTGCTGATCTCGCGTACGTGATGGACGCCTTCCACGCCAACTTTGTATATCCGACGCCATTCAGCAGGGAAGGGGAACCACACACTGTGAACACGTCCTCACCTGCCTCGCTACTCAAGGCGTTCGTGGAGGAAAGCACGTGGACACTGGACGTGAAGGGCGAGGCGACGTTCTGCATCAGCTCATCGCGGTCCGATCCCAGCCACAGTGACAGCCAGTCCATGCAGTGCCTGCTGCAGCTGAGCGGCGCTGCCGCCTCTGCGGTGCGTTCTACGAGCGGAGAACGAAGCTACTCCTTCGCGGCACAGCAGATCTGGCTCGGCTGTGGCACGCCGAATAACCTGTCATCAGGCTTGTCGAAAAGCGGCGGACGCTGTATTCTTCAGATAGTACCAATGCACAGCAACAGCGCCGCCACCGCGCCAACCGCGTCCCTTACGCTTCAGTATGGCTGGCATTCTCCACCAGATCTTCACGTGGGTTTAAGAGGTGCAACTGGCTCTGCGACCCTTCCAGGGAGAGCTGTCTGCCTCTCTGTTGACTCGCTCGGAAGGGTAATAACTACCGTAAATGGCGAGGCAATCGCACTTCTCCTCGCGACTTTTGTCGACGACGCGCACCTTCGCGAGAGCCTCCTTCGCTACGTGGCAGAGACACCGTCATCGGGGGCAACAGCCAGTATACCGACCCCCTTTCACAAGTCCAGCGATGGTAGAGACAGTGAAGGGTGCATAATGCAGGTGGTACGCATTCGTCTGGAGCATCTTCAGTGCTGCATCCCATGCTCTGCGGAGTCCATCTACTCCCCCGGTACCTCCACAACCACACCTAGTACGGCGCTACTTGTGCTGAACGGCGCCGCTTCAAAGGTGCATGTTGAATTGCGCAAGAACCTGAGTGCGTCATATGTAATGGTTCGCGTTGCCCGCCTTCTTCACTGCGTGCTGGAAGACACCGGAAGCGGCGGCTCTGTTGCGACAGTCATTCCGCTCGTGTTAGAACAGCCGACTGAGTGGCAAGCGCCGGCGGTGGCGGCGTCCTCTCGCCCCGGTCATCATGCGTCACTGCAGACGCCAGTAGCGTCGGTCTTGTCGACGGGGGCACCAAGGTCGACAGACGCTAGACTGCTCGATGAGTTGGTCGGTGAACTGCCTGAGGTGACCTCCCCCGACTACACGACACCGGAGCTACCGGAGGTGAAACAAGGGAGTACGTTGCAAAGAAGGGTGATATCGCCGGCAAGTGACGTCCTCTACATGTCGCTGGACGATGCACCTATGCAATGTAAGATTATTCTTCAGCTACAGCCACTGTGGATCTTCTCACCTTCGATGGTGCACATAGTATCGATGCTGAATGGTGTGCGCACACAGGTAAAATCGTCTGTAACGGCGCTGCTTCACGTCCGCGCAACTCCTGCTTTGCATCATTTTACCAGCACGGCAACGGGACCCGAACCACCCCGTCACTATGCGCTTCAGCTACGAAGTGAATCTCTTGCTGTGTTTGTAGGTGAAAGGGAAGTCACCACGCCAGCCACGCCAAGTTGCCCCTCAGCATCTCTTGAGGCGATTGTTCAGGAATCCGTAGGCGCACAGGAGATGCTTTTGCTCGTCACCGAGGCGGTGACGGTGGAGTGGGACTCGGAGTTCCAGGCTAGTGAGGGCGTCGACGGCACTCAAACGGTGGTGCATCTTCAGAACATGTCCATCCGTGTCCTGCAGGGGATGCGAAGTTCCACGGCGCTCCTGGAGCAGTTTGACATTCGTCTGCAGCGTCAGGTGATGGCGAGCAGAGTGCCTTTTGAGCCTTCCGCTGCTGCCACTATAGGCACGGTCGAGGAGTGGCGCCTTGGTGTGGATCCACTGCACCTGACGCTGACACAGCTTCACTACACTGTGCTACTCCGTTTGGTGCTTCAGCAAACGTCTCTTCTCGCAACCATTGTCAAGCACTCCTCGTCGGCGTCGCAGTCCATAGCAGCCGCAGCCGCCGACCTGTCTTCGACGGTCGCATCGCAGGGGCTGCAACGGCATAGCACCAGCCAACTGCGCTCACCATTCAAGGCAAGGAGCTTTCAATTTCATCTCTCTTCATTGCGTCTGCGCGTGCAAGCCGACGACGGAACTGATGGATGCGGGCCTCCGACGGCAGTGTACTTTGAGTTAAGCAAGCTCGATGCAACCTACTACACCGGCGAGCACAATTGGCCCTGCGTAGAGGACGTCGGGGATGATCTCAAGGAGAGGGGGGTGTCTCTGCGGCTGACTGTGACACTGGCCAGCTGCCATCTCGGCACTGAGGGCAACATCCCCACACTTGCTCTCACGGCGGCTTCGTCTCGTACTTCCACCCAATCAGCCCACACGCGTTGCTCGCTATGTGTCGCACAAGAGGAGGCGACCAAGGCTTACAGAGGTGCACTGCAGGTCGGGCAAGTGACGCTGACGGTGGAAACCGTGCCGATGATGGCGTGGATGGACATCCTCTACACGCCGTACCTCCGGGAAACCGTACCTGACTACCAGACAGCGAAAGAGCACCTAATGCAGCAGGACTGGTGGCTGACGGAGGATTTGGTTCTCTCGGAGCGGACGCCGCTGCGTGTGATAAACAAGCTTTACAGCCTCGTGTACCTCTACGGCAACGGCTACACGATTCACATGAACGCGACGCGGCACGGGCAGCTTATCTTCCTTGACGAAGGCGTAACACTGCGCATTATGCACGCCACCGTGTGCATGTACGCCTCCTCGATTGAGGCGTACGTCGCAGCCGGCAACGGCTCGTATGTTGTGATCGATCGTGAGACCTGCAGCGTGGTGCCGCCACCATCCGCGGTGCAGCGGACCGCAGCTGAGTTCTCCTCCAATGCTGGGCGGGAACTGGGGTCTCCGAAATGGCACCGCCTCGTCGGTGAAGTGCAAATTGTGCTGCGTATACCGGAGCCGCGCTCCGTCGCCAGCGCAGCTGCTATGTCGTATAGCAGTGCAGGCTGCGCAGCCACCACATCAGCTCAGCGCACCCTTGTCCTTTACAGTCAGATGCACTTGTGCCTAATGAACGCTCGATCCACTGAAACTGGTGAAGATGAGATGACAGCGGCGTTTGACCTGGCGCATGCAGGAGTGCGAAGCGAGTATGTTGCACATCATGACGGCAGCGCTGTGGACACGTCGGACCTCGTGTCGGACTGGGCTGTGAAGGTGCTGATGACGGAAGAGAGAAGACGTTGTGCTGGCGACTCGACGGCATCGCTGACGTGCACTCGCACCATCCACCTTAGCGCCGGCACAGGAGTCGAGGTGCAGGTGCGCTACAGCGACGCCGTTTTCGTGGCACGAGCAGCGTGCCATGCGCAAGCAGCTGCCTCACGTTGGCAGGATGCGGTACGCCAGGAGGTGTGGTCAGGTTTCTTCTCGCCACAACGCGGCTGGGACGCGGCTCGGATCGAGAACGAGGTGAGCGTGGCGCTACTTGTGCAGACACAGTACTCCCACAGAGGTGCGAAGGCGGGTGCTTTCGGGACTTCGACCAGTGCTGACACGACTGTCGACGCTATTTCCTTGCAAATCCCGTACGTGAGCTTCGTCGTGATTAACGACAGTCAAGATATCGACACCCCGCTCTTCTGCCTCTACGCAAACGAAATCCACACGCCTCAATGCACACTCAAGTCGCTGCAGACAAGCACTGAGCTACGCTTTGTGCTGCAGGTAGAGTACTATGAGCTCTCCCTGTCACACTGGGCGCCGGTTCTTGAACCGGTGGAGGTGAATGTGTTCTTCACTTTGCGTAAGAACACCTCTGTCACGGACATATACGATCGGCAAGGTTATGCGCGGCTCTCGGCACGCACGAGCAGCGTTAAGCTGTACTTTTCCTTAGAAATGCTGCGCACTGTGCGGCAGCTGCTGATGTTGCGTGACATGTTCGACTCGGCTGTCGTCGACGCGCTGGCGACGTGCGACACGTCAGACGGTGGCTCCGCAAGGCGATCCACTTTCCACACATTCAGGCTTGTGCAGACAACCGGGCTTGACATCGCCGTTCGGCTGCAGGTGTACATGGAGAAACCGCAGGGGTTGCTGAAACGTGCTGGCGGCGGCGACGAGGACGCTTTCTTGCGTGGGCGCGTGTTGCACTCCGGGCAGGTGTGGGAGTTCAACTTCCCACGGTGTCATGGCAAAGAAGTTCCGCGAGAGCACCAAACGATCATCGTGCAGGAGACGCAGGAGGAGCACCCCTCCAGCGCACCAACGTCCAAAGCAAGCGGAGCTGAGGTGTCACTGGCGGCAGTTGGTGTTCAACGAGTACGTATGGGCAATAGTGGACCACTGCAGCGTTACATCCTCGCCGAGGTCTCTGTCCCACTTCGGCGGCAGGGCCAGAAGCAGGTGCTTCTACATACACTCGTCACCTTCACGAACCGGCTGAGCATAGCGCTGCTGCAAGTTGGCCTGAATGCCTCTGGGACGTACGACGCAATTGGTGTCATACCACCAGCATCCTCTCAATGCGTTCCGGTGCAGGTGTTGCGCCGCCGCGTGACTCTAGCTCTAGGGAACTCTGCTGAAGCATCAACGCCAAGTCCCTCTCTGACCCAGATGGAGCTGAGCGCCGACTCGATTGTGTCACTCGGCATGTCATACGACAGCCTCCCTTGCCTGGCAGGGACGGTGTTTCTGTGCGTGTGCACTTCCGCGCACGGCAACAGGAGCAGTGCTGGCAGCAGCAGTGGGCAACGCGGCGTCGCGCGCATTGCAGTCGGCCATAACTTTGAGGTGTTCTCCAGAAAGCAGGACAAGACGCACTTCCTGCTGCGTATTCAGGAGGCAGCGAGACAGCCGGTGGATGTGCTGCGCAACTCTTTTCTCTCTCCCTTGCGCGCCGTCATGGTCACGGCAGAGGCTGTGGTGACAATTCACAACGCCGTTGGTGTGCCCCTGATGGTGACGCTGCTAACCCGCCGCATTCATCCAGGAAGGCGAATCTCACTGCTCGATACCTCTCCCGATACGACCGTCTACACGCAACTATGCACTGTCGCTGTCGGCGTGGGCGGGAGCTACGGAGCCACCGAGATGGACCCACTACAGGACGTGTGTCTTGGTGTCTCGCTGCAGCAGCCCAACGGCATCACGCTTGCGCAGTGGTCTACCGCGCCAACAGGCAGCACACCGACAGCACACCACCCACCAGCGTGCATCTACACACCGCTTGACGAGACGCGGCGTGACACACAACTCGTTCTCGTGGACCCGATCACCAACGCAACCCTCGTACTTGCCATCAGGTACGCACAACGCGAAGCTACCCTGTACTGCCCCTGCTGGATCTTCAATGAGACTGATGTGCCGCTACAACTAGCCGATACGACACGGCCGCACCACGGCAACACGGAGCGGTGTGTCGTCCCAATTGCGGGGCTGTCAGGGCAAACGGTGCTCACAGCGACAGTCGCACCGTGCGAAGTCAAGGGGAGCGACCCTGGCGACCACCATGTTGCCGGGCATGCACAGCCGCTCCTTTACCACAGCCTACGAGCCGCGTCGTGCAACCGCAAGGAAAACTACGCGGGAAGCAGTGGTCTTTTCTTGCGCCTCTGGGAGCCCGCCGAGGCTGGGACCAGCGGTGGTGGTGCGCAGGCGGGGTGGTCTGATTGGTCGTCGCAGCCGCTGCTGGTGGACGAGGCAGCGGAGCTGCAGGTAGTTGTTTGTACAAGCCGCCATAAGCGCGGGGCCGTGTGGGTCCTTGCGTGCCGCGTCGAGATGGGTCACCAGGCCTCTGCACGTGCCTATAGCGACACCCGAGTGGTGTCCATTCGCCCGCGCTGGGTGCTGGTGAACAAGTCTCCGTACGCGCTTCGGTTTGCCCAGCTCAGCAGCGGCGTTGGGAATCGCCCGGCAGTGTTGACGGCGCAAACCGCACCCTTCACTGAGACGGCGGTCAGCACCCTCGTGACACCAGCCATGGTAGGCGGCAGGCTGGAACCGCTTTTCTCCATCGCCATGTGCGACGATAAGACACACAACGTAGACCAGTGCCGCTGGTCTCCGCCATTTTCGATTCACACAGTGGAGGAGTGGCACTTGAACCTGGTCTATCAGAGCACCATCCCTCTGGCAGAGCACTGGCCGCAAACCTCTACCAGGGCGGGGCAGTGGACTGTGCAGGGCGTTGTTGATCATTTGCCGCCACTGCGCCCCGAGGACATCCAAGAAGTGGGTGGGGAACTGTTTGTGAGACGGGAGGAGGCAAAGGTATTCAGCGTCACGACATACGAGCACAAGGGATGCATCATGTGCGTGCAGGTTGAGGAAGCCCTGCAACCGCCGCTGGTGCTGGAGAACCGCACATCCTTCACCATCTGTTTCCGGCAGCGCGGGATGCGTCGTGTCTCGACAGTGTTCCCGCGTCGCCGCAAGTCGTGGACGTGGGACGTGCCGCCTGCAGCCAGACAGCTTCCGGCTGAGGTGGAGCTCTGGGCTTTTCTCGACAGCGTTGATGGGTCAGCGACTAGCACGGAAAAGACAACACCGGCGGCAGCGGCGTCGTGCGTACTCAACTTCGATCCGCAGCAGATTGGACGCTGGTCCAGCGAGGTCGACGCACTCCAGGGCGAGCTCGAGGTGAAGGACGCCGCCACCGGTACGTCGTCGCTGCTTTTTGTTCGCGTACGCGGCGTGCACGGCATCAGCTACGCCGTGAGTATCACGATGGAGCCAACCATTGATGCGTACCGCACGTTGCCTTTCCCACAGTTCTCGTTCGCGCTGCACGTCGCCAGCATGTACGTCTTGTGCCGCACCACTGACAAACGAGAAGGACAGCTGCAGGAGATGTTGCTCTTGGCTATGGAGCCGGTCGATTTCTTCTTTGCGCAAGGTGCACGCCTGGCAACGAACGCGAGTCAACCGGCGGCGAGAAGGCCCTCTGAGGACGCTGACAGGGGCGATACGCAGCTGATTCAATTGCGCTTTCGCAGCTTCCAGGTAGACGATGAGCGTCCGTCGGCGAAGCAGCGCGTCGTTGCGCAGCTCGTCGATGACAAAGAGAGCGGGTTTCGGATTGAACGCAAGCTGCTCCGAATCACGCCTATTCTCTACTGCTCCGTCGTCGCTTTTTGGCTGACACCCGTGGAACTACACATCGAAGACGGTTTCCTCACAGCAATGATGCGCTACGTTGAAGAGGTGAAGTCGAGCTGGGACACTCTGTGGCCATCGAAGCCGTCCGCGCGCATACGCTTGTCCGGCGTAGCTCAAGGGTGTCAAGCGCAGCTCCTTCCGTGGCAGGTGCACCTCGAGCAGGAGCTATCGGTAGCGAAGCAATTTTTCACAGAAGCGCAAGAGGGCAGTGGTCAGACGTTGGTGCAGCGGCCAAGGTCTACTGTACCGCTCTGGAGTCGGGTCATTGCCATTCGACAACTTGTTGTTGATTCGCTACTGGTTTCCCTCTCACTTTACCGCTCACCTGGCGCGGCGGATGACCCGCTTTGGAAGTTGGCAGGCGCAGCCAGCCTGCTCGTCGGCTCGACACAGGACGCACGGCTACAGTGGGACGCTGTTCAGCGCCATGACGTGTGTGACACCATTTGGCACCTTTTATTTCTCCACCGGGAGTCCTGCGCGAGGCAGCTGAAAAGGCAGTACATAAGTCTAGTGAACATTATTGGGATCGACAAGGTGCGCGGTTTTGTTTCCGATCTGCTCAACGGCTACAGTGATCCGTCGAATGACCACCGTGGCAGCGGCAACAGTGGTCGCGGAGCAGGACGGCGTCAAAAGCAGCGCGTGCCGTGCCGGCGCGCGGCGAACTTTCTCTTTGACCATCGCACTGGCGGCGCTCGCTCTTCCCCTGGCGTTGCAACCACAACCCTGCGGCGGTCTGGTGTAGCCTCGGCTTCTGCGAACCGCACTCCAGAATATGGGCGGGAAGCGGAAGAGGTGCCCTGTACAGCAACATCGTGGCTCTTGCGCGTCCCTGAGCGTGAGGTGCCGATCAGCGCCCAGCGTACGACTACCGTGGCTGAGGTTGCTCGAATCTACTTGTGGGAGGACTTCTTGGCTGTTGCGCAGACGCCGGAGATCAGGGCGTTTGGCGGTTACGCACTAGGACGCGCGCTGGCAGAGATGCAGGCAACTCCACGGTACAATCTGCGTTGCGTGGAGAGAGGGGGCCTGCGACCCTGTGCATCCGAAGTTGTGCGCACCACTCTTGATGCTCGCCGCCGTGGCGCGGCAGGTGCACCTCACCCGCAGATCAACTGCAGTCGCTGCGCTGAGCTCGAGGCGCTTCGGGGCGCGCGGTTGCGCAGTCGAGAGTCGACGCCGCTGCCGCACCCTGTCCGCGATGGCTTCCTTACCTGGGAGGAGTTTGCCCATCACATTAACTGGTACGAGTTTGTGGACATGTGCACTGACGAAGAAGTGCGCCTCTACGCATCACTAGTCCGCCAAGGTGCCGCAGAGGCGTCCTGCAACGTGTGCATTCTGACTTCTTTCTAGTCACTAAAGATGGAGAGGGTGGCGGCAACGGAAGCGAAAGCTCGGGTCTGCGTGTATGGGCCACGCTACAGAGGTCCCTGTAGCAACTAGGAGGACCACAGCTCTTCTGATTTGGGGATGTGTGTGAACGAGATACGTGCTAGGGGACAACTTTTTTGCTCCTCGACACGGCACGTTTTCTCGGGGGTGAGGTGGGGCTAATGCTGTCAGGAGGCTTCTCTAGTTTCGTCTCTTGCCTAGTCCACAGTTCCGTTGACGTGCGTGAATGATGTCGCGTTCGTTGGAGCGCACCGCACGCAGTTTTATTGGGGTACTGCACAACCTCCAGTGAGAAAGCGACACAGGCAAAACAACCGATGATCAAGTCCCCGATACCACAAAACAGCGCATCTCACGGACCATACATGCAGAAATACAGAGTTTCGTGGTGGCCATGCCGACCGCCGTGACTAATGCGTCTGTGATGACTGAATGCCCTTTCTACGGTCCCAGTTCGCTTTAGTGCAAACAGATGTCGGGTGAGTGGCACGCTGACCCTCCTTCTCTCTCTTCTCTCGCGCACCTCGAGCCCTGGCAACACCTTTCACTTCTCTCTACTCTTTTCTGCTTTCCTCTTTTTTTTCTCTCATGCCTTTGGACCCCTTCTCTCCCTCCACTCTCGTGTGGGCGACGAGTATCACATCCACTTGACCAACTCTACTTTCTCTTTTCCCGTCCTACCATGCCCTGACCTGCCACCACCCAGAAAAGGAACACGAAAAAAGTAGCGGTGACGTACTCACTTGACTGTTGACGCCAACAAAGCAGTGGCCGAAGCAAAACGAAGAAACGGGGCAGTACCGACCGGGGGTGTGGGTGCGCTCGAAACTCTCTGCTCGAATAACAGCCCAACCACAAACGGGGCTGGAAGAGGAACAGCTTTGTCGCAACGGACTCATCGAAAGTCCCACGTGTTTGCTGACGGGGTGTCAAGGGAAATATTCAGAGCTGAGCTCCTCTCACGCGCGTCGATCTCTGTTGAAGTGGCTGCGTTTTTTGTCTTCACACGTGCTCTCTCTCTACATGCGCGCACAACTGGTGAAACGATCGCATTGCTCTCTGTCTTATTCTTCCTCTCTATTTTCTGTCTCCGTGCAGGCGACGACAAACAGAAAAGCGCAGTACCGACGAACAGAACTTGTTATCGACTGCAATTTCACACGTTGCTGCTGCTGCTGTTTTTTTTTTCGTTTGTTTTCAGGGTGGTTTTTTGTTCATTCCTTTGTAATTGTCCACGCCTTCAGCCTCCTCTCACCACTCCCTTCCATAGCGCGCGCGCTTTCTTGCGCAACTGACGCAAGCGGTTGCTGATTCGTTAGGGAGCGCCTTCTTTTGCAGGGCGCGAGTGTGTCTGTGTGTAAGGTGTGTGTGCGGGTGGACACCATATTCTCGTCTTGTTGGTTCTCTCTTTTTTTTTTCAGAAAGTAGGCCTAGTCGATCACCGCCTTCTTAATTCACACCGTGTGCACCCTTGTCTGCTGGCTGGCTGGCTTGTTGTTGTTGTTTTTTTCCCCCAATCCTACTCCCTTCCTTCCCTCTCCCGCTCCTGTGCATCTCCCTTGCTCTCTCCAGTGCACGCGCACGACAAGGAGGGGGACGTAAAAGGGAAAAGAAAAGAGGCGAGGAAGCATCACAACAAGTGGTGGACTCTCTCTCGGGACCAGGTACACACACACACACAGGCGTTCAGACACACACAGGCATTTGTCCAGTGGAAGTGTGAATACTCTGACATGGAGTGAAGTCGATCGCGAAGTACAGAAAAGAAAACAAAAGGCCAACAAGAGTAGATAACGCCGTGTCGCATATATATATATATATATATATAGTAGAGCTTCGTATTTGTGTGCGCCCTCCCCCCTTCTGTGGTTTGTGTGCAACCCTCATCCTTTGTTTTTACCTCTTTTTTTTGGGGGGGGTCGTTGGTTCCGTCACTGCTCTCGTCTCGCTGGACGGTGGGCTGGACGCGTCATCCCGGCGGCGCAAAAGTGCTTATTATTCCTTTTCCCTCTTCATCTTATCTCTGCTTCTTTGCTGGCTCCTCCTCCACATCCTTAATCCCTCTCTTTGTCGGTCGTACACACACTCCCTCTTACGTTTTTCTGGCGTGAGGGAATTGCCTCTTCTGTGTTTTCTCTGTTCATTTGTCTCTCTCTCTTTGCGCTCATCGTTGTGCCTTTTCTCGGTCAAGAGTCATTTTGGTCGAGTCTAGTCTTTATCTCGCAGTTGCTCTTGAATTTTTCTTTGACGGGGAGCTTTTCTGACTCGGGTGGTTTGCGTACGTTCGCTGCAGTGTATACGTACTGTCAGTTTTTACATTTCTCTTCAGCCTCCCCCCGCTCGTCGTTGCGTATCAGGGTTTCTGTAGCCATCACTGACTTTGTTGTCCGTGCAACTTAGTCGCTCTCCCCCCCCCCTCAGACTCTGCCTTCTCGTGTTTCTTTTTGCTCGTTCTACCGCAGTAATATTCAGGATAACAACCTGCTCCGTCGTGAACGGATCCATCTGGATTTCTGCTCTTTCGTTCGTATCGATCACTGTGCGTGTTGATGGGACCTTTCGTACTTGTACCTCAGAAATCATACGCGAGTAGATGACTACCCCTCTCCCCTCCCCCCCTCTCTCTCGTGTGTGTGTGTATGAGTGTATTCGTTGCATCCATAGTCTGAACACCAGCTCGTGAGCGCTCTCTCATTCTCTTGTGATTATTTCCCTCTTCCCTCCGGCCTTTTAGTTATCCTTCTCCCTTTGTGCGTGCTTGCTTTGCATTGTGTTTGTTTGTGTCTGTGTCGGACCCTGTGCGTACTCGCGCGTACCTTTCTATCTCCTCCATTCCTTTTTGCGGTCCATTACTTACTTTCCTCTGTGCTACACCCGTGGATTTGATTTGTATTCGAAATTTTAAGTCACACTCGCCTTTATGTTCCCCACCTCCTTTTCTTTTTACTTCTCCTCCTGCTCCTTCTATCTGCCGCTCTCTTCTCGTGTGTGTGTGTGCCCCTCTGGCCGTCTACGTGTTTGTTCTTGTTGCTTCGCTTATTCGTTGTCGATCGACTCTCTATTAATTTCACCGGTTCTCTCTCTTTATCCCCCTTAGCTTACGTGTGCAGAGCCGCTTTATTACGCTCTTTCGCCTCCCCCCTCTCTACTTCTCTCGTCTCCTCTTTTTATTTTTTTTTTCGCGAGTTGAGTGGCGCTTTGGTTGGTTGGGTCGTTTCTTCTGTTCACAGCGTTGTCGATGATGCGCGCTGGTCAATAACAAAGTGCGCTGATTTTATATTCTTGTTTTTTTCCCCATCACATGTGTGTGTGTGTGTGTGTGTGTGTGTGTGTGTGTGTGCGTCTCTCCAAAGATACGAAGTTAAGAGAACAGGGGGAGAAACTTGAGACCTTACCTTGTCCCCTTGCGGTGTTCGTCTTTAACTCTCGTTTGCGCTTCTCTCTCTCGTGCGTGTTCTTTTGACTCGGACGTGACGTTACACTCTCGCTGCCGTGCGGTCTCTGTTGCCTTTGCACGATCAAGCGGGTGTCCTCCCAAGAGCGTTCGTCTTGTTTTCATTTTCAGGTCTTTTTTTTTCTATTCGTTCCACCGCAGACGCGCTCCTCCTACTCATCCTTGCTTGGCGGCACTGCGCAGCACAGCCGTGGACGAAGTCCTTTGCCCTGTCCCCTCTGCTTCCGTCTTCGATGGAGCCAGAAATAAGCGAGCACACCCCACCTGCGGCAGCTGGGTCAGCGACTCCACCGCAGGAGCAAACCATCCACGATCCCATTGACCCTCAGCAGGAGCTGTCGAGCCCACCGTACAACAGCTACTCACACCATCGTAGTCCACGCACAGAAGAGCTGAATCACAGCATGTTGCACTCGTGGCCCTCATCCGCCAGCGCATCAGCCTCGGCGTATGGACCTGGGCAAGTCGACTTGGGTGTCTTGAAAGGACAGATAACGGCGCATCAGCAGCAACAGGGACGCGCCGAGCACAGCCTGAAGGGCAGCGGCAACTACGCTAACCCCTGTACGCCGCAGCAGGGCCTGCACAATGTCACGCCGCTGACTCCACTCTCCTCAGCGTCTAGGGTGAAGACAGTCAACTGCATCTACACCCCGCCTCGCCTCGACTCGCAGCTCCTAGCGTCCCCGTGGCCCGGGTATGGGTGGGCAGCGGGACAGGCGCCGTCACCCACGCGTGCAGGAGGGACTTCAGCCCCCCTGTCACTAGCCCCATATTGGCACGCCACCTCGAGCCCGATCCACTACCCATCGGGATCTCTGACACCCTACCACAGCGGTTGCCGCTTAAGTTCGCCCTCCATGCAGTCGCTTCGACTACTGCCACTACCCCAGAAGCACAGCCACAACGGTGCCTCGCCGGTGCAGCTGAGCTGTTCAAATTTGGGTCATGAGAACAGCTTTCCCACAGCAGCCTCGTCCTGCGTCTCCCCAGGAAACATCGATGTCGTGCACTCTGCCATCCTTGACGCACCGCTGCAGGTTTCTCTCATGCCGCCGCCGTATCACGATGACCGGCCACTCTTTAGCTTCAGCAACTCCATTGTGCAGTCGGCCCCCTTCACCCGCACGCTGCCGACGTCGTCTTCGCGCACTCAGTCTATCTACCATGATGCGATGATCGACCTAGCGTACCACAAGGACAAGGTGGACAACCCGCTCGCCGCGGTGCTTTTCGATGGCGCACGTCCCGCTGTGGCCGGCGGCGCTGCGAACAGTCATGACACGAACCCAGTCAGAGGCAGTGATATCACCTCCTCATTTGGGAATGCGGCCGCCACTGGCAGCTCATTCAATGGGCACTTGTGCAACTCCACCGTGTCGGCGTTGATGGAGGATGGGTTTGTCGGCAAAGCAGAGATCCTGGTCAGCATGGGGTCCATGGACTGGTGGCGTCTCGAGAGGCCTTCGTCAGCGAATTTGTCCTTGGTGGATCAGCTGACTGGACGGCCAGGCGACCGGCGAACGGGGTCGCTTGGCATTCACATGAACGTTCTCGATAATGAGAACGAGGATATCCGTTTCAGTGAGGAGGAAGAGGATGAGATGGAAAGGGCTCGGCAGAGCTTCAACCGAACACCCAGAGCACTGGCCTCCACGGGTCGGGACACGCAAACCTCGGCCGTCGTTATCACTGCAGCAGACATAGAGGGACCGACGTCGGAGATCTTCGACGGGGCGAGCCTGCCCGCGCCACTAGACCACACTGCACGACCTGACAGAACGGACGGCAAGACAGCTACCCTCTCACTGCCTGTGTCTATACTCGCTTACAGTGATGACGCCACCATGATGGATGCAACAACCGCGGTCACGGCACCGTCCCACGGCAGAGCTGTCGAGATTGCCACGCCACTCGTGAATCTTCCCCTCCGCCCCAACGGTCGACCGACCACTCCTGCAGGCGCGCCAGCTATTGCGCTGGCTGGCCGTGGCATTCACGACTTTCACCTCTTTATGCCGTCGCCCATTGACCAAGGTGCGCCTGTGTTCGGTGGCGTGCGCGACAGCGTGACTCGCAACAGCCCTTCAGAGCCGAGTACCTCCACCTTGAGCCTTGTCCCCGCTGTTGGGATGTGGCAGGCATCGCCAACGATCTTCTCGGCGTGGCACTCCTTGGATCTCGTGCCCACTGCGGAGTTTCGCACAGCGCACAGCCTGCAAGACCTGCTAGAGATGCTTCGTCTGCTACAGAGCGATATCGATAACGTGTATAATGAAGTCTCTCTCACCGAGCAGCTAGTGCGTCGCGGGATCAGAAGTACACTGAGTATGCTGCTACAGCTCATCACTGAGCTGGCGCACAGCGTCGCCCTTGCAGCAACGGAGGCATCGGACGGCATGAAGGAGTCGACTGCCTCGGCAGAACAAGCGGCGACGTATGTGCAACTGCAAGTAGATCTTTCGGCAGCTGCCGCGTCTTGTGATAAGCCCCTTCGCGCAGCCATTGATGCAGTCAAACGAGAGCAAGAGAACCTTGAGCCGCTACTTTTCACGACTATGCTCGCACGAGGTGCTATTGCGTCGCTTCTGCAGTTTCTGGAAAAGCCCTACGTCGCTGCGAAGACACCGAGCGGCACCACCACCATACCGACGTTGAATGAGGTTTGCGCGCCGTCAAAGCAACACGGGGGCTGCAACAGTAGTGCCTATGCCTCCACGGACCTGGCCGTGACGCCACTCACGCCAGAGCGCATTGAGGAGCTCATGGACAATAAAACCCTGCAGGAGGAGCTGAACTGCAAGTGGCCGCAGTTCACGTCGACATACAACCGCCAAGTGTTGCGCTACCTCTGTCTGCGTGCGCTCTACGTCGCCCTGAACCGGGACGATAACAGTGCCGGTGAACTTGCTACAGAGCAGCAGGGCTGCCGCACCACCATAGACGCGGACGCACCTGCCACTGCTTCCACTACTCTGGAGACGGTGGTGTCGGCGTGGGTGGAAGAGCAGGTGCTTTTGTGGACCGCACAGCAACCCACTATTACCCCAAAGTACTGTCACGCGACGTCCGCCAACCCCACGTTCGACGATGCGGACAGGGTGGCTGTGCGTGAGGGTCTGTGCGGAGCGCTCCCGTCCTTCGAGCGCGTCGCAGAGGTCCTCAGCGTCTACCGCGACGGCGAGGGGTGGCGCTGGTGGTACAGCCTGCTGAGCCACGCCATGTTGTGCAACTTTCACGTGCGCGAAAACAAGCGCATTTTCAGTTACGTCGAGAAGCAGCTTCTAGACTCATCGGCGGCTTCAGCCGTGGCGA
The DNA here is from genome assembly GCF_000002845.2 of Leishmania braziliensis MHOM/BR/75/M2904. Taxonomy (NCBI): domain Eukaryota; phylum Euglenozoa; class Kinetoplastea; order Trypanosomatida; family Trypanosomatidae; genus Leishmania; species Leishmania braziliensis. Next base: position 574,581 of record NC_017947.1, on the reverse strand, counting down.
TGCGGAATGTTTTGGCAAGGCAAGAGGTGACGGTGGAGGAGGTGGAAGAGGAACTGGAGAAGGTGGAGTTGGAGCTCTCCACCATGGAGGAAAGCGGCAAGGCGCAGCGCGTCACTATTCTTCAGTGCATTCTGCGCCGCATCTTTGTGTTTGCCTTGGTTTCGTCGGTGCAGCGGACGCTTGGCAAAGATACCCCTGTATTAGGGTCGCAGCTGGCCACCTATGTGCAACTGCAACGAAAACCGCTGGTGGATGTGGAAGCGCAGCTAAGCGCGCATCACACGGAGTGCACGACCCACGTCAAGCACATCCACACGTTTGTGTCACACTTCCTCGGTACGGCTACTGCCGCACAACCGTCATCCCAGTCTCAACTGTGGACACTCTGCAGGACCACGACTGCGAGTGGCGTGTGCAACCACATGAATCAGACGCACCTCAGTCTTATCTCCAGCCTATCCCCAGATCTACAGCCGGATGACACCTTCTTCCAGTGGAACTCTCCAACCGTCGCGTCACTCGAGGTGCTCTTCACTCACCCGAAGATTGACAAAGGCACTATGGATCGCAGCGAAGGCGTCCCCACGGTGACGACGACGGCGACGGGGGCGTACACGGACGGCAGCGGAGCGGATCGCGCGCGCGCTGCAGCGGCATTAATTCGAGATTTGACAACAAGGCTGGTGGCAACGGTGCAAAGCCTCTGTACTCTACTGCAGTCTGATGTGGATATCACGGAGGCACACGAGATGTTCTGCACCTTGCCGACAAAGATGTGTGCTCCGTCGACGCGGGCACTCCGTCGCCTGCAAGCCTCCCTCGCCGAAACCAACCAATGCATACGAGCATGCATGGCCTCACTGCACATTGTTGACTGAGGGCTGAAGGTGACAGAGATAAACAAGGTGGACTTCGCGCTGGTAGTGGCGCTTACCCTTACGTGTATGGCGTACAGCTGTCACAAAGCGAGTCTCCCCTTCTTGATTGCTTGCATTGTCTGAGTCTTATGGGCTCATTTCCATCCTTCTTTTTTTTTTTTATGCTTTTTGCTGCTGTCAAGCTCTAACCAAAGCTTACGCCTAATCGACGTGATTGCTGTGGGTGTCTTTTCGAACCTCTCTTACGCTTCCCTCTCTCGCTCTCATTTTATCACTTTATTGATTCGTTTGATGTCCTCTCTCTCCCTCTCTCCCCCTATCCGTGTGCGCATGTTTGCTTTATCTGTTTCAGTCGGTGTTTGCCCCCCTTTTATCTCTCTGTCGTGTGTGTGTGTATACGTCTGCGTTGACGAAGGCTGATCGAGGCCATCGTATTGCTTACGGTAAACGAATCCCCCAAAGAAGTATAGAAACTCAAAAAGGGAAAGCGAAAAGAGATTTGGAGGGGGAGTGGCCTTGCTCACTGCCGCCACTGCTGCTGCGATGCTCGTGGGTGTGCCATGGCTGTCGTTCTCTCCGACATGTGAAGGCTGGGCATGGGAGGCCAAGGGTAAGGTGACATGCCCCAACACCCCTTTCCCGCACCCCGCCACCCCCCCCCCCCCCCCAAGTCCTCTGCGCATTTTTTACCATGACCGAGGGCGCACCCAGTCGATGAATGCTGTCTCGACGGGCATACGCAGTGGCTACTGTTTCCTTTTTGTTGTATTGCGACTGTTGTTAAACTCCCCTTACCTCTTTTCTCGCTTTCCTCCCCTCCCCGCCTTCTCTTTCTGCGCGTGTGTGGGTCACACACACACACACTGAACATGATGGCCCGCACTAACGTAACACTCATGGATAATAATGAAAACCGGCACGTGTAGGCGTGTATGCTGCCACAATGCTCAGAGCTCGTCGTCCTGCCGGCCCTGGTCGCGCTCCCTTGAGCGACCTGTCTTCGTCGTCCGACAACTCGCGCAGAGCAGCTATGCTGGAGGGACGACCCAAGCGAAGTCGCACTCCCTGTCAAGATGAAGTGGCGTTCAAAAAGCTGCAAGCGCGCAAGCTGGACTTGCAAACTCGCGTCCGGCAGCAGATTGAGGTGCTGTCTGGCCTCGAAAGTAATGTGCTGGATTTCTACTACACTCACATGCTGCGGTTTGAGCCGCTACTGGAATCTGTATTTCCTACACCACCGTCAGCAGCGACAGCGCCAGCCTCGGTCAGTAATGGTGTATTAGGCGAGGGGCTAACAGAGGTTTTCCCTGAATTGAAAAGTACCACCGCCCTCGTCGGCATCTGCGATGGATGCCCCCCCTCATTAACACGCGAGCCCGTACCAATTCAGCCAGCTGCGGTACCGGGAAAAACGCGCTACTACTACAATAGTGCGCTGATGCGACTGTACCGTGAGGTCGCCCTGCAAGAAAAGGACCTGGCACAGGAGTACGCCAGTGAAACGGCTAGGCTAGCCGCAGATGAGCTGTCGGTCCAGCGTGACATTATCGACGGATCTCTCGCTGGCCAGCTCCGCATAGAACAAGAGGAGCAGGAAGCACTCAACAAACTCCTCGAATTCCTTGCGGGGGTGACAGCGCAATGTGCGGCATACCGGCAGTTAGTTCAGGCTGCGGGTGAGCGTATCAAAGGCATCGAGAAGGCCAGGGAGGCGTGTCTCGTTCGCAAGACAAATCTTGAGGCCAAGAAGTTGGAGCAGATGGGTAACGCGGAGCGCATCAAGGAGGAGGTGGCTGCGTATCGCCGATGCGTCGAGGTCGCCGCCACAGAACTGGAGAAACGGAAGCTGATCAACCGCAGTCTAGAGGATGAAATTGAGAAAAGGCGAGCTGCAATGAAGCGACGCAGGAAGGAGTAACGGCGCGCGTTTATCGATCATGTCTCTCTTTCGCTGCTGCTCTGCTTTTTCTTTTTTTTTTTTTGAGGAGGGGAGGGGCGGGTCGCCGTTTGGTGATAAATGATGGTTCACCTTCTTGCTGAGGAGGGAGTCGCTTGCCTCCGTGGTAGTCAGGGGACCGTTGCAGGGTGTTCGTTTTCCCCCATGTAACGGCCTTCACACGCACACGCGGGCGTCATGGAGACATACGGCGCGGACATGTGTCTTGCTGTTTGAGCAGGTGTGGCTGGTCGGTGTCGGCAACTGTGCCGTCGAGGTCGCCATTCTCGAAAGGCATCACGGTACGCTTCCGGCAGTGTTTCGCAGGCGTGTGCACGTCAGTGGGCGTAGGTGTGGAGTCCACTTCTCCTGTTGGGTTTTTCTGTTAGATGCTCGCATGTCGCATTACACGTAACGTTCGATAGAGACAAACACACAAACGGCAGAACCGCCCAGTCAAGTGGCACTCATCAAGGGTGTGGCTAAAATTACCGTGCGCGCTCTGGTAGTAGTTAGCTCGGAGGCATTCAACACGTCTGGACAGACTGTCCGATCTTCTTTCGTCTTCATACCTCAAGGGCACCGTGTGAATTCTGAGTTCCGCTCCATCCTGCAGGCAGCGGAAGATACTGCGCCTGCATTTACTGTGCCCCTGCTTTGCAACGGCGCTCCTACTTACAGCCTCACCGTACTTGTCATCCTCTCGCAGATGGTATGGTCACACTGCTCCTTTTCGTCTCCTTTTCCCCTCTCCTTTATCCTCGCTTTCCACAACTCAACACGCACACACACACACACACACACACACACACACACACACGCACCTGTGGATCAACATGTGTGACTGTGGTGAGTGTGTGTGTGGTTTGTGATCCCCGCTCGAGGAAGCAACTCAGTCTGTTTTTTTTTCTCGTTTTTGTTGAGCCGTTGGTGCACTGTGACAGCTGAAAGTCAAAAAGGAGATACACGTAAGCAGACAAACAAAAGGAAAGACGTACCCGCACTTGATTATGCGCGTATGCGAATCGCTGGGGATAGACGTGCGACACTAATCTTTGCCAATCCATTCAGAGAGGCGCGGTGGAAAGTAACCCGCGCACGAAGACACTCGGAAACGATAGCAGCACACCAAAAAGAGGCAGCGACGCTAGGCGAGTACCTGAGAAGAGAGAAATAGAAGTCTCCTCACCCGTAGGTGCGACTTGATTCAAAAGTGAAGTTCTTATCTCCTAATTTTCTTTTGTGGGTCGTCGTCTTTCTGGGAAGCGGAGGTGAGCAGGACTCTGTCTCGTAGCTGCTGCGCTGCAGTCATCTCAGGTTTGAAGTCTCCTGGTACTGCAGGTACGAAAGGCGACGCTGTGCGTGTTGGGTGTGTATGCGTGTGTGTCTTTCTTTTCGCTCCTCTTTTCTAAGACCGGTGAGGACGATAGCGACTGTGTATGGACTCCCTCCTCCTCATTACCGCTTGGGTGTCTCTACGACGTGCTTTTCATCTCCGCTGTCGTTGTTTGTTGTCTCCGTTTGGTTGGCCTCTTTGTGTGTCTTTTTTCGCTGTCTCTCACGGAGTTCAATTAGGATAAAGTTCCCTTGTGGGTGATCTGGCCAGCCCTGCACCGGTCTCTCTCTCCCTCTTCCTCCCTCTTCCTCCTTTCTTTGGAAGTCCGTGCCAGCATAGCCCTCCTGTCGTGGTCAAAGAAGACCGCTGCACCTTTCCCCACAAATTGGCCAGGCTGGCGATCTTTTTCTTTCTTTCCGTTGTGCTTCAGCGCTACTGGCGGCTGATTGCTGTGGAATATGTTTAGAGCTTCTACCAACGCACCACAACCGTCACAGACCCGCGCTGCTCCTTCGTTCGGCTTTCCGGCCGCGCCGACAGCAACACTAACTACGGCGAGCGGCAGCAGCGGAGCTCCGGTGACGGCGGCGCAACCACCTCAAACGGTTAATGTCTCGTCAGAAGCCCCACAGGGGCAACACGCCGTGACGAGCAGTCCACCGCCAGCGCCAGGTGGGTTTGCATGCAGGAACCCCCCTGTTGCTACGGGAGGTCTCGGTAATGCCTCTGCTGCGCCTGCGCCTGCATCAGCGATGCAACCAGCTACGCCGGCCTACGTGGAGCTCTTCGCTAAGGCCTGCCGCGACGGGGTGGTCAGCGACGCCTTCACTCAAGAACTCAAGAAGCGCTTCAGCACTCCTATGGAAGTGACAGTAGCGCCGCCAGCTACAGTGCCTCAGGCAATCACAAAAGCCCTGCATACAGGTGCTCAGTGGCAGGCAGCGGTGGCGCCTCAAGCTACGCTCACCAACTTCTCCACCAGCACCGCCCCAGCTGCAGTAGCCAGCGTGACCTACTCGACATTGGCGCGCGCAAACGAGCCCAAGCAGCAGCAAGAGCGACGGCGACTGCAGGTGGAGCAAGCTTTAGAGTTCCTGCAGACGCTGCTGCTGTGTGACAGTGGCTACAATAATAGCGAAGCCCCGCCGGTCGACAACCCAGCTACCTCTCCGTGGACAGAGAGTGTAGGGGAAGTAAAAGGCTTGCATGCGGCGGTGGCGGCAGTGGCCGTGCCTGCCGCAAGCAATCTCATTTCCTTTCTAAAAACGACCATCACAGCGAACAGCCAGGCTAGTGATGGCGAGGGCGCCGCATGCACTCTCTTCATTGACAACCGGCGTAAGCGGCCAGACAAGAGCCCAGTACTGCTCGCCGCGCAGTGTCTGTATGTGTTGTCGCGCCACTTTCAGCTGACAGTGAGTGTGGTGAAGGAGGCGCTGGACCTGATGGAGACGCTGTACCTTCTACTAAAGAATTCGTTACAGAACCGAATTGTGCCACTGCCAGCCTTCAGTGACAACGTAGACACGTGCTGCCTCAACACTCTCCTCTGGCTCTGCGTCTTCTCCGTGGTGAACATGACCGCCGTATGGAAGAAACTGCGCTCCACCACAGGAGAGCTGCACCTGAATGAGCTGATTCACTCCACTGCAGCTGGATCCCTTGGCACCGCTGTATCCGCACTGCGCTGCAAACTCCGTGAGAGTGTGCAGGCGCCGAGCGCAAGTGCTGGCGGGGGTCTCTACAGTGACGGGCTTACAGATGCCCGCCGCGGCGGTGGAGGGGAGCTGTTGCTTGGTGGGGGCAGCGGTGGCGACCGTGCCGCCTCGTCTTTGTCACCGGCGGTGTACACATGGCAAGTTCTCGCTGACAGCTACCTGAGCATCTTGACCTTGGCCGAAGGCTGCCTCCTCCGCGCCAAGGGAAGTGAGCAAGGCTACGACAAAGCACTGGACGCCTTCCTTGGTGCGCGCATGGCCTCGCCCTCGTCTTCGCGCATGCCTATGACTCCGGCAAGCGTTGCCGTTCATCGCGGCAAAGTTACGAAACGGATGGTACAGCTGGCACCTGTCCCCCGGACACTTTCAATCCCCCTTGGTCTTCTCTACATTGCTCCGTACGAGATGATGTCGTATCTCTTTGATGAGATGCTGCCGCTGCTCCGCCATCTCTCGGAGCTGGAAGTAGCTACACACCGGCGGTACTGCGAGCAGCTTGAGGAGCTGCCACGTCTGCCCGCATCTATGCGCAGCGGAGGCGTGGCGGCGCCGGAGGCGTACTACGGCTACCAGCACCGCGGCGCAGCACAGAATGGCCGCACGGAGGAGACGGAGGACGCGGAAGTGTGGCTGCAGAAGGTAACGCGTACTGGAGCTGGTGGCGATGTTGTCGGGGAACCGTTCACGTCTGAGATGGCGCATCTGCTTGAGGCACTCGCGATTTGCCTACAGCACCTGCCACCAAAGGTGCTAAACCCAGACCTCGACTCTGATTGTGCCGCAACCTTCTTCATCTTCAAGAATTTTGTGAAGCACATGCGGCAAGTCTTCGCCACGCAGCGCAGCAGCGCTCCCTCGGCCACCGTGGGTGCCACCGGAGGGGGCAGCTGCTCGATCAGCGGCTTCGGCGCCAAGTGGGAGAACTACACGCTGAAGCTGATGACCAGGTTTCTGGAAGTGATGGCGATGATCGGCCGTAACCCGCAGTACACGCAGCGAGTTGTGGTGCTCCTCACGGACGCTCAGACAGAGTGTGGCGAGATGCAGTGGCACAGTTTGGTGAGTCAGGCACTCGAGTGCGCTGGCTTCAACAGTGCCGTTATTGGCACTCCTGGCGCGCTGGGAAGCGGCGGCAGCGCAGATTCAGTCATGGCGTTGGCAGCAGCACAGAAGTCCTCTGCAGGGTCTGTGGCAGGTGATGCGGCCGATGGTGACGACATGTATACGCTCTTGTCGACGGTGCCAGGCGCGAACAGGGCGCCGCGCGCGTTGCACCAGCAGTTCACCCGTGCCTACGCGCGCAAGTATCAGCGCAAGTTTATCGCCAGCTTCTTTCTCTTGCTGCGCCAGTTATTTGGCCACCCCACTCTGCAGCCCATCGTGAGCGCCCACATGACCCTTGCGCTCGCCCTGACGTTCCTCTCGGCACCGCAGCAAAGCCAGATTATGCTGGGCAGTACACTGTCGCTCATCTCGGCCCTTATCACGAACGCGGCGGACGCGCAGCTAGTCTGGTCGTTTCTGGAGCAGCGCCGCCTGCTTCATCAGTCGTCGGTGCGCACACAACATCAGGTTCATGAAGGCGGCACTAGCGCCAGCTCCGCTTTGTACAATCGCTTCACCACGTTGTCATCCCCGGCTGCTGCCGGACAGCGAGAGTCGCCTGTACACGAGGAGGCGCTTTCCATTATAGGGCACTGCCAATGCGAGTGCACACAGGGCACCTACGACATTACAATCGGCTTCCTCAATCTTGTCACCGCTCTGTTCCAGCACGACCAGCCACCTATGGCGGCGCTGCCTGTGTACAACACAGTCACGCACTTCATCTCGCACGAAGTACTGCGCGGCGTGCTGAAGCGCATGTTTTCGCACTCACATGAGCGGTACACGGTGATGGCGCTCGCGTGCGCGGTGCTGCGGCAGGCGCTGCTCGTGCGCTTCCGGTGCGACGAGAACGGGCGCACGGCAGTGCTGCCTTTTCCCGTCATCATGGCGATCAACAAGGCCCCGACAGACGTGGTCGGCGAGGTGCTCAAGCTTATTCTTGAGGCTAGCGATGCATCGTACGAGCTTCTTAGTCACCACCGCGCGGCCGTCCGCCAGGCGATGCGGCTACTCATCACAGCAATCCAGACAGTGCGAGAACAGAGTATTGAGCTATTGCTCTTTGACAACCGCACCACTCTCAACAACGATTTGGCTGTGCGCGTGCTGGGCATGTGTTCACTGCACGACACCCTCCTGACGAAGACCACGCTGCAGCTCTTGCTGCTGTTCCCCTTTGAAACAGCGAATCAGGCAGCGCATTACTGGGCTGGGCTCACTCACAAGTACGCCCCAGTCCTCGACTCCTTTACACAGCTTCTGCATCCGCTGAACACTGCGCCAATGGTGATGCAGGCGCCACCAGAGCTGGCGCAGCTCGACTTCCAACCGTCAGAGCTCATCCCTGGGTGGTCGGCCGCGGTGCTCATAGAGACCAAGTCGCTGCTGCTCGATCTTCTCATGCAGCACGCAGATGTGACGGAGCCGTCGCTGACCGCGTGGATGGGCGGCTTTTATGGTGAGGACTACTCTCGCCGCCACCGACGGGGACAGCCATATGTCTCCGCAGCAGCTCGAGTGGCCTCCATGCATGACAACGCGACTGACGGGAACGGCACCGCCGGCGAGCCTCGGTGGTGGCGATCCACCCTTCTCACTTCCGTCGTTGAGGGCGCATGTAGCTGTGAGGTCGAACGCGCACATCCGGCCCTGGCCGTCAAGTACGTGAAGCTGCTCTACCTCCTGCGTGCCAACCGACTCTACGGCTCCCTCGTCATTCGCCCCTTTCTAGAGTCGGTCTGCCAGACGCTGTTCCTGCGACTGCAGCACTACCAAGCCAGTCAGTGCACCCCGGTTGCACTCAGCAAGTACGCGTACGTGCTCAAACTCCTGGCATTGGAGGTCTGCTACACGTATCGCACAGCCCCGGAGAACCTGCGGCTTGCGCAAAACACAACCATCACGTCCATCGCGGTCGAGGTGCTGCTCTCGCTCCTCTACCCCTTCGGCAGCAGCAGTGGTCCCGCCGCGCTGAGCGAGTGCGAATACGGCGCCATCGCGGACAGCGGAGTTCGGAGCCTCTACGAGGTAGACGGCTTCGATAGCGAAACACACGCGAACGCGCTGTCGCAACGTGACGTAGACCAGGATGGAGAACAGCAGTGGAATGCGGGCGTGGCGGTCATGTCTCGTGACGCCGCTGTCGACATTACGAGCTGGCTGCCACAGGCACTACAAGTACTGCCTACCTTCCCAGAAAAGCTGCCCGATGTTGCTGGAGGACTAAACCATCTCGTTCCCGCTGCGACAGACGGCGTCGTGCAGTACAACATGACAAGTCTTTATAGCGCGATTCAAGCGGAGCACGCGCGCGCAAACAAGCCGCCTATGACCATGGCTGAGCTGCGCGAACGACTGCGACCCTTCATTGCCGCAAATGACTGTTTCTTCTCGTACGCGGCAGGCGTCAGTTTTGTCGAGGGCTGGTGCCAGCTTGTGAGTGTGTCCTGCTCGGTCGTGAAAGGTTTGTCGGTGTCGCGACTGAGTTCTTTTGCCTTGTGCATTCTACGCGGACTGGACGCCACAACGCGGCTTACCGCAGCAGCTCAGGAGCAAGTGGCGGTTCGTCTGTGCCACTGTCTGTCCACTGTGATGGCTCACCTCCGGCAGACAGTTTGTGCGTCAGTAGCGCTGTCGCTCACGACACCGCAGAACGCGGAGGCGGAGGCAGCCTGGTACGAACAAGGCAACGGGAGTTATCCTGGCCTGCAGGGAGGCGGTGGTGCACCGCTCGATACAGCACGTGCGGTGTCGTATCGGCACAGCGGGTGTGAGCGTCGCACCGCATCAAGCGTGTCTGCTCAGCCCATCACGGCCACGACAGTGCGCAGCCACGGCTGTGGCGTGGAGCGAGAAATGAGAATCGGGCAGCGCCGCCCGCGCGAGAAGAGTCGCCATACCACACCTCAATACCGAAACAGCCACGGTGGTGGAGGGGCAACAGGAAGCGCGAGTGACAAAACCGGCAAGTCGTTCGCCACTCACGCTGGCGAACTCAGCAACTTTTTTAGCGTCGCGAACCGCTCGCAGCTGGCGCAGGCACTGATACAGCACCGTGAAGCAGAACGCAGCGGCGCAGCGCCTATTTCGGTGGCAGGTGAAGAGACTACCACGCTTGCGTCTTGGAGTAGACCGGAAGTGACTAGTGCATCCTTGCTATTGGGGCCACTGGTGCGCGCCCTGGTGCATTGGGGAACTCGCATTGCGTCGACACGGGCGGAGCTCTACCTCAGCCTTTTGTGTCTCGCTGAGACGCCTGGTGTCAACCTCGACGATGTGGTAGTGTGGCGCTTTCAAAGGGCACTGCTTGATGTGGTGTGCACAGACATCTGCGGCAGCAGCGGCTCGAGCGCAAGCGGGGGTGGTGAGAACCGTCTCGGAGGGAACGTGGCCGCTGAGCAGGCAAGCAATGGTCTGAGCGGCGCTGCTCCAGCAAACAGCAGTGGCAGCGGCGCAACAGCACTCTCGGCGCACCAGCAGCAGGCGGTAGCACTTCTGGTTGCCCTCCTACAGGTGTCGGCACCAATTCGTGACGAGTTCTGCCACCCAGACCCCGGAGGCGGTGATGAACTCGGTAGGTGGGCGTTACGGTGCGCTACGGCGCTGCTTCAGAGCGTGGACCGTGCAGTCTGCAACTTCCTCACCAGCAACGGCGCACAACTGGGCACGCTACTGTGGCACCTACGCAGCGCCTTCGACGTCTTCTCGGTCATCTCCCTCAGCCACAGCTCGCAGGTGCTGCACAGCGACCTGCTCCACTCGTGCCTCTCGATGCGGGCATGGCAGTACAGTACGCTGGTGGTGTTGGGCTACTCTCAGGCCACTCCCTCCTTTGACCAGGTCCCGAGCAGGACCCTCGTGGAGCAGAACAAGGAGGTGCTGCGGTACCTTCTGCTGGGTGTAGTGAGGTGGGTGAACCTACTTCTCTCTTCCCTCGGCGATGCAGCGCCGCTCTTGTACGAAGTGCAGAAATTTATCCGCGACAATCGACAGCTGATCGACCACGTCTTCATATCTCCCACGGCTGTCAGCAGTACCATCGCTGGATCGGTGCGTCTCAGCGCGTCGCACCTGACCCTCTGTGCGGAGTTCTCCGACTGCCTGCGCGCTCTCTCATGCTCAGTGCTGGCGGTAGACTGCCGCAGGCTCGTTGATGGCATGGCGCTGGCCGAGTTGCTGAGCATGCTGAGCAGTGAAGAGGTGTGGCACCGCGGTCCGACAGAGTTGCATGGCTTTGCAGACGTCGATGGCGAGGAAGGCAGCAAGAGTGGTGCCGCTGGAGGTACATCTGTTGTAGCCTCGCCAGCAGCAGCAGGTGCAGCGGACGCAGAGTGCGGCGACGCCAGTGATGGAGAAGATGCGGGTGGGGCTCTGGCAAAGCTAACCAGGGCAACTAGCACCGCAACAGCGCACACCGTCTCCGTAGCTGAACGCGGGCGCGATGTCGTGGCGCTGACGGTGCGCAATCTTGCCCATCTGCTGCTTAACACCGAGTACGGACATCGAATCAACGAGGATGCCGGTGTCTTCATCGCCTGCGCCGACAGCCCACCGATGCTCCGCCACTCTGCTGCGAAGCGGCAACTGGTCGCAAAAATTATCCGTCACGTTGCTCAGTCCCTCGTGCAGTCAAGCACATCGGAGGTGCGAGAGTTCCGCCTTGAGTGCTACCTTTACGCCCTGCACGCCATGGTCTGCTTACTGCACTCCTTCGTCCTTCCCCTGGCGTGCTCAGCGTCGTCGCAGACGCAGTCTTCATACACCCTCACTCTGCCAGGAGATTTTGTGCGCTATCTATCCGAGCTTCCGCTTGGTGAGTTCACCAACACTCTGAAGCAGGCACAAGAAGCCGTGTATCAGCTGCGCGAGTTCAACACGGACTACCGTGGCGGTCTCCGTGCGAGCCGGGTGGCTGCAAACGCCTGGGTAATTGGCACTTCCTCTGCTGGACCGCACACGCTGAGCAACAGCGTGCGCGCTGCCAGTGCCGCCGATCAGAAATCGACGGTGTCGTCTACGCCCCACAATCTGCCATTCTCTCCGCCGGCAGCAGCACATGTTGAAGCCGGCAACACCGACGCCTTCAGCATGCCATTGGCGCCGGGTTTGTTGCCCGCAGTTGATGCTCTCGGCGGTGGGCGCAACACTGCGACGGGGTCGCAGACGATATCAAAGTCCTCAGCTGCGGTTGAGCTCGCCCAGGCGTCGTCTGGACGACGCGAGCCGTACTCCGGCGACCCACCTCCCTCGGCCACGACTTGCTGTGGGGGCAGACCTGGATGTGACCCGAACACGACGGTGGCATTCGACCTCGATGGCCCCTCTTCCCGCCCCCCGCATGTGCAGGGACGGAATGGCGCGAGCACTCCTCCCGGTGTGGCGTCGACTACAAGCGATTCCCAGTCCTCCCTGCTGCCCGCCACGGACGATGGGGCGAAGCTCAGCCCAGAGGTTACGCTGTGGGAGCTGCTACCGGGGCGTGGTGGCGCACGTGAGGGTGAATGGACGCGACTATACGACGCGGCCACGGCGCTCGATGTCCCGGGAACCGCTGTGGATGGCGATTTGGACTCCACTGGTATCCGCAGCGCGCCACTGCAGTGGAAGGACGTGCTTAACGTCGAGAATGAAGTGCGCCAGGTGAAAATCGCGATCGCCAACGCGTTGCGGGCAACGAAGGGGGCGATGTATCTCGTGCGAAAGCACGCGTAGAGGGTGTGCCTCACCGTGGCGGTACGTCAGGGAGGAGGCGTATCCGTGCTTTGGGGAGGGGTCCGGGTGTTTGTGTTTTGTTAAAGGGCATGTTAGGCATTCTTACTTGGCTTTGTGTCACCTAAGCTGGGCGGCCGCAAGGAAGGGGCGGGGGGTTCCGGCGGTGAGACCAAAAAGAGGGTGACGGAAACAGTCAGTCCAGGGCTGTAACAGGATGCTCCCTCCTCTTCCCCCCTTCCCCCCCCCCCCTACTGCACGTTCTTTGTTGCTGCTGTGGCAATGGTGGTGGTTGATCTCGCTCGTTTTAACGTTTTAATGCATCTTCATAGAGCCCACCTTCGGTAGTTAATATACCCTCACACGCAAGTAGCGCATGCGCCCAGAAAGACTGTAGTATGCAGCGTTTGTGTGATTCCTGTGAGGCAACGCACCATTGTCGGGAGGACCTCTTTAGCCCGCCACCTCCGAAGTACCTCGACTCTCACGACGCCTCTTTCACTCACTCACTCGTTGTCGCGGTGACCGAGGTACTGCTCTTCAGGGCACTAATGCGTGTTTGTTTGTTTTTTACGTGATTTCAGCCGGCAGCTTTGCCTGTTCTGAGTGATGCATGTGGCGAGACGAGGACGGCGGTGGCACCACGCTCGGTCGAGAAGATCGAGTGCACGAGCAGCAGAGCTGCTACCTATCGTCTTCACCATAGAGAACGACTTCCTCCTCCACCCTCTTCCACCCTCACGATACCTCCCCTGCTGCTTTGTTTTGCCTTTCCCCCAATTTATCCTCCCCCCTCGCTCCAGAGGAAGCGAACGAAAACAAAAGAAGAAAAGCCGAGCACCTTCAGCACACCCACCCACCCACACACGCACATTGACAAGATGGCGGCTGCTCGTCAGGAAATGGCAGACCTGCTGCGCGAGGTACAGAAAGTCCAGAAAGAGCTGCAACCTGTGCGGTCTGCCGTGGCTGTCCTTCAGAAAAGGGAGGCAGATACGCCGAACGCTGCGGCAACCGGGGCCTCCTTGAAGAAAGTAGCCACGCGCCTCGAAAGCGTGAGGCACAAGTATAGGCCGTATTTGATGCGCCTGAAAGAGCTGCTCTTTGACGAGGTGCCTGCGTACCTGCAACAGACAGCGCTGCTGGCGGCGGACGGGGAGTCTCCGGAGCATCACCCAGACGGCGCGTCTCGCGGCACACGCAACGTGCCAAACGAGCGACTTACCGCGACTTTCTCGTCTTCCGTCAAGAGCATGAACGACGATGCAGCTCATCTTCTTCAGCAGGTCTGCCCGCCATCGACTCCGCACCTAGTACAACCCGAAAACCTTCGCTTCACGCAGCAGCAGCTTCGTCTCCGCACGGAGATCGTTGAGTACTTGATTGAGACGAATCGAATCGACATCGCCGAGCACGTGGTTTGTGAATACGGACTACCGCTGCAGTGGTTTCCACGGCTGGTGCTGTTGCATCGCCAGCGCATTTTTGGTACGGCTACAGAGGGGGTAGAGACATTGCGAAACACCCTTCCCCCCAGTGCAGCGGCAGGCGTAACTGCGGCGACGGTGACTTCTGGCCTTTCGCGGTCGTTCCCAGCCCCTGGCGTCTCTCTGCCGGTGACGCCATCGACGCGTCCCCGTGCCCCTGGCGCTCCGCCGAAGTCACCAATTCTGCAACAATTTTCAGCCTCCTCGAAGAGCAACGCGACTGGTGTCCCGGCGCCTTTCTTGCCACGATCTCCAGCCCCAAAGCCTACGTCGGCAAGCTCAGCTGGGGCCAGTACGCCTATGGGACTGCATGTGAACCGGAGCGCCGCCTCGACTGCCTCTTCGGTCATCCACTCACCGCCTACCCCACAGCAGCAACAAAGGGAAAGCGGGGTGACAAGCGCGTTCCCCTCACAGGCACCGCCCAGTACTGACACGGCTGGTGCCGCGACTGCCCCTGTTACAATGCCGGATCTCGTCGTGCGTGTCGTGAGCGCCGCCATGTACTTGAAGGATGAGTACCTGGACCGCATGGTACTGGAGCGCACCCTGGAGCAACACCTCGGCACCGCGGCGTCCTCCGTGTCGGCGAACGCCGCGTCGACCCGTGGTAACAGCACGCCATCCCCCAACTCTGCGACGCCACCCGACCGCTACAAGGCATGCGTTCTGAGTCGTATTGCCAACATACCTCGTCACCACCTGCACACGCAGTCCGGTGACGACGCCTTCGATAATGCCATGATGAACATCATCGAGGATCTGCTAGTGTACGGCTTGCAGAGGTGGGCAGAGGTGGATTCCGCGACGGTGGCTGATGCTGAAGAGGCGGCCGCAGAGTCCAAGAAGAAAGCGGAGCTGCAACTTACGTTGACCACGGACACCCTTCTGACTCCGCAGGAGATGCTGCTGGCGGACAAGGTGTGGAACGAGGACATCCTCTTCCTAAAGCGGCCCACAAGGTTTTACTGCGTCGAGAGTGGTTTGAGCACGGACGACGGGACCGCCTCCGCGCTGGCGATGCCCCGCGCGCGCACAAATGGCGAGGTGGTTTCCAAGCTCGTCGCCGTCAACCACGACGCACTTGACTCTACCGCGGGCATCTTTATCACTTGAAGCGAGCGTCTCGGACAGATGCAAACAAACACGTACATACACCGAGAGACACACATGCTCCAGTACGTGGAAGGCCACGCGCACGCCGTCGCGACACCGTGTGCGCCATAAAGCACCTGATGAGTATGGACGCCACATATGTTTCAGTGACAAGTGTTTTGCACGGCTCTGCTGCTCAAAGAGAGGGAAACGTCCGTATTTCTGTTTTTTTTTTTTTGCTGCTTGGTAGTGGTGGAAATACGTCTAGGTGAGTATTGCAGGACTGGCACATCGGTGGCAGGAGGTATTCTGGCTCCAATTTGCCTCGTAAGTACGCTGTGAGAGTTTTAGTTTGTTTTCTTCGTCAGCTCGTTTGATTTGACCACCTGCGTGACTTTTTCGGGCATATATACAGACGTCCAGACTCCTGCACATAGAGGCGGCTGTTAGCGGTTCCGCTTGTTTCACGTTTTCCTGCTTCATAGCCCCCCCCCTGCGCGTATCCGCCCCTCACACCCTAGACGTTTCTTCCTTAGCTGCATATGTTTTTTTCTGTGTGGATTTTCGGGAAAAAACGTTATGCGTGTCCGTTTCGTTCCTCATGCTGTGCCATGTCCTCAATCCCTGTGTGCGCGTAGCTATGGGCGGCATAGTGCTTCCTCTCTTTGCTCCGAGCCCCCATCATGTGTTCGGATCTTTCTCGCAAGACCACCTCTCGATGTGTTGCGACAGGACCTCTCTGTGTGACAAGACGGCCAACCACAAAAAGGATCAAGCTGGTGCATCTGCGTAGAAGTTGGCTTGGCGCTCAGCAACAAGGCTTGAGCTTCCACAGACGCACACACGAACTCAATCGTCAAATACCATGCGACTGCGCAGCTGTAGGGTTTGCATGGTCTTGCATGCACCCATGCAAAATACCGCCGCGGCCATTTGCCGCGAAATGTCATATCACACGTGCGGCGATGCGATTCGACTCAGAACACTTCACCAAAAGCCTCTCACGTATCGCGCTCTCTTCCTCTCTCGATCCCTCGCTTAGGGCACAAACCAGTGTGTGTGTGTGTGTTTATCTGTGCCTGTACGTAAACGACTGCACAACACTCCCTAACACCTCTCTTCTGTTCCCTATCCGAAGTCCAGCCGGCAACACGCAGGCGTTTTCATGGGGAAGAGGATTACACGCACACCTGCAGTGCAACGACAGAAAAAGAGGGCGGAGGGTACATATGTGTCTCCAGTAGCGTGGCTAGTGCCAGATTTCAAGAAACACAGACCTCATTCCAGAGCCGACTCACCATCGCACTTCAAAGCGAAAGAGGCGTCGTTGGTCATATACATACTCACAGATAGAGCCAAACGCATAGAATGAGCTCTTGTGTAGAGGAGTCCGCTCTCTTCAGCTTATCCACCAAGGACCTGGTAACAGCGCACCAGGGGACGTGCACCGTAGTTTACCAGGCCGTCTGTGCCGAAGCCATCCGCATCATCTTCGCCCTCTATGAACTCTCGCAGTCCGGAGCCGAAAAGCTGGGAGATGAGTTACGCCACTGTCGAACGGACATCAGTGAATGCTGGCACTCTCCACTGGACATCGTGGACCGCTTAACGCCGCAGTCTCAGATCCGGAGTTCGCCGCTTCTTTCGTGCAGTCCTTCGCACGAAGACGCGCGCCTCAGACCTCAAAGTCAAAGCAAGGAAGAGTTTCGCGCGCTTTTCTCTTCCACTGACGTGCGGGGGCGCATTACCAACGCCTCTCTCTATGGGCTCCTTACGGCGGCCCATCTGTTGCGCTGCTCAACGTGGACGGCCGTGTCCCTTGTGCCGAGGGCCTGGCGTGAAGGTCACTCAGCTGGGACGCAGGTATTACAGCTGCTCTCGCAGGCACGGGCCGCCGAAGAGCTGCGCACACGCGAGTCTGGATGGTGCGCGACGGCACTCGTCCAGCTTACGGAGTGGATGCTGTTCTCCGGTAGCCCCCACGCTCCCTCCTCCGTGGCGTCGACGCTGCTGTCGCGAGCGTTGAGCGTGGCAGAACTGCAGCGCACCCCCACAGACCGCCGCGACCATTTCTTGTGCTGTCCGCCCCCTCTCCGCACCGCTGGCGAGGCGCCATCTGACCCTCTGCCGCTTTACTTTCCCCTCTTGCTGGACGGGAAGGAGCGCAGCCGAACCTCCGTATCATCACCGTGGCAGCCCTCTCGTGTTTCGGATGCGGTTGAAGGTGGATGTATCCATGATTGGCTTCTGGATGACCTGCCTCAGTGGTGTGCTCAGGTTTCGTTAGAGGCGCAGAGTAAGGCCTGGTACCGCATCTCTCTCCTACGACGCGCGCTGGAGCGCTGGCGGGCGCGGCGCGGCTTGCGGGTGGTAGCACATCTCTCTCACGCAGCGGCATCTGCCCCAGAGGTAGAGCCGCACCAGTCTGCGCTAACCGCTCACTGCTTCAGTCTCGTTCCTCAAGTAAGCATGCTGTCCAGCGCTGGGTCTCGAAAGGTGGTCGAGGAGGCTCCGCCACAGCGTTTGAAGCTCAGCGATGCCTCTGAAGCGGTTACGTTGTCCCACACGACCGTCACGCAGACGGCGGCACACACACCGCGCATCAGCAAGGTCGATAGCCGGGGTAGTGGAGTGCCCCCAGCTTGGAGCTTCACAGAGGTGCGAGAATTCGACGTATCGACGATCGAGGTTGATACTGCGCCGCCTTCGCCAAGTCAGAGCCAGTACCCTCAGTGTGCAAGCCTGCCGGCTGCGCCGATGCTTCCGTGTGCCGATCACGGAGACGACGCCGCAAGCGTGTCAAAGACGCACCGACTTGAAAGTGTATTGCGTGGTGTGACGACAATGCGAAGTCCACCTTCACTCGACATGGGTGCGGAAGATAACATAAGCACTCTGAGCGAGGAGTGTGGACAGAGCCCGCATCGACGCCCACGCGAGATTCCTCTGTTGCAAAGACGAGGCGACGTGGAGGACTCTTTGGCTTCCAGTACACCGGCCATGACCCTGTCCTCCAAACAGCGCTTTTTGGCAGATGCAAACTGCACCTCCGCATCATCCGGCCCTACGGCACTCTCCGCGCACGGTTTCTTCGGCCGAGAAGCGCAGCAAGAAGAGCGAGCCCGCTTCATCGTCCAGAGACGCGAAAATGCCGTCCTGCACCAGCTGTTTTTTCACTGGCGTGATCGACGCCTGTACGAGTCGCTGGCGACGCGTTTTATTCAGTTGCAACGGCGGGAGACGACGAGAGCGCAGTGCTGGGCTTGTTGGAGGCGTCGCCGAGCAGCACTCCTACAGCGTCACAAGGAAGTGCGCGACATGGCGCGTTGCGACGCCTACACGGAACTGAAGGCGCTACAGTACTTTAAAAGGCTGCTGCAGCGATGGAAGATGGCTGCCTTAGTACGGCGCTTCCGCATCTCCACGTTGGGGCATCGCATACTCCGGGCCTGGGGGTGCACTACTCGCTTCGTACAAGCCCAGCGTGCCCTTCAGCAGAAGCTGATTGGAGCACGCCGAGTGAAGTGGCAGGTTTGGACACAGTGGCAGGAACGACGCCAGGAGTCCGTCGCCGATCGTCACCGCGCGGAAAAGCACAGGACCGCTGTTCTTCTCCTCATGAAGGAAGCCTGTGTGCGGCAACGGGCGTTACGCGTCGCAACGTCGCAGTGCAACGCCGTCATACTGAGGCGCGCATTGCAGCGGTGGACGCTTCGGTGCACGATCAGTGCACAGCTGAGAACCTTCATCGCATCAAAACGACCGCACAGCAGCCTGACTCGTCAAGCGTGGTGGTTTTGGCGTTCCCGATTCCTGGAACGACAACAGCGACGGGATCAAGAGCACCGACTTCGCGCGTTTCGTGTGGCACAGTTTGCTAGAGTCTGCTTCACGCGATGGGTGCAACGGTGGCGACGCGATACGCACATTCGGGCCTGTGTGGCGCGGCAGCAACGCCGCCACCTCCTACATTCCTTGTTTCTCCAATGGCATCGACGCATGCAAGTCTGCATGATTGTGCGGCAGGGGCAACAGGAACTGGCGCTTAAGATCGGTGAGCAGCTTCAGGGAAGAAGAGTGCTACGCACATGGCGCCGGAGAGCTACTCAGCATGCTGCAGATTCTCAACGGCTTCGCGAAGCGATAATGGACACCAATGCAGAGCGCCTTTTGCGGCTTAGCCGACTCGCGCGCACTTTTTACCACTGGCGCACGTACAGCTTCGTGTTGCAGCGGTACAACGTGGATCGGCGGCGTTGTCTGCCGGTCACCGCCAACAGCACTGCAGGAATGAGAAGTATCAGAGGGCGCGGGGCGGTTCTGAGAATCACAGGAGACAGCAGAGTTGAGCACCATGAGGAAGCAGATGTCGGAGAGGTAGACAGCGAGAGCACCACCAATCCGGCCGCCATGGTACCGCTACCGCTGCCCGCGCGCTCTGCAGTGTCTAAAGTCGTACCTCCTGGCCGGTCGCACCTGGGTCGTCCGGAGTATGCCAGCCGCGCGCCCACGCACTACGCAGCTTTCGCGCAATCGTCACAGAGGTCTCCAGCTCATTGTGGCAGCACCACTGCCATGCGCAGGAGCACCGCGGCGGCAGCTGCAGCTCACGATGGTCCAGAAAGTACAGGGCATAGTGGCAAGAATGAAGGAGGGCGTACGACCACCTTCACGGCACCACAGGGTGGCTTTCGAGCTGTTCTGCGTAGACAACTCTCCATACCGCTGCGAAAACGCACCATTGCGCTGCAGCGACAACTACTGGCGGTGCAACTGCAGCAGCGGCTTTTCTTCTCCTCTACCTTTTGTGTGCAAGTCTTAGCTACTAGTTCGCGATCGATGCCACCAGCGCAGCCAGTGTTCGCCGAGCTCCCGTATTCCATCACCCCAACCCCAGGCAGGACAACACGTGTGAGGACGCCACCACCCACCAGAGCCATCGACCAGCACTGGCACAGCAACGAGAGTGGAAGCGACACAGAAAGCCAAGCACCGCTGAGATCCTGCACGGCGACTCCGCTATTTTCTGCGCGTAAAGGTGAGCGCGCAGAACGGTTGCGCCGCAAAGCTGCGCGGCGCCACAGCGCCGCCCTCGTCGAGTCACCTCACTCCTCCTCACCTCTGCAGCCGCATAGTGGAACTCATCTGCGCGACAACAACAACTACGCGACTGTCAGATCGAGTTCTGTCTCTGCCACCCCCACTCAGCACCTGCTCAGCCAGATGGAGCAGTTGGCTCGACGTATCCGCACCTTGGAGGCTGGGTACACCACCGAGGCAGCCACAGCTGTGTGGCGAGCAGGAGTCGAGGTTGCCCCGAGGACGCATTCCCACACCTCTGGGGCAACTACTTGGACCACAACGCCTCCGAGAGAGAGAGCCAGTTGATAAGGAGAGCAGCAAGAGCGATGCACGAAAAAAAGAACGAAAGGAACCTCTCAAATCTACACTGCACACGGTCGAACTTGTGTGGTGGCCTTCACGTGGCGGTCAACTCTGAGGCCGTGCAAAAAAAAAAAACGTATTGCCGCCACAACGTCTCACTCTCTCGTTGTTTTCCTTGTGGGGGCGATCCGCCTTGTATACGCTACTGCAGCGAGCAGGCTGTTACGCCAGCCCTTGCCACATCACGCTCTGTATTTTTTTCGCCCATCCGCCCCCTTCCGCTTTCTCTCTGCTTCTGGCATTCACTCTTCCATCGCTGCCGGGAGGGGGGTTTGTTATCTCTTGCTTATCGAAACTATTTCAGGTCTCTAAGAAAGGTATGAAGAATGTTTTCGCGAGGCACTAACAGCGCCACTGAAACCGCACCGGCTGCCACCGCCACCGATGCTCATCACAGTCAAGCGGGCATAAGCGGTGTGTCGGCGCCGCAGATTGACCTCGCTGGGCTTCTGCCAGAGGGGTGGGATGGCTCCAATAGTGTCCTTGCGCGTACAGTTGGACCGCTGCTCAGCAATCCGTACTTCAGCGCTGGTGCTGGGCTCTGGGTGCTTACGGTTGGTGGGGCCTTTGGTCGCCAAGCCTCCGTAATGCTCCAAGCTCTCATGCGGCGCAAGTTTGTCGTCTCTCTGGAGGTGTCGAACCGTGACAACGCCTATGATTGGATGTTGCGCTGGCTGTCCCACCAAAAAACGTTTAAGGTGCAACAGATGTCAGTGCTGACTCGGACGCCATCCATGGAGTACTCGTCCAGCGACCGCACGCGGGCGGAGTGCCTCTTCAGCCCGTGTCCGAATCAGCGGCACTTCTTCTTCTACGAGGGTCGCCCGCTGACACTGACGCGGCGACGCCGCGACAACATCAGCCCGGGCTACAGCGATGACATTTTCGAAACACTGGAGTTCACCACCATCGGCACGAGTGCCACAGTGCTGCAGAACATCGTAAAGGAGGCCCAGCAGTTTGCAGAGCAAGAGGACAGCGATCACACTGTAGTGTACATGAATGGTGGTAGCAGCTGGACTCGCCAATCCCGACCGCGTTCGCGGCGCGCCATTCAGTCCGTTGTGCTGCCAAATGGCATTTCTGAGTTTGTTCTAAGCGATGTCAAGAAGTTTCTCAGTTCGAGCTCCTTTTACAAGCAGTTGGGTGTACCCTACCGCCGCGGGTATCTTCTGCACGGGCCTCCAGGGTGCGGCAAGACGAGCTTTGTCATGGCGCTAGCCGGTGAACTGCGCCTCTCCATCTCTCTCCTTAACTTGTCGAATCGCAACCTCAACGACGAGTCGCTGACGTCCTTGCTGAACGAGGCGCGCGTAGACACGATTGTGCTGCTGGAGGACATCGACCGCGCCTTCAGCAATGAGTGCAACGTTACCATGAGCGGCCTCCTTAACGCACTCGACGGCGTCGGTGCCCAGGAGGGCCGCTTAGTCTTCATGACGACGAACCACGTGGACCTGCTGGACGCGGCGCTGATTCGGCCAGGCCGAGCAGATGTCAAGATTGAAGTCGGCCTGCTGGATGTGGATCAGTCGCAGCGCATGTACCGGAAGTTCTTCCCAAAGGCAACGGAGGATATGGTGGAGGCTTTTGGACGCAATTTTCCACCACATGTGATTAGCGCTGCCCAGCTACAGTCACATCTCTTTTTCCACAGAGACGACGCTGTCGCTGCGACTGTGGCGCTTCCCACATTCATTGCGAGCAGTCGCGCCTTCGACGCAAGCATAGAGCAAATGCGAAGCAAGAAAACGAGGCTTCAGAGGTCTCTACCGCGTGCGCCACTGCTTGACTTCGATACCACGTAGCGGCGATCCACCCGCCGCTCTCTGCTTGGCGCTGCCCCTCTTCGACTCTCCTTCTTGCTCTCCTCGGTTCTAGCCTCTCTTTGCTGGTGTTCTCAGTTGTTGATGTTTGTATGTGTGTGTTGGGGAGGGAGGGGGAGGAGTGCGCCTTCTCTCCTTCACTGTCCCCTCTCCCTCTCTTTTTTTTCTTGCCGCCCGATCCTCCATGTGTTCCCCGTGGTGCTTTCGTGGTGCGTTTGCGCCTCTTTGCCTCGACATGCCTGTTTTTCACCGCTTTCTATTCGCGTCCGTGAGCGCGGGGGGGAGGGATGCCGGTGTCCGTTGAAATCACGGGAAGCCTTCTGCGCTGTGCGCGGAGCTCAGCAGCTGCGCGTTCATTGTCTTCTCTCGCAGGGAAGTGTTTACGTGTGACCCTCTTCACAGTACTGTCTGTTCGTTCTCTCTTTTTTGTTATTGTTGCGTGTATCCTTGCCACCCGCAGTCCGTTTCATCACCAAAGACGCTATCAGCGATTTTTGGACGTGTGCGTGTGCCTGTTTCTTCTCAGGTGAAGGCGCCTTCCCCCCCCCCCCCACCTCCGCTTTGGTCTTCCTCCGTGTGCACGGTTTTCACCAGCATAAAACTGCGTCAAGTGTTTAACCGCGACGACTGACTTTAAAACGCACGCAAATGTGTGCAACCTGCATCAACGCCGCATCCAGCAGGGCAACACCTGCGAATAGAAAAAGGAAATAGGCACGGTGAAAGTCGCGCTAGCGTCTTCGAGCTCGAGTGGCGCGAGAGGCATCCTCTGTACCTCGCCCCAACGCTAACGTGTGCAGCTACAACAAAGCGGTGAGGGCAAGCAACTCCCGCAATAAGCAATGAGGGAGTCTCCACTGAATTGGGGGGAGGGGGACGATGCTTGACGTCTGCTCGCTTCGGGTACTCGCTGTACTCTCTCCCTCTCTTCCTCTGCGTATCCTCTTTTTCTTTCCATTTATTTCGCATTTATTTCCCACGCTTTCTCTACCGACCGCATTAGCGCTGCCATGCACATGCATGCACACACACATACACGCGGAAGTATCCCAACAGCAGTACTCCTTATTTCATAGAGTCATCGAACGCAAAAAAAAAAAGAAGTGACTTGATTAGTGGAACGACGGTCGTCAGGGTCGATTCACACACACACACACACACTGCGATTGGGTAGCAGTTTACGGACTCCCTCCTGATCACACGTCGCTGCTCGCTGCTGCTGTCACCTCACTTTTCGTTTCTGACTTTTTACTGGTGTCCCGTCGTTCTACGACTACACGCATCTTCGCCTATTTCCTTAGTTCTTCTAGTTCTCCCTGGATTGCACCCAGCCTCTGCTTCCCCCCCCCTTCTCTTCTAGCTTTCCCCTCCCTCTACGCTACCATCAGCACCCAGCTCGTTTTTCCTTTTCTGTTCTTTGCCGCCTTCTCCCGTAAACCCCGAGGGACGAAAGAGGCGTTTTTCGCATTTTCTTTTTTTGCTGAGACACGTCACGACTACCACGGCCACTGCTGCTGCTTATTTCGTTGGTTTGTGTGTGTGTGTGTGTTTCGTTGGGCGTGTTTGCCTGTGCGCTTAGCTCTTCTTTTTATTGTGGGTTGTTGGTTGCTTTTGCTTTCCCACTTCTTGTATATATGTAGATATACCTCTTGTACGGCGCACCATTCACATCAGCTGCACTGTCAAGGAACTGACGTGCCCTGCCAATCCTGCAAGTGTTTCCATTTGTTTGCACTTGCTACCAGCGCACCTCTTTCTCTCTCAGCACAGTGAGGGGGTGCGTTTCGGTGTTGTGAGTGTGCATGTCTCTGCGTGCTAGTGCGTAATCCAGTTGCTGGTTGTTGTTTTTTGTGCGTTTCCTGTCATGGTCGTACCAGCGTTGTCTTTCCTCCCCTGCGCTCTCCCCCTTTTTTTTGCCCTTCTCTGTTACATACACATAGACCAATCATATATAAGCATCTCGCCGTGCCTACCTCCGCCTCGCCTGCCTCTCCCTCGCCCTCTCACTCCCTCCTCACCGCTCACTAGCCCCCACTGGACAGGCTCACGTAAGCGTGAGAAGTTGTATCTGAGCGACGGTGGGCATTTACCCCTTTTTAGCCGCCCACGACGCATATAATTGCCTTTGGTGTGTTTGTGGGTGCGTGTGCCTTCGGGGCCAGTGTCGCATCTGGTTTTCGTTTTTCTTATGGTCCCTCGTGCTTTCTGTTCCTCTGCCTTTTCCCTCTCCCTCTTTTTGGACGGCCGCGCCGCTGTGTCATCAACATTCCTCTTCCTCCACCACTTTCTCCCGCTCTTCTTCCCCTTGTCCCTGTGTTGTACCCTCTTCGCCGCTGTCGCTGCTGTCTTTTTCGCTCATCCCTGTGGACATATCAGCCAATTACCCCCCCCCTCCCCCCGTTTACCTACTCTTTCCTTCCCTAAAAATTGACCCTTATTTCTTCGTTTCTCTCTCCTTTAGCTGCATCGTCGCAGGCATACGCCCATGCGCTCGTTTATCAGCCACCGCAGGGCTGTGAGCTTTGGCGTTGATGTCGGCACCTCGTCCATCGCGCAGCCGCGCTGCATTTCCTCTTTCCATAGACTTACACACACCCACGCTCTGGGAGGGGGGTCATCGTCTATCTCCCGGGGCTTCCCTATAGAGCACGGTGTTCGCCGGAACTACGGCACAACGGCTATCCTCTTGAAACAGCACCAGCCCACCAACACCGGCGCCTCTGCGGCATCGTCGCGCGCGAGCGGTCAGGCAAGCCGCAAGCAAACGCGGCAGAAGGAGGCGGCGGACTATGGTACTGCAGGAGCCCTTGTGGAGCCTGCGCTAGATAACGTTACGGCGGCAGCGTCCCTGCCGCTCGCCGCGTCGTCGTCGGAGGCCGTCCTGTCGACCGGGACCGGTACTACATCGTCGGTGTCGCGTAACGTGTCAGGACAAGGCGCTGCATGCAGCGCCAAGGCGGTAAGGCGAGGACGTAGAAGGCAGGAGGCAGCCGCCGTCAGTGCAGCACGTCGCTCCAGCACACCATCGTCCAACCTGGTCCCCTCCTCTCCTTCTTTTCCGTCACATGAGCGTCCCTCTGATGCCGTGGCCACCCTACCGCCGCTCGAGCCGCCGATGTCGTCTCTTGTCGCTGGCGAAGACGGCATCGTCGTTACAGCGTCGTCGTCTCAGGGAAAGAAGCGTGGAAAGCGTGGATCGACGGGCTCACCCTCGCCTTCGGACCCGGCGGGTAGTGCTGTCGGCGGTTTGGGGTCAACTGGGGCCGTCGCCGCGAATACGGCGGACACCGCTGCACCGACGCCGTCCTCTCTCTTCGGTTCACCGCAGCCGGTCTACTACACGCACAATATGATGGACACAACGCCCCGCACGGAAGAGCAGCGCGTCGCGGAGCGGTGCAGCATTACGAAGCTGATCATGGTCTCCGGTTCAGTGTCCTTTCTCTTCACGACTCTTCCGCGTAGCGAAGGGCCGCTGAAGATGTACGTGAAGGACCTCAATCGCGCCCAGGCGCCGTCGTATGACTCCGTTAGAACACTTGGCAAACATGTCGCTCACAACCAGTATAATGCTGCGATGAGCACCGAGAACGAGAGGGGAGTCGGTGTGAATTCGGCTGCCGGCACGCCGACGCTTCTTGCGCTTTCGGAAAAGCAGTTCCTCGAGTTGCGGCAGCGCCTCTGTGCGGAGCAGCTTGCCACCAACACTGTCTTCATTCATGTGCGTGAAATGGAACAGCTGGTGCCACCGCACCACCTTCAGCTTCCTCCCTTGACAACCGTAGAGACGAGCGAAAGTGGTGATGCACAGAGCGCTGCCTCATCCGGTGAAGCGGCTGCATGCAACCAGCGGGAAGGCAAGACGCGCGGTCGCCGCGGACGTCGTCGTGGTAGTGTTCGCCCCGTGCGTCCTTTGTCGACCCCTGTTGCCGCCTCAACCCCACATACAGCGCCGCTGCCGACGCTTTCTCCGGTGGAGCGCCTTCTCGCTTTGCAGGCGTGGAAAAAAGAGGCGGCGCGCCGTGCCGAGGAGACGCAAGCGCGCTACCCTGTTCCTGCTCATTATCACGCCATTACGCGGGTGCGCTTCCACGATCCCCACCAGACAGACTTGACGGTAGCGATGGGCAGCGGGTGGTCCAAGAGCATTGACTCCGTCCTGCGCGCGATTGTGCGCAGCATGCCGCAAGACAAGCGTGGAGCCGAGTCGGGCAGCTCCGGCAGCGACAGCGACGCCAAGTGGCTCACCGCTGAAGCGGAGGAGGACGACAGTGACGATACAAGCCCGCCCTTCCCGATGCCCGACCCATCCATGTACAGCAGTGAGGTGAGCATGCACGTCGCCAATGACGCACCAGAAGCGGAGGAGCTTCGCTTCCTCACCTCTCCCTATACAGTGAAGCCACTGCTGACGGTGTGCGCCAGCTGCGTGCCGCGCCGCGAGGCGTGGATCGGCACGTGCGCACCTGGCCCATCAATTGCGCCTGCCACGGATGTGGAGTCGGGGTGGAGTCCCTACTTGTTGAGGGCGGTTCCAACGGTGCCGCGCTACTCGACCCGTATCACTATCATGCTCGAGCACGATGAAATGGACCCTTCCGACCTCGTCTCCCTCGCAGAGATCAGCACGGCACGCAAGTCTTCCCCACCCTCTGGAGCAGAGCTGCATCCGTCGCCGGATCGGCAGCAAGACGTCACGATTTGCGGTGGCGGCGTGGACTCGACGGGGCAGAAGGTGGGGGCTCCGAAAGGGAGCTCGCTGATGCCTGATGGGGCGGACTTCACAGTGCCTAAAAAGCCACTGCACTTGTACTGCCTTGTGCAAGATGCGGGCGAGTACTAGCGCGCCTGCACCCACTCAGGGCGAGGTGTTTGGGCGAGCGCGAGAAAAGATGGAGGGACTGTCGGCGGGCGCAGCGCGGATTTGTCGCTCTCTCTCTCTCGCTCTTTTCTATCAGCCGCGAGGTCGGAAACAAGAACAAAAGAGAAACCATGTGAGCAACGGTGAAGCAGAGGTTGCCGTGTCCTTTTTCCTCCACCTACTCAGGACCCACCTACTGTGCAGTACGTGTGTGTCTGCATAGATGCGCTAGAAAACCCTCAAGGCCTCAAGCCAAAGTGCAGCGTGTAATAGAGAGCGCATACATTTTTTTCCTTTTCTCGCATTTCCCTAAGCACCGACACTGGCGGCCACATGGATGCGTGTGAGCTGTGCGTGTGTGACCGTCGATTTTTTCTGTTCTGACTTTTCATTCCTTTTCTGCTCTGCTTATCTGATGAACTTGATGCTCTGCTCATTTCATTACAATCGGTGATGTATGATGAGGAGAAACAATATGTCAGTGTGTGTGTGTGTGTGGATGAGGTGTAGCGTACGTGGCCGAGTGGGTTTACCATGTCTGATTTGCTGCTCGAAACCTCCTCGATGTCTCTCCATTTGGTATGTTTTCGCTGTGTGCTTGTGTGTGTGTGCATCTCATTGCTGAGGGCCGTGGACGTTTCCATCTTCGTTAGCAAGAGTACAAAAAACGACGTGTGCGGCAGTCAATGTCGTCCTCCTGCCTCCCCCGTCACACTCGTACGTGTGTATGCGTCACGGCGTGTTGTTTCACCCTGCGGGTGAGTGCTCGCCATGTAGTCAAAGCGCACCCGCGTGCCAGATGGGGTGGCGGTGTGTGTCTGCTCACGTTTATGTGTGTTTTTGTTCATCTGATCTTTCTCTCTTCCCTTGCTCCTCGTACCTGTGTAGGCCCGTAATCGTTTCTGAGTAGTGACGGGGTAAGTGTCGTGTGTAGCGGATCCCTCTCTCGCTCCCTCTGCACGCCCGTCTGCGTGTCTGGCCCCCTCGCACGCAGTGCTTTCTTTTCCTGTCTTCTTTTTCCTCTTCTATTGATTCCTTCTATTGAGTTGAAGGGGTCTGTGGCCTTTTGTACGTACGTATGTGTGTGTGTGTGTGTATCACTGGGCACACTTGTATTATGCCCGCCGCGTATGTTTCGCTGTGTCGGTGCTTCTTTTGTTGTTGTCTTTCTTGCCATTGTAATCCTTCCCTCCCTTCCTCTACCTGTGGTTTCTCTGTTACGCTACGGATAAGTTTTCAATTGTTCTGTGTTTGGGGGGGCGGGGGGGGGGGGCGGGAGCGTCTAACCCGGGTGCACATACACACATGCACTCCTTGACATGCCTCCATCACTCAATTCTTTCTTTGCTTGCCGTTTCCCGCAGCGCTTCCTCATTGCTTTGTCACTTTGTGGTGATGCGCTCCTCCTCGTGCTGTGACTGCGGTGTGTGTGTGTGTCTCTCTCTCTCTTCCGCAAGGGCCGTTGGCGTTGGCTCCCCCCCCTCCCCTCCCTGCCTGCGCGTTTCTACTGTCCGCGTGGGTGTAAAAGCGAGTGGCGTACTTTTTGTTTGTACTGGCGCTGGGCTCTTCTTTTCCCCAACGGCAGACTAGAGAAAACTTTGAACAGACAAAAGGGGGAAAAAGGTGTGGCACTGTAGGTTGCCTTTGGAGCCCGTCATCACGTGGGTTACCGCACCGAGACGCGCCGCTCTGTCCGTTTCTCTCTCTCCTTCCCTCCCTCCCTCTCTCTATTTGAAGATGGATGGTGAGGAGGAGGGTGCACAGGATCGACGCCGCGAAATTTGCCTTGTGCGCAAAATGGTCAGCTACGCTTCATCGAGTGGCGCGCCGCCATGATGGAAAAGTGGTATCTCGCTGTTGACGTCGCAGCTACGGCGTGGTCCCTGAGTGAACACAACGTACATACACACACATGCGTGTCCCATGCAACAGTCGACCGCGACCCCGCTTTTCCTTTGGGCTTGTGCACCCCCGCCTCTCATCCGATGAACCTCATCCCCCATACCGTATGTGGTCACTCCCTCTGTCCTTCTTTCAAACTTTATCTCATGCATAAGCGTTCGCCGCGTTCGCCGCCTTCGCCATACGGTCAATCGCTTTTTGACTTTGGCTTTCCTCGCGCTCCTTTCGCCAGTAGACAAGTGACGCTTCTCAAAGCACCCACCTCAGACCCTACTTCACCCTTTACCTATCTCATACCACGGCCCACTCGCTCAGAGCCAACGTGGACAAGGGGAAAGGGAATGATGGAGCCTAGGTCACACAGCCGCAGCGTTAAAGGCACACACAGCAGCACTGCACCAGCGGCAAATGCGGACAGGAAAAAATTGCAGACGACTGATGCAAAGCTGTCCTCTGGTGTGTCTGCGCCAGCGTCAACAAGTGGCACCCGGCCTGCGTCGTCGTCCAGGCTGCGCTCGTCTCAACGGCAAGGAAAGCGCCAGGTGTCGTCCTCTTTCTCCCCTGTGCGTATCAGAGGCACGAATGGAAATGGCAGCACTGTCATGGAGATGTCGAAGATCACTGCCAACTCCCTCGCCTCTATCAACCACAGCCTTTTCACGCAGGCTAAGCTGACATCAAAGCAGATCCGCAGTCGCATTCTGA
Source organism: Leishmania braziliensis MHOM/BR/75/M2904 (assembly GCF_000002845.2). NCBI lineage: Eukaryota > Euglenozoa > Kinetoplastea > Trypanosomatida > Trypanosomatidae > Leishmania > Leishmania braziliensis. The sequence goes on along the minus strand of NC_017947.1, from coordinate 544,576 downwards.
AGGAATACCTGCAAGCACACAGCGCCGGTGCGCGCCTGATTGAGAACCAGTGGGCGGAAGAGTACCAAACCATCTGGCAGAGCTTCCTGGACGCATCGTACACTCCACAAAGTCGCGAAATTAAGCGCCTACTAGGCCACACTCAGCTAGTGGAGTTGACGTGCCAGCAGAAGCTACAGCACGCCCATACAGTGACCTACTGTGCCCTGAGTGGCATTGAGCAGTTGGTGCAGCGTATCACGGACGCTGGCACGTGTATTCGCAATGACACCAACGTGTTGGCAGAGAAACCAGACCTGTTTCTTGGTCCCACTGACGCCAAAGAATTGTGTCAGCATGCGATGAGAAACGGAAGCGCTGCATCGGCAACCATGCACGTGCGCGGCAACCCGAGGCCTGAGGTATGTGGCATCGATGTAGTCCTTTCTGATCCCCATCCATTGGCGTTTCAGATCTCACAGGCGGACCACGATGAGCGTGAGCGACTTAGCCGCCTCTTCAACAGCGTTCTTGACAGCATTGGCGCTGACAGCGAGGAGAGAAGCGTCGGCGGCTCAACATCTAGCATGTACGGCACTATTCAGGCGGCCAGTGCGTTAGGGACGCAGTCCACGACGGACTGCCCTCTACCGATGCCGCACAGCCGTAATGAGGGGGACTCGGCTCGATGCACTGAGTGCTCCTCACCCACCCCACCCTCGACGCGTTGGCAGTGCCGCCAAGACGATCTGGAGCGCGTTGAAGCCAAGCGTGATGACAGCAGTCTGGGGAATCTACAACCGGAGCGCACACAGTACGTGCGCGACCTGCAGAGCCAGCTCGACGCGCTTGGTGTGGGCTTTGTACAGCTCATGAATCGCATTCAGGCCCAACACCAGCGGTATCAGCACACGATCGCCTCTCAGCAGGTGGTGCTAGATTCGCAAGCCACACGACTGAAGCTTGCCGACGATGTTCTTCGCAACACCGTGGCACAGGGACAGATCGAAGCGCTGAGCGCTGTGGCTGCCGCTAAGCAGCTCTCGCTGGAGTTGCGTGAGCGGATGGATGTCAGCGAGAGAAACATGAACGCAGCACTTCAGGCACTCATCGAGCAGAGCGCAGAGGTCTGCTTTGACAAGAATGTCCTGAAGGAGTACGACTCGCGCACTACCGAGAAAGAGAACTGCCTCTGCGCGTTCATGACGCGCATGGAGCGGCAGGCAGTGGAGCAGGCTGATGTGCTGCGGAAAGCGCAAGATGGGGTCGAAGAAATCTGGCAGCTGCGAGAGCAGTGGTTACTCCAGCTCTCGTCTGGGGCAGCGAGCGAGGCTGGTGTGATCCTCAGAGAACCTCAGGCAGCCGCCCGGAATGTGACACCCCTTCCCCCTCCTTACGGGGCAAAATTGAAAGAGTGTGATCGAGCGACCCTTCTCGCGTTCCTCGAACGTCTCACCATGCATTGCCCCAAGGCTACCACGCATGTCATTTCGGCTCTTGATGAACACGAGGTCTTCTGCGCTAGGCACCCGCAAGAGGCGGCCGCCTCGCGAGAGCAGCTGGCACGTACAGCTGCCGTGGTGCAACTCCTTCAAAAACTGGACGAGGAAGGGCGACTGCACTGCAGTGCACATCACACGAGTGAGGCTCTTTCTGTGCGTCTTCGTCGACTTGTTGAGCAACACGATGCCTACATGGACTTTAACGAGACCTACGCACGGGCGCTGGTGCGGCAAGCGGATGCAGAGCGGCGGCAATACGCACCGGACACAGTCGCCTTCTTCGACTCTCGTACGCCTGTGCCGGAGCAAGTAAGCAGCGTCGCGAGTAGGCGAGTCACACCTGTTAGGGTGCAAACGAATGGAGAAAATCATAGTGGCGCCACGTCGTCTTCAGCAGCAGCGCTGTACTCTGCCGCGGAGCTCAAGACAAATTTGCCGGCACTGCCAAAGATGCCATACCTCAGCATCTGGACGCGCAAGCAGCAGGAGCTACAAGAGCAGCAGTACGCGGCAGGTGCCGTGATTGGCGGCGCGAGCAGCAGCACCGTCGGCGCCGTTGTGGGCTATCTGGAACGTTACCCGTCCTGTTTAGCCGCTCCTACGGCTGCGACAAGAGTTGCGGCGCCCTCGGCCGACTTGTTCGAAGCGATCCCCTCGTCGACGCGGTCACGACTGCACACGGCAATTAGCGCGTCCGCCCTCACGTGTGTCTCCGCAAGTAACCTCCCTCCGCCGATTCCACCGCGCAAAGGGTTGGCGTCCTACGTCATATCCACGTGTGGTTCGTCAACGGAAAACACTGAGGGTAGTGCTGCCACGGCACGGCAACAGCAGCCAGAGAAAGAGGAACACACAGTCACGAAAGAGAAACGTAAACCCCTCATGCTCTTCCGCGGAGGCGATCACCAATTCATTCAGCGGGAGCGCGAGATGTTTGTGCAGGAAGACTGAGTGCGGGGATGTCCAAGGAAGTGTTGGTGGTCGAGCTAGTGTGTGTGTGTACGTTGATGTGCAATGGTGCACTCAGCCAAGGACCTGTGCCCGCACTCGACAGCTATGGTGCTGTGTGGTCGTCGTTTGCGAGTCCTCGCACCATCCTAGGGGCGTGGCGATGGGTGGGACGTATCGACTGCCCTCCCAACACCCGCGCACATGCGCCTCTTTCTCTGTCCTCCTGCGATACTAGTCTACCATGTACATTATGGAATTTACCAACACGTACACCCACCCACCCACCCACCCACCCGAACAAAAAGGCACTGGCACACACAGTAGACATTCTCCTCACGCTGCCGCCTTTTTTTGTCTGTGTGTGTGTGTGTGTGTGTGTGTTTGCCGTGTACGTGGGCGATTGCTCTGCTGGTGTGTATTTATTGATTTGCTGTCACCACCATCACACGGCTTTCCCCTTTCTTTTTTTTTTTTCACGCATGTAGGCACAACTGCTCCCGTTGCCATGTATGGTGTCAAAGGAGTTTAGTACCGCTGTGGAACCTCAACTACGAGGAGGGATGAGAAGGAAGAAAAAGAGAAGCAAACAGAAAGTAATATCCTACCGCACCTCGCTCTTTCTCTGAAATACGGCACAGACTTCAGCAGATTAGGGCGTTTTCCACTCCGAAACTTGGTTGGCAACTGCGCTTTGGTAGTCCCGCACCACCCCTCTTTTTTTGTTTGTAAGAGTGGAGTCGGTCGCAATGACTGATGAGAGTGGGTGGGCAAAGCGTCAATCTTTGTATACGCGCGTACCCATCCCCTCTTCAGTGTTCTGGGCCGAATCACATCGGTCTCTCTCTCTCTCTCGCATTTGCGGACGCGTCCACTTCCTGGCCGCTTCCGCTGCTCATCATTTTCTCCTTTCCCCGACCCTTTTGCTCACCTATTCCCCACCGCTGAGGTGCCTGCCGCATCGTCGAAACCTTGACTTCTTTTGACCGTTGGCAACATAAAATTTGTGGCCACACGTGCGCACACAATCAATATTCTATTCATCTGGCGGGTGTTGCCTTCCACAAAGAAAAGCTAACAACGATGCAAATCACCAGTACACCGTTAGTGCCAATCCCCACCCCCCACAGAGAGAGAGAGACGACCCTCTTCTATTGTTTTGAAAGGTAAGCCGATAACATCAATCGTGTTGGTTTTGTGCAATCTGCGACAACACAGCTGCGACCAGGGCCCTTCAGTCCTAAGTCCGTCGTATCTCTTTCGCTGCATGCTCAACATTTGCCACCCACCGAGCAGCTTCCTCTCCTTTCCCGTTGGAGTATTACTTCAAGCAGCATGTACCGACGCACACGAATGCACTACGGTGTCTTGGCCGTCTTTGTGAAGGAGCTCAAGAAGGTCCCGGCTTACCTCTCCTACAAGGCAAGGGAAGGCGCGAGAACGTATGTGGACTCCGCATCCAAGGCAGTTGAGTTTTTGAAGGGAGAGGACCTAAACGAGGACCCGGTCATGCGCAGCAAGCGGCGCCAACACCGAGATATGTACCAGGCCATCCTCCGCGAGCAAGCTGTAAAGGTGCAAGAAGATGCGGCGCAGAGGCGGGCGAGTCTGTCGTGGAAAGAAAAGCTGCAGCTCTCCTTCAAGGAAGCGAAAGAGAGCGTGGCACAGATGACGTCGGCGAAGGCCGGCGCGATGGCGCTGCTGCAGCACTGCACGGCCTCCCATGCAGCGGAGGTTGCGCTAGAGCAAGGCATTGATGTGAAGAACGTTCAGGTAGTCTTTGAGAAGGTGGCGGCGAACAATTCGGTGGGTTACGAGGAAGTCGTCGTTGGCTACATCGATGCGCCAGTAGCATCGAAGGAGGAGGTGATGGCGTTCGCCGAAAAACTCCACAAGGCGTGTCCAGTGGCAAGAAGCATGCACATTGAATGGCGTCAAGGCAGCGCGGACGTGCGCGAGCAGGGGAATGAATCCTTCCTACGCGGTGATGGACGGCGGGGTGAAATGGAGCAGGTCACCAGAGGGGTAGAACGGGCCGAGAATCACACTGGCAGTAGCCCCAGTGACTTCTCTTCTACTCCCGACGCAGCATCGACAGTGTATGCGGAGAACATGCCAGCGGGGATACCAGGCTCCCGAAGAACTTTTGCATCGATGTCGAGTTGGGCGAGCCGAGGCGGCGGCAGTGGAGACCTCCGAGATGACGAAGGCGAGCTGCATTTTCCAAGCTTGAAGAGAAGAGACGCAGCTCGGAATTACACGTGTCACGACAGGAGTGACACCAAGGAGCCATCAAAGGAGACGTGCACCGCTAGCTGTCCGCCACCGCCACCACTCGAATCAGAGCCTAGCGCGGCGATACAGCCGGCGTCAATGAACAGTGGCACAGCCTCCTGCTCGTCCCCCCAAAGTCCTGAAGCAGCTCTAAACAAGCAGTAAGACCGAAAAGAGAACGAATAACCCGGATGTTGACACGTTGTTGTGTTTTTTTTTTTTCGCGTCCACAGCGCTGCTTTTGATTATACGTTGTTGTTTCCGCGGTTTCACATACTGCACATGCATAAGTGTGTGCTCTTTTTCTCACTTGTGTGCGTGCATGTAAGCAGCGAGCGACTCGCGGCACTGACCCCGCTGCCGGAGAGTAGGCATGACACGCACATCTTACCTCTTCTACCCTTCGACTGTTTCTTGTGTATTGACGCTGTCGCACCCCTATTCGTACCTGGCCTATATTCTCTCTAACCTTTGTTCAGAATCGCACAGCTCCATCACAGATGTGTCCAGTACACAGACACACGCACACACACACACACACACACACGCATACACTTTCAAACAAACGCGCCTTGCAGAGGTGGTAAACACGCCTGAATGATGTTTAGACCCAGATATCCAGTGCATCGTCGGTGCAGTGTGTGTCTGTGTTGTCCTTCCTTGCTGATTGACCTTCCCGGAGGATTTTAAGAGGAGGGATCAAGCGAAGCAAGTCCGTACGAGGGTTCTATGTGCTGCACCGAGAGAGGGAAAGAACGGTAAAAATGTGCACTGTCAGATGTTTATTTGCTGACAGGCACACAACTCACCGATACGCCCTCTCCCTCTTCCTCTTCACCTCTGCCTGCTACCTCGGATTTCTCTCGGGCGCCCCTCTTTATGATGATACCCTGATACAACTGTTGTCTTTTCCCTCTCCAATGTCCTTTTCTCCTCTCTTTCTCTGACGCACATTCATACGGAAAGACACAGCAAGTGCGCACTAAATTGAGAACGAAAAGTTGAGTGAACGCACCACCCCAAGACGCAAGAGACAGTCGAGGGAGGGACGGTGAGGGCGCCAGTAGACAAACAAGAATAAGTGAGGCTCTCGCCAGTCGTGCAGCTCACATATGCGCTGTTGCTCTTGTCATTAAATGGGTGCCTCTCTTTTGAGTGTATGACAAGTTTTTCTTTTTAGTTTCCGTGGCAAAGAAGGAAAAAAGGAGCGAACTAGTCGCGCTGGCTCTGAGGCAGTTCTCAAATCGATTCAAAGCGTTCGTTTTTGCGTGTCTCTCTCTCTGTGTGTGTGTGTGCCAGTGCGCGCGCACCATTGCCTCTTCCGCGCCTCGCACGTCTTCCTTTCTTCTCCTTTGCTTTTCGCTACTATTATTACCCAGTCTTGCGTCGTTTGGGGGGAGGGACCGGCGCTCTTCGCGGTCGAGCTTTCTCTCCTGCCTTTAGGCTTCACACTACACGAACAAATTTGCGCTCTTGCGGGGGTGAGAGGAAGGGAGGGGGGGGGGCAGTGCCGCCTTTTCGATTGTCACCACGTACGCCTGTATCTTACTGCTTAGACGCACGGGAGGATATAGTCGGGCTCAGGCTGAGCCAATAGCTGGATCATCAGAAGGTCCAAAAGAGTTACACACAAATACACCCGCACGCTTTGAAATGGGGTGCTGTTGCCCAGGCGAGGAAGGTCTATCGAACACTCGCAGGACGTCTGAGTCGACCGACAGGCAGCGCGGGAAGCGCAAAGCAGCTGAGAAAACTATTAATTCGGCTAAAAAGGCCATCTTAGGAGCAGCCGCCGCAGCGGGGGCCCCGGCTGATGAGATGAGGGCGCGCGTACGGCGGCGGGCATTGGAGGCGCTGGTCGAGTCCCTTCACGCCGGTGAATCGAGGGTCCCTACCATGAAGTGGCGGCGACAATATCTCAAAACGCCCGGTATTGGCTCTGCTGTGATATCTGCCATTGCGAACCACATCCAAGGCCTGCCGGAGGGTGTGTCGGACCCTATAACGACTGCGCCACAGTTACTGCTGAATCGACCGCGGCACCAAATCCGTACGCTGGACATGCGCGCCTTGCGCGCCGGTGACGATGGTTTTGTGGAGATGATGAGTGCGCTGCTGGGTGACACACTCATCAAGAATGTAATCTTTGCTGGTAATGAAATCACCGACGACGGTGTACGCCGACTTGTTAGTCAGATACACAGGTACACCGGCATGCCAGGAGTGGAAGGTGGCACCTCAGCGGCCGCGGCAGCAGCGGTGGCCGCAGGGAGTGTATCCCAGAAGAGTCTTCCATGCAAGCTGAGTCTGCTCGCACTCACCGATAACTTTATCACCTCGGACGGCATCGCAACCTTTACCACCGTGGCTCCACTTTTCCTCTGCCTGGAGCAGCTCGAGGTGGGTCGTGGGCAGAGTGCAGGCAGTGGCGATATGGACGACGTCCGCGACACCCTCAGCGCACAGAACATCGCAGCCCTCTCCGCGTACGTTCAGCAAACGCCGAAGCTGGTGACCTTTATTTACAAGGGAAACGGAAACTACCGCACCCGCAACGGCTTCACGCCGCCGGGGATGGCCGCGTTTGTCGATGCCGTGGTTGGTCACAGTGCTCTGAAGGAGCTCTATCTGCAGGAGTGTTTCAGCACAAAGCCAGCGATGGTGGGACCTCTCACGATGCAGGCCCCAAGAGGCGAGAAGGCGACTGTGACAGATGAGGTGGATGTCCTTTGGACAGAAGAGAGTGTGCAGCAGTCCATGCAGGCGCTCGCCACAGCGCTCAATGCCCCCTCTAGCCATCTGACCACACTTACTCTCCGCTTTCCCCTCAGCGACGAGGCGGTCCAGACGCTTTCCATTGGTATCGCACAGGCGCCGCATCTTCTCAACCTCTGCCTGCGCGGCTGCGACCTCTCGAGCAAGGCGCTTGCTGTAATCGGTGACGCTCTCTGTACGAATAAAGCGCTGCGCCTGCTCGATGTGTCCTACCAGTCCAACGCGATCGCCCATCCTGCCCTCTTGGCGGAGCTGCGCGGCTCAACCAAGCGGCGCATATCCCTTGTCTCGACGATGGGCTACACTGCGTTGGATATGACGCGACAGGATCTCAGCAGGGGTAACTCCGAGATTCTATTGCGCGAGGAGGTTCAGCATCCGCTGCACCCTATTATTCGTAGCCTCCACCGGAACCGCTCCCTTTCGCATCTCATGATGCTCGGACTGAGCATTTCGACGGATGACATTGAGGAGCTGTGCGCCTGCATTGAGCGCAGCGGCAATCGCACCCTTACAGAGGTTTGGTATACCCACGCTGGCAGCGAGGCGCTCGACATGAAGCTGGAGGACTTCCTCGCATCCAACCGGGAACGCGGCGCTGGCGGCATTGGCAGCGGCGCAGCGATTGGCGCTTCCTTTGGCTACTCCCCCCTTGCCAGCACTCACGGAGGGACGACGTCCGCGGCGGGCAGCACGAACACTATGCCTTTCCCTGATGCGGCCTCCTTGTCCGACAGCAGCGAGTTGCCGACGAAGCAAAGAACAAAGTTCTCCTCCAGCCTGCGTCGTGGAAACACGAGCATCTCACATGGCCTTGTTCCCACTTTGATCTCCATTCCTCTCCACCCACCGCTCAATAGCAACATTCCAAGCACAAGCATTAGTGGTGGTGCGGCAGATGTGATGAATGGCGATCGTCGGACCCCGCTGTCCTCTCTGGAGAGTACACAGACTATTCGAAAGGCAGACACGGCAGACACGGCGAACGCGGCGACGCGCATGGTGACAAGCGCCTCACCTTCACAGGTGGCGGTATCAATGACTTGCATCAGCAGCAATACGCCCGCGGCGCGGCTGACTCCCACAGCGGGCCTAAAAAGCAATGACAGGAGTTTTCTCAGTTTGCGGTCCGGGGACATCACCGAGGACGCCGGTACAGTGCCGTACTATTCTCGGACGCATCGGGAACGGTAAAGGGGGAGAAGTAGAGAACAATAGAACTAGGAGAGGAACTGCGCCATTCATGCAGTGCGTGTGCACTACAGTTGTGCTGGTGGCGACTCGTCCCCTCCTCTTCCCCACCCATCTCTCTCTCTCTCTTACTGTTTTGTGGGTTTGTGCAACGCTTTTCTGCTATAGTGGGGTGGGCGTACCTTCTTTGCGGGGAGACGTGCAGAGTCCCTCGATTTAAAGCCGGTGCTTTTCTGAGCGACACGTCTCTCAAGGCAAAGCTGCTCTTCTGCTCTCTTATAATGACATTTCGCCTCACGCTCTTTTTTTTTTTTCGACACGGCGGTTCGCTTATATACGAATCTTCACTGATTCTGAACTGAAACCTCATATGGCAGAGGACTTCCTCTCTCTTTGCAATCTTATCCACCTGCTGAGAGAGGACTCTGTTTTCGTTCGTGGCGACTGTAATCGGGAGCGCCACGCAGCGGCGTGCTGACGGTGTGCATCAGAGCACCTCAGCATGTACTTGTTACACCTTCACGTAAGGCTAAACGCGCTTTTTGCTTTTTTTCGTTTTTTTTTTTTCGCATTGCTCTGCCTCCACCCACCCCTCGTTCTCTCCTGCTGTGGGTGTGTGCGTGCGCGCTCGTTGTGTTCCCCCCCCCCTCCTCCCGAGCTAGAGTACATATGCGCTTCTGTGCATCTCATTGCATTTCGCCAACCTCGTGACTTTCTAGTCGCCAAGTCGAAACTTTAAGGGGAAGGGTGCGGGTGCGCGTGTGCCTCAGCTACCTGGCGCCCCCTTCCGTTGCTGTGCGCCCACCCTTCCCCACACACAGGCACACCAGCCGTCCCTCCGCTCGGCTCTGCTTCCCTTCGACAAGAACAATACCTTCACCCTAGAAGCAAGCCACTGTTTTCTCCTTTACTTTTCTTTCACCTCTCTCTTCCTCTTTACCAACTGTACACGGATTCAATCGCATCCCCCTCTTGCGTATTTTTTCGTGTGTGTGTGTGTGTGTGTGCGTCTGTCATTTCTCTAGTTCTGACCTTCATACACACCTTCTCCAAGATCACTCATGTGGGGGTTTGAAGTATACGCAACGGGACTGTCCACGACACCAAACCGCCTCGGCGCACCTCTCACAGAGGTCGCACCAGAGGAGGATGCAGCAGCACCACCGCGGCACCTGTATAAGCAGAATCGAAACAATGTCCTGTTCGATGCTCAAGGGAAGCTGCTCAACACTGTGGAGGCCCGCAGTGCGACGATATGGCGCACTCATCACGCATTTAGCGGCCGCTGCGCCCTTGTGAACCCGATGGCCACCACCAGTGGTGTGGCTGCCCAATCCTTTGGCGCTCCTGGATGGGCGGAACAGGCATGGAGGGCATACCAAAGCTGGTCCGTTGGCTTCCACGTGCGCTCCGTCACTGCCGACGAGCCTCACATTCTCCTCAGCATCGCACCGGCGTACTTCCCGAACTTGGTCTCCGCCACCGGCGAAACCCGCGAGGCGGATGCGGCAACGCGGGCAAGCCTGCCATGTGCCCCCTCAGTGGAGGAGGAAGTGATCTACAACAAGCGCGTGCTGGAGACACCGCTGATCTGGGAGGAGCCATACGCGCTCTCGGTGGAGTGCACGACGCGTGGGGTTTTTTTGTGGAGTGATCACTGGGGCATCTTCGGCAAGAAAATCGCCGACCGCTGTCTGGAGATGCGCCAGGGCGGAGCGAGGCGAAGCGGAATGGCGGCGTTGCCCTCTCCTGATCCATTCCCGTCCTCTGCCGCGGTAGATGAAAAGCTGGCGCCGACAGCGTACGATGCGGCGCTGCGCCTGCGGTGGAGCGTCACGGATACAGCAAATACGAGCAGCACTGATAGCGGGTCTGCCAAGGCGGTGTCTGCTACATTGTCAGTGGAGCTGAAGGCCATTAGTGGCGATGCAGCGGCGGGAGCAGCAGCGACGACCCGCGTGGGGAATCTCAGGAAAGAGTTTTGGCAGCATTTGGTCGACCTTTCCCTGCCGCTCGACGACGTGGCGTACAAGGCTGCTTTTCGCCCTTACGTGACGCTAATGGAAGGCGGTGACTCAGTAGAACTACTTGAGGTCAGTTGAAAGTCTGCCGTGGCTCACTTCTACGCTTGCGCGCCCGTTCTTTGCGAGGAGCGAAGAGACATCGGGGATGGTGTCTTTGCACCTCTTCCCCGTGCGCTGTCTAGCTGTTGCCGTATGGTTGTGTAAGAGGCACGTCCATTTATTGTTCGACAGCCCAAGAGTATACGTGAGAGGAGGGGAGCAGCAAGACTTGGGGGCGTCCCACCTATATTTTGAGTGCTAGTTTTGTTTTGTGCTTGTGTATGGCGTCCTCGTCATCTGGACGACAAGTCGAAGGCATGCGCAAATAATAAACCGCAGGGCGTCACGATAAAGGAGAAAAACTATGTGAGGCCATGAGGTATGGCGCCTCCGCTCATGAACGTGATGGGGACGTGGAAGAGGGTGCTGATTGAGGCGACTTACGCAGAGTTTGGGACGACTGCCAACCCCTATCTTCATCTCTCGCAGGCATCATCAGTCACTCTCTCTATAGCCTTCACTTGTTTTCTCTATCTCTGTATCCATGACCGGGGGATTTTTGGCTTGCCAGCACGAGTTGCCAAGCGCACCGTGGGGCTCCTTCCTCTTCCTTCCTTCTACGCCTCTCTATGCGTCTCTTTTTTCTCTCTCTCCCTCTCGCTCTGCCACTCCACAAAGGGCATCTCCATTGATGAGCTACACCTTCCAGCATTCGACTACCTACCCCAACCCCACTCTCTTCTTTAGTGCATTCGCTGCCTCGTGATGGCTATGTCTGAGCTGCCGTACGCTATAGCAAACAGCGCTTATCTCTTCCTTGTACTGCACCTTCTCTTTGTGCTGACAGTTGTGTGGCAGAGCATCGTCGCAGCAGCGCTTCTCGTTGCTTTCTTGTCCTTCTCTTGTCTGGAGTCAGTGACGTCGGGTGTGCCGGAGACGAGGCAGCAGCCACGCGGATCTCCGAATGCTGAGCATGTGGTCGTTGGGTCTTCAACCGTAGACGTGAAAGAGAAAGAGGATGGCGGCGGCACAGAGGTGTTTGTGTCAGCCGTGTATGCCTCTCGTGAGTCGCCATCGCTGCCACACGAAGAGTGCAGCTCTGTCGTAATCACGAGCTGGATGAAGCGCAATGATGACCTTCTGTCATCCGTCGTGGACCCTTCAAGTAACAGCCGTGAAGGTGAGCCTTGCAGTGATGCGGGCAACACCTCTGCTGAGCTGTATTCCCCTCTTCGAAACGGCGCTGACGATACAATCGCCTATGTCGGCTCCGCGTTGGACATGCCGAACACTGAAAGGCTAATCGCCGAGAATGTGCATACCGAAGCGGGCCATGACGACGAGCAAGTGGCGGTGCAGCACAGCCGGCGTGACGCACCAGCGCCTCAGTCTCAGGTGCGTGTGCAGTCCTTTTACCTAGCTCCGCGCAACGGGTGGGTGTTTGCCACCGCAGTCACCAGTTTCGCCACTGTGTGTGCGTCTGGCGTCCTGTTTGGGTGTCTCTACACGTCAGAACAAGCGGATCTGTCTTCCGCAGACTCAATCTTACCTGGATGGGTTACCACACCAGTGGCCAAGTTGCTTCTCACCGTTTGTTTTGGTGTTCCAGTGGACAGTCCAAACGCAAAGTGGCAGTTTTGTTGGACGGCTGCTTGCCTGACCGTCGTGAGTTTGACGAGCTGGTGCTTACTTCTCTGCCGGGTTCTGGGACGATGCGCGCATGAGGCTCATGAAGCGGCGTCGTTGACGGTGGCGAGTTCGTTTGTGACGAGCACCTCCACGTGGTCGCGCGTACGAGTCTGGTGGATCATGGCAGTGCGTCTCCTCGCTGGCTTCATCACATCTGCGCCGTACTCCTTAGTGTGGGTGTGCGTGGCGGGTGTCGGACAGGCGACCACGCTGGGGCTACTTTCTCTGGCGGTAGCGATGACGACGGTGCTGCTTTTTTCATCGCGTGTCGGGCAGGTGCAACGGCAGCGCGAAGGTAACGCCCGTCAACGGCTGTGGAGTCTCTACACCTGCATGCTGCTGTTTCTTTGGGAAGTGCAGATGATTGTGTTGCTGCCATCAATCCAACAGTCGCTCAAAACGACAAGTGTGTGGGCCAAACACGGCCGCTGGCTCGCTGCTGTCGGGGCAGTGCCCGCGGCGTCCCACAACTCGATGCCATGCTGGCGCATCATTGCAGCCATTGGACTGTGGTGGGCCGGGGCAGAGTTTGTGTGCTACTACGGTTCTGTCTACGGGACCTCTCCGGTGGCGCGCTTCAATGGAGGGCGGGAGCGCCGCGCACTCTTACGGCGAGGATTGGCGCAAAGGGATGGGAAACAGTGGTCGGATGCGATTGACCAGCAGCGAGCGGCGCACGGCAAACTACAGGAGCTTCGACTTGAGCGTGACGCCTATCTTTTCCGATCGTCTCGAGGAAGTAGCGGCAGTGGGCCGCGGCGTACGCGCGCACCCCAGCAGCATGTGGCATCGTGGTGTCGGAATCACCAGTACGCCCAACACGACAGGCAACACATGGCTGGGCATGCGCCGTTTGGCACCAGCGTCAGTCACTGTTTCTGGATGGACAGAGATGATTCGCAGCACCTACCATCCTACGTCAGCAGCCGCAGCGATAGTCATGAGTACTACCTGACCCTCTTACACAATAAACCTTTCTCTGCCAGCAATGCACGTGTGCACGGAAACAACGCTTGTGGGACCGCTGACGCACTGAGGAGCTCTCCACTCTACTCGAACTCCTCCGTGTGCGGCTGTCTCCCGGGGCAGCCTGTGCCGTGGCAGTACTCCGAGATCACATCTACGCTGCCGAGCCTGACGATCGCGGAAAGCGAATCCACAGTTGGGCTGATCGCCGCGACAGCAACCGTGGTGCTGAGTGAAAGTGCTGCCGAACCACTGAAACACCATGACAGCGAGGTGGCGTCGTCGCCGTACATGTGGCAGGGGTGGAGCCGGGCACCAACACGAAGCTCGGGTAGAGGCGGAGTGGAGGGCAACGAAGATGACGCTGGAGTCCGCCACAGAAGCTGCGGGGCGTACAGCAACGGAGAGCATAGCGTGAATCGTTGTGCCTTGCCTCTGCAACACTCGTGTGCGCACTACCCTTACGCCTTTTCTGTTGCCTCTTCAGGCCCTCGCGCGAGTCACTCGAGGCTGCGTGGAGTCACCTACGTGGATGTTTCGCTGCGTCAGAACGGCAGTAGCGGCGGTAGCTCTAATAAATGTTGGCCGCCGACGACCTGCGGCATGCCACCCGGCGTGTCTGTGGCCGATGGCGCATCTTCATTCGAAGAAGCCGCTGCGCGTCAATGCTTATCCTTGCCACCCAAAGACCAAGCACGTCCTGAGCAGATGAGAGCCGAATACACCACGGCGCCGCCCACAATGACCAGCGACGGGGGGGCGCGAAGGAGCGCAGACGGTTGTGCCCTTGTGTCCTTACTGCTGAAGGGTCTACGTAGCAGAGCCCGATTGGCCGCACATAAAGTGCTGGACCTGCTCGGCGGCTACCTGCAGCGCCATACAGCACCCCTTCCAGCAGAAGTGGACGATTCAGCAGGTGAGTGCCCAACCGGCCCACGTGCCGACGCACCGCATGCTCAGCGGCAACGATGTCGTCAGTCCATGGAGAGGATGACCAAACACTCGCAAGCAGGCTTTACATCAGCAGCGCTATCCACGGATGCAAAAGGAGTCACGGCGCTGCTGGGCACCCTTGTGGGTGCACCTCCTTCCAGCACTTCTCACCCTGAGACCATTCACGTCCGTTCTCTGTGGAAACTGCTAGAGCTTTGCGCAGTGCAGCATTGGCCGTATCTGTGTGCACTGCTCATGCTGGTCCAATTCACTGTGAGTGGCACGGTCGTCAATCTCGTGCCGTCGTTGGCGAGCATTGTGTACGCACTGCTGCAGCGACCCTGGCCGCCTTTATGGTACTGGCGCTTGCAGATGCTCTTCTCCAGCTTCGTCTTCCTTGTCAAGAGTGGTGCGCGTGTGTACCTCCTCACCATGGGGCCATCTGTGAGTCTGACCACCTGTCGCTGGCTTAGCCTGCTGGTGTTACGCGTCGATGTGGCTGCATCATCCGCTCCGGCGGCGTCATTGCTGTCCCCACTGTCGTCCACCATGTTCGGCAGCGAGTTTCACCGCTACATGTGGGTGGATCTTGCGTTGAGTGGATGTGTCGTGGCGGCTGTTGCAATCCAGTGGTCGATCGTCTATCCAGACCACTGCGTATTGTGGCGTCGCGAAGGCGAGCGTGACGCGCCGGTAAGCGTCTCGGCGGCTGTCCTCACTTCAATGGAGTCCACTGGGGCTTCCGCTCACGAAAGACGTCATGACGACCCGCATCGGGGCGTGGCAGAGCTGTGTAAAATCTGCAAGCGTCATCTGCGCTGCTGGAACGCGCACCGCTGTGGCGCTGGTGCCGATTACTACGCCGCGCAGCTCTTTTTCGACGGACTCTCACTCGTGCTCTTTGGCTGCGCCTACTACGCCATTGTGCCAGAGGGCGCCGCCATTTCTGAAGGCAATCTTCTCCACGCCGTGCAGCAGAACCACCTACCTGGTATCTTTGTGGTCACCGCACTGGGGTTTGTCGTTGTCCTCTTCCTGGAACGCATCCTCTATGTGCTGCGGGCCCTTGTCGCCAAATACGTGTTGCACTTCTTCCTGGCCACTGTCTACCACACGCTCTACGTGCTCTGGCACACCGTGCAAGAGAGCAAGAGAGGCCGCGGTGCTACCACCTCAGTCGCCACTACGGCGTCGGTATCTCTGCTGCTCGCTGCGAAGTTTGCCTCTCTCTGGTGTAGCGCTCTGCAGCTACGTCACGGCTACGCATTGCACCGCCTGCATGATCCCTTCACGATCAAGACCGATCTCCTTCATTGGGTAGGCCATGTGACGTTTCGCGCTGTGCCATTCCTGATGGAGCTGCGTGTTCTGCTTGATTGGTCGTTCAGCGCCACAGCATTGAAAGTACAGCATTGGATGCTACTGGAGGACATCCACCACACGGTGTATCGGCGCTACGTCGACATGCACGACCTGCACTACACAAGCCACCACCAAGGTCGCAGCTTCCCCTACCTGGTTCGGCTCTACCAGGGTGTGTTCGGATTCACGGTCATTCTGTTGGTGCTCTTCTTCCCTCTTTTTTGGTACTCAACGTTTAGCCCGCAAGTGCGCGCGAGCCACGTCACTGGCTGGTCGACAGAGGTGACCTTCGCTCGGATGTCACCTGTGCCGCTGTTCAGCGCCGACAGCACCGTATGTCCGTCCAGCTTTCACGAAGCAGCAGCCCTTTTTGGGGATGGTACCGTTGTGAGAGCCGAGAAGCTTCTGCGCTACGCTGCCGCCACGGACACGTGGCAGACGGCGCATGTCGCACCATGCAGCACTCGGATGTGGTCCTACACACCAGCAGCCCTGTGGGAACTTCTCGACCGGCTCGGTAAAACAGCAGACGCAGTTACTCTTGTTGTTCGCAACCGTGTCACACGTGACCGTGCAAGTGAGCCCACAAGGATCGCGGTTGACTTTGAAGAGTCCTACACGCTGCCGCCTGCCTCGCAGGCTCTTCTCGCCGAGGCACTAAAGGCGTGGCATGCAGCGGATAGCGCTGACTCAGCGGACACGACCGATTATTTGGCAAGCCCGTGGCGTACTGTTGTGGTCCCATTACCGTCTCTGTACGCGCCGTATGTGCTGAGTTCTGGCGCGGGCATCTCATTCTTTTCAGGCCTGGACGTGCGAGGGGTGAACTGCTCGTTGACGCTGCACCGCGTGGGGAAATATAGCGGGTTCAGCTGCTTAACGTGCGCTGAGGATGGACAACGCAACACTGCAAAGAACACGCTCGCCACCGACGCCCCCACCAGCCCTGCAGGCTCATCAAAGATTGCGTCCGCAGTGGAGATCGATGAAAAGTCAACCCCACTGGCGTTCGTGATTGTGTCCAAGAATGTGGCAGTCGTGCAAAGCAGTTTTTCGCTGATTCCTAGCGTCGGCATCATCGCTCTCTACACGAGCTTTGTTTTGGTGATGAGCAGCTACATTCGTAACTACTTTGCTGGTGACGCGCACCGAGTCGTGCTCTTGCAGCTGGCCAATCCAGAACCAGTAGCGGAGCTGCTGCGCTACCTGTACCTCGCCCGCTCCTCCGCTAACAGCGGGCAAGTAGGTGACTTGGTCCTGGAACAGCTTCTCTTCGTGGAGCTTCTAGACCTCCTCCGCTCACCGGAGCGCCTTCTGCGACTAGGCGGCCGTCGCGTCGACGACTACGCAGATTCAACGTACCGGCAAGCGCTTTTCGAGGCAACGAAGCGGCCGTTTTCGCTGCCGGAGGAGCGCAGGAGGTAGTTGAAGAGCCTTGCAGATGCGGCATCCTTCTTTTTTTTCTGCTTCCGAGCTGTGCCCTCTTGTGTGTTGCTCTGTGGCAACCCGTTAGGAAGCTTCACAGCATCCCTCAACTTCTCTCGCTCGCTCGCTCAGGTGCAGCTCTTGAACCGCATTCTGCATGCGTGGTTACGTGTGGTCCCTTTTGGTGTACATGCGCGTGGCTTTTTTTTAACCACGTCGCGTGCAGCACATCAGCATGGCAAATATGACAAGGGACACACACGCAGACACACACGTGCATTGTCAAGATGGTTGCGGAGAGACGCTCTGCAACGCTTTTGTCTGCGCCTCTTCTCTCCTCGCCCAGTGCGTGCTCTTGTTCATACAAGGTGCTGTGTGTGTGTATGTGCGTACGCGTGGATTACCATTTTTCCTTTTTGAGTACTTCCCCCCCCCCTCCCTCCCACCGCTCTATTCGCTGCTTTGCCTCTTCTTACCGTATTTTTTTTTGGTTATTGTTTTTCTTCTCTCTTTACATGAGCGTATGCCGTCCACTAGGCCCCCCTCTGCTCTACATCTCTCTTTCTCTCCTCTTCTCCCTCTCGCTGTATCCCCCCACCCCACCTCTGCGCTGCTCAATTTGTACTTTCTCTCCTTTGTTAGCTCCACTAGCACATGTGTGCCTCTTCGTGTTCTCTGTTTATGACTTCTCCATCTCTTCTGCCGCTGCTCTCTCCTCGTTCCTGCCCTTCTCTACCCCTCCCCTCCCCTCCTCCCTTTCTGTGTTCTTCTTGCAAAGCTCCCTAACACGCTTGCCAGAACACACACGCTGACAAAGACACCCGGACGCGGGGCAGAAACCCGAGAAAATGCCCACAAAATGCAAGGGGGGGGGAGAGAAAAGGGGGAGAGCTTACTGTCTCTCGCAGCCTTCCCACCCACTCCTCTGATCATCCTCTCCCATCTACAAGGCGCGCCTCCCTTCCTCCCATCCACTCCATCTCTTTATTTCCTCTCTTCACCACCTCACTCTTCACCTTTCCTCACCACCCCTCGGAGAGATCACCATTGACGGAACGAGAGAGCAGAGGCCTTTCGTCGTGCTCTTCACATTGTCTCCTGTTTGGGATGCCCCTTTTCGTTCTCCATTTGTTTTCCTTTGCGCCGACATTGAACTATCTGGACTTGCGCGATTGCAGGCACTGCTCGACATGGACCCTTTTCAGCGAACGGCTGATGTCACGCGCTACTCCTTTCGAGTCGTGCCAATGACACACCGCAACTCCACGGCCGGGGCCAAACCGTCTGGGTCTGCCTGCTCCATCCCTGGTGGGAGCCCGTCTTCCCCCTCTGCCAGAGGAGGAGCTCCGGCCTTTGGCAACCTCGCCTCAGGGCTCCCTCAATGCGAAACAACGGCGTGGAGACAGCCAAGCTTTCGGGAACCGCTTGAAAGTGAGGAAACGACACGAAATGTAGACAAGTGGCGTCAGTTCGGGCTACAGATGGGGACAGCGGTTGCGTCGCAGGCGTTACCTCCGTTAGAGCAGCAGCAGGGGCAGCGCCTGCAGCCACAGACCATCGTCTGCCACCGCCCCGAGCAAGACACGTCCACCAATTCCTCTCTCCTATACCGTCAAAACACGCGCTTCCACAGCGCTGAGGCCCAAAACGAGGTCCAACTGCGACGTCAGTGCCGCCTGAACAGAGCTGCGGCGCTAGCTCTTCCACCACATGACGAGCAAAGCAGCGCACATGCCTCTCCGTGGCCTCTTCCTGAGGCTAGCTCCAGAGTCCGTGCCGTGGTGAAATCTGCTCTCGACAATGACGACGTAGTTGTGCTGAGCGACGATGGCGAACATCACACGGATGGTGAGAATACGGTGTGCCAGCGGCAAACTGTGAAGCCCCCGCCACGCAGCGTGTCGCGCACTGATATCCGTAGTCCGGCACCGGCCACGCTGTCCCAGCATGCCCCTGACACAAGCGACGGTGCCTGTGCCGACGTCACGCGTCAACTGCAGGCGGAGCTGGCTAAGCTATCCGAGAAGGTGCAGCACAGCAGCGAAGCGCAAAGGTGTGGACCCCCGAAGCGCAACGGCGGCGGCGAACCATCCCTCTGGGCAGCGAAGCACTGGGGCGGCAAAAAACGGAGGAGAGAAACGAAGACGACGCACCACAATGACGGCGACGAGGAGGCGGAAGCACGCGAAGGCAGTGAACGGGACGAGACCAGCGCCGCCATGCAAGGGCGGAGTACGTCCAGCACTGATGCTCGAAGGAAGCTAACTGCACGGAGGCGCGATTGTGCCAGCACCGATACCGCGGCGGACGTATCCACCGAGAAAAGAAAGCGCAAAACAAGAGGGCACGGTGGCGACGACGCAATCTTCCACGGTGTCTCTAACCAAACTCTGCAGACAATGCTGACTCCTCGCACTCTCTTTTCCTTGGCTTCTTCCGAAGCTGGCGGGAGTGCAATGTCGAATCTGCAGAGTGAACCGGCCGCGGTCGCCACAATCTCCGTCCCTTACGTCTATCTGCAGGACTCAGCCGAGGGGCTGTTCAGCGACGTGCGCCGTGCCCTTAATGACCCGGATCGTATCCAAGCACCACCCCTGTTTGTTGGCGTGTTAGCTCTCAGTGGCAATAGAAACGCAACCACCACCCTCGCAAGTGTGGAGTGTCGCACGAACTTTACCTACTACGGCAGCGGCGCCAAGACTGCGAAGCACCGCGTCTCGTGCTGCTTCTCCTCCCCCGACCCTGTGCGCAGCCACCAGCACGTGGAGCTTGTTCTGATACGGTGGAAAGATGACATGTACGGGCTGCCGGCACAGACCGTTGGCTTGACGTTTCTGTGCCGTATCCTCACGGAGCTACCCGGAGTGGAACTCATTACCTTCAACGCGCAGGTGCTCCTGGTGGCACTACTCGCTTACTGCAAGGGCACACTGTGGTCGTACTGTGTCAGTGATGTGCGCGTGATGGCGTGGATGGCTCAGCTGCACATGGCAAGTACTCTGCCGAAGCCTCCTTCCCCCGCGTACGCCTTAGCGGGGGAAGGCTCTGCCACCACCGTGACCGGGGCAAGTGACACGGACAGCAGCGTTCTCTACGACTACGGGCAGCTGCTCTTGCACGTTTGCGGTGGGAAGCTACCGCCAAACGTGCAGCTGGAGAAGACAAGCCCTGTAGAGCGCCTCTCGCCCGCAAGGGGCAGCTTTGCAGAAAGCACTGGAACTGCCGTTGCAACAACACCTGCGCCACCTCTGACGCCCGCACAGCGCCAGCTAGCCCATCAGGTGTACTACTTGGCAACCGTGTACCGCAGTCTCTACGGGCTGCTGGGCAGCAAAGGGCTCCTGCAAGCATTCCTAAGGCAGGAAAAGCGGATTGCGCCTCTGCTGGCGCTTCTCAAGTACAATGGCATGCCCGTGGATCTGCATGAAGTTCGTCGCTACCAAATGAGCTGCGAGACGGAGATGGCGCGGCAACGCGGCCTTGCCCACAAGCTTGTCCCGGAGCTCGGCGAGGAGTTCAACATACAGAGTCATGATCAGTGCCGCAAGGCACTTTATGAGGTGCTTCAGCTGGGTAAGTACTTGGTGCAATCTGAAAGTGCCGAAGCGGTTGGTACCACTGGTCTCATAATCACGAAAGGGGGACGACTGTCGACGGCGGAGGACACACTGCGTGCCCTCGCGCGGCATCACGAGTTTCCTGCGTGTCTGTTGCGCTATCGCAAGGTGTCAAAGCTGATGCAGACATATATCGAAGGGATGATGAGCTACGCCGTGGTGCGCTCCAGGTCGAAGACAAGCCCACCTCTTTCTCGCGACGGCGTTGGCACTGAGACAGAAACTAGTGGCGCCAGGGAAGGGCAGCAGCAGCTGTACGACGATGATGAGCGCGCCGTCGCCGAGCGGCCGTCGTTGCTGAGAGAAGGTGTAGATGTGAACGACGACAGTCCATTTGTGGATCGCCGGCTTCATGCGGGCAACAACAGACACAGCCCTAGCGGCGCCGAGCCACGGCCAGCACGAAATCAGCGGAACGGCGAGGAGGAGGCGTATACGATGCAGGCAGACGAGGTCATCCTTCCTGCGACTGGTTACGCCACACTGCACCCAAACTTTCTTCAGGAGGGTACGGACACTGGACGACTATCCTGCGTTGAGCCGAATCTTCAGAATCTTCCACGTAATGGCATCACCTCCACCGAGGAGGAGGGCGAGGAAGACCTTTTGGGGTTTCGGCGCTGCTTTGTCGCAGCTGCCGGGTGCGTGCTCTTGTCCATAGACTACCAACAGATCGAACTACGCGTATTAGCGCACTTGTGTGGCGACCCCGCATTGGTCAAGGCCCTGACAAGCTCGGCGGACATTCACCAGACGATTGCCGAGGTGGTCTTCAAGAAGAAGCCCGTCAGCACTGAGGAGCGCAGTCTGGCCAAGCGTGTCGTCTTTGGCGTGCTCTACGGTGCTGGCCCAAAGACACTCGCGACGCACATGGGCGTTACGGTTGATCGGGCGCTGCACATCACTTCGTTGCTGACAAATGCGTTTCCCGGCATCAACACCTATCACCGCCGCGTCATCGCGGAAACCCGCGCCAATGGGTTTGTGCGCACTCTCAGTGGTCGCCTGCGGTACCTGCCGGACATCTGCAGCACGGTGCTCTCGCGACGGTCGTACGCGGAGCGGCAGGCCTTCAATAGCGTAGTGCAGGGCAGCGCCGCGGACGTGATGAAGATGGCGATGCTCGCCGTTTCGAAGGAGGTGCTGCAGCGCTATGATCGCTCCGACGTGTCCCTTCTTTCTCAGATCCATGACGAGATGGTCTTCATGGTGCGCAAGGAGCACCTGCGGACGGTGGTGCCGCTGCTCTCCTCAGCAATGTCGCACGCCATGCAGTTGCTCGTGCCGCTGAGTGTAACAGTCAAGTTTGGCACGTCGCTGGGTGACTTGCAGGAGTGGTCCGTGGAGCACGACCTAGGCGTGGGGTAGACGTGTAACCGTCCGCCGATAGCGTGCCCACGCACATGCGTGTGGAATAACGGGAGGGGAGACGCGAAGGTGCGAACCCCTTCAGAACTTGCGAAATTGTTGCTGCTGCTGCGTCTCTGCAAGTCATTCACCATCTCCTGGATTGGCAGATGTGGGCTTTCCTCGCTGTACGGGTTCCACTGCGCGGAGCACCATATCCCCCCCCTCCCCTCGCCATGTTTCTTCCCTTTTGGAACCGGAGAAAACTCGAACAGACGTTCATCTCGATCTCCTTGATGGATGTGGCGCTCGACAAACCATTAGCGATGTACCTACATTCTCCTCCTCCTTCAGTAACCATACGAGCTCGAGAAGTCGCCGTCCTGATCCATCCTAGCTTTCCCGTAGCACTTTCCTTTTGTTCATCTCTTCTTCTTGTGGAGGGCGGGATGGTTCTCACGCATGTGCACCATCGCCACCCTCTTTATCTCCTTCCTTGCCTTCGGTTCTGTCATCCTTGCACTTGTCAGGTGCTGCTGTCACGGTTGTGTCCCCGCTTCTCTTCAGCCCGATTGTACACCCCTTTCCCTGTCGGCACATCACTTCTCACAGCCGAGTGCGACACGACAGTCATCGACCAGAGTCCATTGCTACCATACATATAGACACAGCTCTCCAATCAGCTGGGATTGCTGTTCTTATTCTTTTCGTTTGTCTTTGTTAGTTTCGATCTGATCACGCCGCGCCCCCTTGGTGGTTGGAAGGAGAGAAACGCCTACACACCATCGAGGCTGCCATGCGTGCTAGCTCTTTCCTGCAGCAGCAGGCCTCGTCTGCGGCATTGCAGCCGCTCCGCTCCATTGTGGCCATCGGGCTGCGTCAAGAATTTGAACCGCAGTGGCCACTTCCGCTTCCGCCGCCGCTGCCGGCGAACAAGCAGAAGCACACGCTGGTGTTGGACATTGACGAAACACTTATACACACGTATGGCATGAGCCGTCATGACGACAGCAACGAGAACTCCCGAGATCCAGCGGTACCGGGCGTCATCCCCCTCGTCGATTACTATGTGCTGCTTCGCCCCCATCTGAAAGAGTTCCTGGATGAGATGAACCAGCTGTTCGAGGTGATTTTTTGGACGGCAGGAACCGCATCGTACTGCTGCGCCGTGCTTGACGCGCTCGAGCAGCAGGTGATGCAACTGCCGCGCTCCTTTTATAGTTATGTGGAGCTAGCTAAGGAAAGCCACAAGATGAAAAGCAGCACAAGTCACACAAACTTCTACGCCCTTTCACGCACGCAGACGCTCGAACACCAAGGGTACATGAAGTACCTTCCCATGCTGGGGCGGAAGATGTCCAGCATCGTTATGGTCGACGACAACGTGCGCAGCTTCCCACTCACGCCACGCAACGGCATTCGCATTGACGCCTTCGACCCTGACGACAGTGTGTTACAGCGCTACATGATCGCCCTGCGCCGGACCCAGGAGGAGAAGCCGCAGGAGATGGAGGAGGAGTTGGTGCAGTGCCTGCAACAAGGACAGCAAGAGATTGCCCGTCTGGAGAAGGATCGTGCCTTACTGGATGTACTGCCGGTGCTGCGTGCTGCAGCGCAGGTGCCCGCCGGCCAGGACGTGACGAAGGAGCTGGACCACTGGCGCGACCTCGATTACGTCCGCTGCGACGACTTCATGGAAACGATGAATGTGCGCTCTGTGGTGCGGCAGCAGATTCTTGGCGTGACGCTCCCAATGCGGCACAATACTCCGATTCCGATGCAGAAGCTGAGCTTTATGAACAGCGGCTTTGTGGAGTCAGCGAATGCGGAGATGACGCTGCACCACGCTCGTGCTGCTCGTTCCTCCAAGCTTTAGCCCCTCACAAGGACGCTGCCGAGCGGAGAGGTGTACCGAAGTACAGACTCGTGCTGCACTCCCCACGTTGTTCTGCGATTCCCCTCCCCCCACTCCGTAATGTGGTGCGCGGGCTGTTCTGGTGTAAGTTGTTGCTACCGTGGTTCCCCCTCACATGACTTCGATAAAATCTTACCCTTGCGAACCATGTCGCCGCGCTGTCGTTGTGAATTTCACGTTGCGTCCCTTGTCTCCAAGAAGCAAGCAGGTGGGCCAACAGCAGTGCGTCGTAGTACTCCACCCAGTTCTGTCGCAGTGGGGCGACTTTTTCAAGATCAGGACTGCCCTCGTGGCACTCACTATCCATCACTTCGCACCGTAGCCAGGCTAGTACACCACCACCACTTGTCTCTCTCTCTCTCCTGTGCCACACCCCAGCTACTTATAGCCCGTAGTGCCGATGGAGCTGCGGGAAGTCGACCGCCTTCTCGAGGAGCTGACTGCGCTACTTGCTTCGCAAGAGAGTGCTGACGACGATAGTGCTGTTGAACCCGCAATTCTCAATGCTGTCGCAGACTACATCGAAGGGGTCGACCCCGCCGGCGCTGGCCTCGGTCACCTCAGACAAGCACTCGAAGTCGCTGCCGGTGCGGATGGCGACTCGGCGAAGCAGCGGATGAAGGCAGCAGGCTGCCGTCGCGCAATTGGACTGCTGAGCGATGCCCTCGCGGAGGCGTGAGACAACACCCGCGCGCGCGGACCCGAGACCGCACCACAGTGCCCCAGCAGGTTCTTTTGGGGGCCCTCAAGCCCCGATGATGGCGGTGCCGGAGTCCCGCGCCCACCTTGTGCAAACCCGGCAAATACCCTACCCTCTTTTCCGAAGCTGAACTGCCCCCTGGCGCCCGCGAACTGGGGGAGTCTGCGAGGGGCGAAAAAAAAATGTACGCGGCGCCCCCGCCCCCAAACGAGCTGTGCCGGTTGGCCTACGGCAAAGCTGGCCACCCCCTCTCGGAGGGTAGCGAGCACCGCCAAAGAATCACAACCCCAAGTGGCACTGAATACAGAATCACTCCCCTCCTTCACGCCAACGCGATGACAGTGCGTGTTTCGATGGCACATCTGAGAGGTACCGCCGCGGAGGTCGAGACGCTGCGGTCGTCTGAAAGGGCGACGGCCCCAACATTGCCATGAGGACGCCGTTTTTTTGTTCTACCCATTAGAGGCACTGCTGCTGGGAATGTTTGATAGAGCCACAAAGGGTGCCGAAACCTCGCCGGAGACAACCCAGCTGCAAGCAAAACAAGAACAACAGAGCGCAGTCCTAAAAGCAACCGTGCTGCAACAGCGAGACGTAACAGATGGGCACCAGTTACGAACCCCCTGGAAAGACTAAACGAAAGCATAACAGCTGCGGTGGAGGAGTTTGTAAGTTCATTGCACCGCTCAGCCTCAGCGGTGATTCCGGCAGCGGGGGGGGGCACCGGTTATTGTGTCAAAGTCTGCGTACTGAGAGCACTGCTATGGGCAGCCATAAAAAAAAAGGCCACCTTGCGAGACAAAGTAGTATTCTCTGTGACAAATAAAAAACGGCACTTCATTGTATGCAAACTCTGGGGATCTCTACACCTCCCTTCCCGCTCTCTGGCGGTGCACTCGAAACAGAAGCTGCAGCTCTTTCTCTCTTTTTTTTTCTTTGCCATCAACGTCTTCACTCTACAAATCTGTGCACTGCTGCAGGCCACACTGACGCAGCGCCATCTAGAACCCTGCGTCCGACATCAGTACCTGTGCACCGCTCTACTCTCCCTACGCCGCAGACACTGTACTCTGGATATCGTGCTGAGGTGCACCTCATCATCAAGGACATATGAAGGGGAAGAAAATGCTTTGAATCTGTTATGTGCTTCCCAGGGGAGGAGCTTCAGCTACATTTTCTTGTTTTACTACTACTTCTGTGCTTGCGGTTGTCGAAGAACACATGAAGACAATAACATCGAGCCTGGTTGCGTCCAGGTTGTGTGGTGTTTTTGTGGACAGCACCGGAGCTTGGCTCTCCTATGGAGAACGCATGTGGACAGAGATGATGCAGACTCTTCAGCAGCAGCCGATGTACTTAAGAATAATGGGCATTGACTCGGAGTGGTTTCGCAGCTCACCAGTGGCGGTCGTTCAGTTTGCAACATCCAGCCACTGCTTCGTGCTTCACATCAGCTTTTTCGATGATCGCGCCTTGCCCGCTGCTGTGAAGGAGGCACTCTGCGATCCGGCCATCATAAAGTGTGGCGTTGGCATCAATGGCGATGTCTCGCGCCTTCGAAAGGAGCAGGACATCACAATTCAAAGTGTGCTTGACGTGGCTCACTACAGCGCCTTTTTTGGCCTTCATCACGGTGCACGGTCAAATCTTAAAGCGCTTGCGGAAAGCGTTGCAAACCTATCTATAGTGAAGGATAACAAAATTACACGTAGCAATTGGGAGTTACCGCTTCCGGACAGTAGCGTGAACTACGCGGCGGAAGACGCACTGGCGTCCTATTTGATCGGGCAGAACGTGATGTTAAAAGCATCAGAGGTGTACTGCATGAGTGCGAACACCTTTGACATTCCTCAGTGGCTCAGACATACCTCATCAATCGCAGCAATGAAGCTAAGGAAACTGCAGCAGGAGCAATGGAAGTTAGATGTCGAAAAGAGGGAGAAGGATAAACCCATGCCTGATAGCGATGACCACGCTGCGCGGCAGGTGCAGGCAAGCAGTTGCGTCAAAGTGCGTGTGCTGGACAGAAATGGAAACTTTCTCTTCGAGTGCTCGCGAAAAAGGGCCAAATTCTATGTGGCGGAGAAGAGTTTGGCGGTGATCACCAAGAGCTTAGCGGGCGATCCACGCAAGACCCTCGAGATACAGTTTTTGTTCGATCCGAAGGTGAAGACGCGGCGATGCATTTATTATGCCTTAGGGGACTGTGAGTTACAGGGCCAGTGCCCATTTGCCCACGGCATGAGCGAGCTGCATCCAGATGCGGCGGCGTTAGTGGAATCAGAGAAGCCGAGCTGTGCCTGTTGCCTGGGAACTAAAGGGCTCCTGCGCCACGCTATAACACCCACGTCGTTTCGAAAATTTATGCCATTGCCTCAACGGCAGCCACTGGACGATGATTACCTGCCCGTGTGTAAGCAGTGTAACTCAGTGCTTCGCCCATATTATGCCGATGAGATGAGGAGATGCTACACGGAGGCCGAGGAGTCGAACAGTACAACGTTCAGGTACAATGTGATGACAAAGTGCTGCTCGTATGCTCGTCTACTGTTGGACACCAACAAGCTCGCGAAGATACCGGCTAACCGCTGCGAAGAACTCCGGCAATATGTAAAGCGAAACTGGAGGAGTACCTTCTTCGAAGATTTCAATCCTGAATTTGAAATGCGTACGCCCGTTGAGCAAGACGAGGCATTTCTGAAGCGCCTTGGGAGAATTGTCCCTGATGACGTGAGAGCAAAGGTGACAATGAACATTCTTGTTGGTGACGACCAGGAAAAGGCGCAACAGTTCAACAAGCGATGGCGTGACTACTGCTTTAGTATGTGTTGTGTGATTGAAAAAAAGAGCAACCGCATGAGCTACGATGACTGGCAGACCTACCGTGCTCATAATAGAGAGCCTTGATTCGATAACGACGAGGACGGAGGTCCGCGAAGCGAGACGGCGACATCGAGCCGTGCTGTTACTACCACGATGACGTTGAGTTCTATCGAAAAGGAAACGAGGATCAAATGTTACCCGGCTTGATTTTCAGGTGCTGTCAGGATGATGTGCATCTGGATTGTCTTTGTAAAATGGCCTGAGAATGACACTGTCAGGGCAAATGTGGCGCGTTCTTCTCCATGCCAGTGCCCCTTCATGATGTACACACACACACACATCCACATACTATAGATGTATATAGTGTGTGTGTGTGTGTGTGACGTCTTATTTTAGGAATGCCTCCCTTGTGTCCTAATCTTTCATTCTCTACTCTCTCATGTATTTTGGCTTATTACTGAAATATGCGCACCTGTTGATCTACGTATTGCAAAATGAAAGTCGCACATCCGCCGCTGAATGATTTTTTTGTGAGACATGGAGGGTTTGGCGGCGTTGTTCGACACTCCATTGGATGCGTGCATGAAGGAAAAGGATGCTCATCTGACGAACCTTATTCTCGAGAAGCGCGAGGCAGCGAAGCGCATAGAGGGGTTGGAGGCCGAGATAGCGGTCCTGCGTGCTCAGCTTCAACAAACAACACCCCAGCGGCCGTTCTCCTACGGTGGTGAGCCGTTGCCCACCTCTTCCCAGGAAAAGACGGCACAAAATAATACGCCGATAGCCGAAGTATTGATGTGGAACGAGGAGCTCATTCACACCGTCGAACAACTGCAGCGCTCACTCATTCAGCTGGAAGCAGACTCGAAGGCTCAGCTGATTACCGTGACTGATGCCTTGAATCAAGCAAGGAAGGAGAACGAGAGGTTGCTTCGCGAGAACGATTCGTTGAAGGCCCGCGTCGGGGACGATGTGTTGCGGCAGCGACAGACAAATCGTATGGAAGTGGCCTGTGAGCGTGCTCGCATCGCCGCGCGAGTGCGGGCGGCCGGACTCCAGCGACTGGAGGCAGCGGAAGCGAACTTGATGGAGGCTCACGATGATGTGTACCACGTGCAGCGCTGGGATGCAATGCTGCTTCCTCAGCGAGACGTCTCCTTTGTCTTCCACATTGTCTCCAGCGTAACATATCCCCTGCATGGCATCACGGAGTTCATCATGACGGTGTATCAACAGTTCCTCTTTCACAGGAGCTCCGGGCTTCGTGGCTACCGCGTGGGATTTTATCAGAATATAGAGGTGTTTGCGTTCCAGGCACCGTCTGACGCACTTCTGTTCTCAAAGGAGTGCCACGAGCAGCTTATGCGTCTCTCGTGGCTGTCGTGCATCGAAAACACACCGTCCTTTTCCACCATTCTGGAAAGCAACACGGTACTGTACAAAGGACCCCGCATGCACACCTGCATCTTTTCATGCTCTCCAGAGTCGTACGTAGACCCTGTCTCCGGAAAGTATGCCTTTTTTGGACCGGAGGTCGAGGAAGCAGTTAAGGCCGCCATTGAGCAGTCCCCGATTGGTGAAATTGCGGTGAATGAGAGGTGGGCACAGCTCCTGTGCTTGCAGTCACAGATAAGAGAGAATCGATCGACACCGACGGCGAGCAGCGTGGCCGAGCTGCGCGAGTGTCTGGGGTCTATGTGGGACGTTGTGGATTTCCCTGGTGCGCATCACATCATTGCTTCAATTCTTCCCTCAGAACTGCGCAGTCGCCGAGGAGTCCTGGCACCTGTGCTGCATCCCAGCTGCAAGTACCCGTGTTTGGAGCTAAATGACAGCGCCTTTGTGGTGCGCATGGTTGTCAAGGCGATGCGCGGAATGCTCTGTAACGCCTTCGAAAGTCTAGAGGAGGTGGGCGAAGACTCTAACGGTGGTGGCGGCGTCATTCTGCAGCAGATGCGACGCCGCGCCACTTTTTTACACAAAGCTGTTGCCCAGGCGCCTTTGGCTACCACAACTCCGGAGCGGAACCCTGAGTTCTCCGAAAGAGCCGCCCAACTGCTGGAGCTGTTTTTAGTTCGAGAGGAACGGAATAATATCATGGTCCTCTGTCGCAAGATGGAGGCAGCTAGCGCGGCGCTGGAGCGGGATAGGATGGAATCTGAAGATCGCTTTGAGATCAGGAAGCACAAAACACTGAACCCGTCGGAGACAGCGTATATCTGCACAATCGACACGGGTGATGACACTCTCTGGAAGCGGCTGCTCCTGAAGAGCATCTCGGATGAGCAGTTTGAATCAATTCAAAACACCATTCGCGGTGACGTTCACAACGCCGCCAAGGTGCACTTTGGCTTCTTCATGAACGGCAACGACTCTGATGTGTTCACGTACGTGTTTCGCGAGGTGGAGCAAGCCCTCGCTTTCGTGTCTGAGATTTACATCAAAGTCAATCGTACAGGCACAAAGTATGCCCACACATCGCTGGGCAAGGGCCAGGATATCTTCCTGTTCCGCGCCGGCGTGGCGAGCGGTCCAATGGGCGCCATCTACCGCAGCATAGAAAACGGTGTGCTCAAGTGCACCGGTCCGGCAATTCGCCTCTCCGGCACTCTGTGTGACCTCGCAGAATGCGGAGAGATCCTTGCCATGGAGGATGTCATCCGTAGTTTCCACTCAAAGAATGAGAACTTGCTCGATACACAGTACAACATCGTGAACCAAAAGTCCCAGTTCATCGGCTCCTACGCTGCCCCGGCGGCGGTGCACTCTATCTTACCCAAGCCGTTTGCATACCGTCGCCCGCAGTTGCGCACCTTTGGGAGGACTGCCATGCAAAACAAGAGACTATACCTGCCCTACCGTTCTGTCCTGGGAACACTTATGCGGCGCCGGGATGAGCTGCCGCGGCAGGCCGTACTCGACATGATGGAGCAGCAGCAGCGGCGACTGGAGCTGAGTGAGATGGCCCGCATGAGCTCCGAGGACGACTACGAGCGCCCCTGGAAGGTTGGCACGGTGGCGGCCTCGCTGCTCCGTAACCCATGGTTGCTGCTGGGCCAGCCGCAAGCAGAGGAGCAGTCAGAGAACGCGTCTGTGCGTCGCAGTTTCGTGCGGTTCCGTACGGTGGAGGAGGTGGAGGCGGAGGTCATGCACACGCGGCGCCCGACGAAGCCCCTTGCGTTTCTCTACTGCGATGTTGGTGGTGCTCGCACAATCGCCCGGTCTGTCGCACCACCCCTCCTAAAACTAGTCTGGGCACACTATAATTACATTGTCCAGAACGCTGTGCTCAACTTTAGCGGCTACGTGGCAAAGACGAACTCCACAACGGCGTACCTTGTCGTGTTTGAGGGACCTCTCAGAGCGCTTGAGGCGGCGCGGCAAATCCAGCTCGAGATGGTCAAATCAATATGGCCAGAAGAACTGCGCCTTCTGGAGACCACGTTGCATGTGAAGGACCCCAAATCACATACTGTGCTCTTTAACGGGCCTCGCCCTCAGATTGCTGTGCACTTGTCGGATCAGTACATGTGGAGACTCATCTCCTGCCCGTCTTCGCCTGTGGCCCGCAAGAACGACCCCAGTAGCAAGGGTGCGCGTGAGGGCGGCGGTAATGGTGGTAGAACGACCGCTGCGTCCTGGAGTCCTGTCCATATCAGCGGCGTTGGTGTGGATGAGACCTTCGTGCTCGGCCGGCACGCGCATGGTGGCGAGATACGTCTGAGTCGGCCGCTGCTAGAGGCGGTGGGCACGCACCCGAGCGGTAAGCTGCTGCTGGAGCAGCTGAGGATGGAGGTGGTGGTGGCGCCGGGCGTGATTTGCCCAACTGAAGGTGCCACAAAGGACAGTAGGACCGCAACTGGGACGACGAAGAAGGTGCAGAGCGAGAGCGAGCTGAAGACTGTGAAAGCGAACATGTTTACGGGGGAGTGCGTGGTTTCTGTGCCGTGCCAGCTCGAGGGCCGCTTGGCGCTGATACTGCCGTCGACCAGTGCCACCTTTAGTGCCGCCAAGCTCACGAAGGAGGCCCTAGCGATGGCAACGACTTCTGCGAGCGAAGACAATGCTGAGGGCCCCAGCGGTGAGGAGGATGTTGCCGACCCGGTTGACGACACCGAGAAGCTCGAGTCGGCAGCAGCCATGTCTCTCCCCACAGAGACGACGGGCCACACATCGACAATGCTTCCCAGGGCCATACTCCTGCCAGAAGAGATGGTGGCGCAGCATGCGTGGTTTGTAGAGCCAAAAAAGTTGTTTTATCCACTGCCGGCTGCATGGCGCACGGACTGGAGTACCGTGGTGCAGCAGCCAACTAACCAACTTGCGGAGCTCGACTTTTGGGAGGAGGCGAAGCGAATTCAGACGGCGCTGCAGGAATTGCTCAAGATGTTTCCCTCGGGGCGGCTTTTGTCCCGGGCGCTGGAGGACGTGCCAGACGACGCTGCAAGTGGGTGCCCGACTGAGCTCGTGACTTCCAGCTCCACCAACCCGGCCGCCAGTGGCGCAGCAGGAAAAAAGACGGGCGCCGATAATCGATTGCCCACAAAGATCCCAGCCCCACCGACATCGTTGTCTGCCGCCCGTGGAGGCGCGAACCACACCCGGCGAGTGAAGGGCACAGAGCTATCAAAAACGTCTGCGGCCTCCGCGGCGGCGCGTACGGCTACTCCAGCTGCAGCTGTCAGTCAATATGTGCATTTCATGGACTTCTCCAAGCACCTCCTCACAGCACTGCTGAACGCGCTGGAGATCGGT
Source organism: Leishmania braziliensis MHOM/BR/75/M2904 (assembly GCF_000002845.2). Classification (NCBI taxonomy): domain Eukaryota; phylum Euglenozoa; class Kinetoplastea; order Trypanosomatida; family Trypanosomatidae; genus Leishmania; species Leishmania braziliensis. The sequence goes on along the minus strand of NC_017947.1, from coordinate 512,312 downwards.
GTTGACCAGCACTCCCAAACTTCACTGTCGATTCTGCGCGGCGGACAAAAAAGCAAGATCAAAACTGTTGGGCTACCACCTATGTCTGGTAAAAGTGGCCGAGCAAGCGTTATCGGCGGTAGTGCCGGCAGTAGCTCGCAGAAGTACTCTCGCAGCACCGTTAACGGGCAGATTCACAGTTCGTCCTTTGGCCCTATCGAGTACTCGCCATCGGGCAGCTTGCGCGAGTCGAGCATCTCTCTATCCGACATTTCACCACTTAGTGGGCGGCCGCTGAACAGTAACCCCGCCGAGGCGCGCGCGAGCCTCACATCCCCTTCTTTAAGCCGTGATGCAGAGCTGCAGGAGATGACTACCTCCGACTCACGTCATGAGGACTTCCAGGTCACTTCTGAGCGGCCGTTCCTAATCGCGCTCGACTACCTCGACGATGCATGTCGCACGCTGACACAGTTGTCAGGCACCGAGCTAGGAAAACTAGTGCCAATCCCAGCAGCACCGTCATCGAAGTCTAAGACCTTTCCAGGCCGATTCAGCAACGCAAGGCATCACTGACGTGGCGGCGCGCTCGAGCGCGCCGGTGTTTCTAGATGGTGTGATGATGTGGGCAGAGCTAAGGGTGTATTAAAGCATGCAAAGAAGCTTGAAATGCGAGAAGTGTGAGCAGAATTGGCCGCAGACCAGTTTTAGGTACGGGGAAGGGAAAGTCGAGCAGGCGGTGTCTAGTGTATACAAAGGTGTCGTCGCTGCCCTGATTGAGGATCTCATCTTCTATTTATCACTCACTCAACCCTCTCGCTCCACTTGCGTCTTTCCTTTTCTTTTTTTTTGCCCCTTTTGAGGGGTTTGTTGTCCGCTCTCTATCTTGATTTTGTTTTCGGTTCGACGAGCGCCTCGATGTACAGTACGGTGCACATGCTTCCCCTCTCTCTCACCCTTCTGCGCGACTCCCGCGTCTCGTGGCAATCGAGAGACAGACGGTGTTTTTATGTAGTCTGTATATGAGGACCGCGGTGGATGGAATGGCAGCGACATCGTTGACGGCCGGCATTTTTTTTTTCGTTTTTCTTGTCTGTAGATGTAAAGAGCTTGTGAATATGGCGCTGACCTGCATTGTTGTGGGTTGGGGTGGTTCTACTGGCCTTCATCCCCTTCCCCACACTTCCATTACGCCGTGTTGGTCCGCTTTCTTATACCTGTACGTATACACACACACACACATATATATATATATATATGTACATACACGTATATATATGTGTATACACCTATATGCATATATTCTCTTATTCGTCTTCGTTTCTTTTTGTGGTAGCTGTATGTTCCCCCGCTCAGATGCCAATGCGCAACTGACAGTGCCCCATTCACTGGCGTGTGTGCGTGGGATTGTGGCCATGCTCTTGTTGAAGTTGAGGTTGATTCCTGTTTCTTTTTTCCTTTCAGTGATATACAATGCACTAAATTGTAGAGAAAAAAAAGGGCCACTCTCCTCTCTCCTACTTCCCCCACCTACGTCTCCTCTGATTACCCTCTCCCTCTCTCAGCCCGCACCGTGCCCTTCCCGTATTCTTTTATGTCCCTTTCATTCTTCCTTTTCCTTTATATGCCCTTTCTATTCATTTAGTGTGTGCGTCTGTTCTTGTTCGTTTTCTCGGCCGTTGTCGTCTGCCTTCGCCACGTCTCTCCACTCTGTTGCACTCCTGTACGGAGGTATTGTTGCAAGAAAGAAAAGATTGCCTTTTCCTTGTCATTCCCCACCAGTCCTCGTCTCTTCCCCCGTGAGAGGAGAAGTGTGATGTGCAGATACGCTCGACTCATATCCGGTTTATAGCTCAGTTCCTGGTGACACCTTTCTGACTCTCAGCCGCTACAACCACAAGCAATAAAAAAGAGACTTTCAACGCGAGGAAAATGAAAGAGGTCGGACACACCGATCTGTCCACTCGACATTGTGGACGTACTTTTTTCTAGAGTCTCGGCGCCTTCGTGCTGTTGTCGTCCTTTTCGAGAGTGGTTGTTATCTCCTATGGCCCCCACCGCTGCGCTCACAGACTCCTCCTTGGGTGTCCGCGGTTACTTTGGATGCAGGCGTTGTCCCCCATCACGCACAGCAAGTTCTGATGGCAGTGTCGAGAGAAGGACCTGGGGCTTGAGTATATTGAGTGTGCGTGTGTGTGTGTGTGCCTCAAAGGCACACGTCACCCGCTACCAGTGCACACATCGAAATGCCTCAAATCAATTTTTTTTCTTCCTTCCTCCTTCTTCGCATTTTCTTGGGTCTTGAACAACGCTTGATCATTTTCAACACAATCACAACCACATGTGTAAAACACGATGTGTGCGTCGCTGCACATCGTCAGAGCAGCCGCGGCTAGGGTGACAGCACATACGCTTGCCAAGTAGACGTATAGGCACTCACAGAGGCACACCCTGCCATTACCATCAACTTTGATCACAGCGCAAGAACACGGGCATACACACACACACATACGTATATCGCTACTTGACGTAAAGAAGGCGGCCCTCTCGGCCACAAAGACGTCGCTGTGCTTTCTTTCTGCGCGTGTGTGTGTGTGTGTGTGTGTGCGTGCAGACTTATACTTGTATTCGTTTTCAGTACCTGTGCGTTGTGGAGTTTGGTGGGTGAGCGCGGGTACTTCTTGCCGCACCTGTTCTTCCCCTCCCCTCTCTACTTTCTCGCTTCTGTTTTTCTGCTCCTCGCCTTCGTTGAGTTTTTTTTTCCTGTCTGTCTGTGAGACCACCTCTCTCTCTCTCCCCACTCTCTTATCACCCTTTTTTCCCCTTTCTTGTGTGTATGCCGGTATCTGCACAAGCGCGTGTTGGCCCCTTCACATATTTGAATGGGACTGTTTTGCTTTTGTTGTTGTACGTTGTTGTTGTTCTATTTTGGAAGGACGTCGGCAGGATTTAGTGAGGTGACCTCCCCCCCTTGTGCTCCTCCGCCTTTTCCCCATTTCTCTTTGCCTCCTCTCCAGGGTAGTGGGACTAGGAGAAAAGTGTCTGCTTACGAGAACCCTGCGCGCCACAAAATTGACTGCTAGAGCAGCCCTCTACAGCTGTTCCAGCACTCGCTCGTGCTTCTGCTATTACGATTGGTGGAATCTGGGGCTCTGGGGGGCGTTTTAACATTAAACAACGCGTTCCCCTTCTCCCTTTTTTCTCTCTACACTGTCACGTCCTGCGCCTCGGAAAGCCACCTTGTATTGTATCTGGGCTAACTCGGTAGCGGCAACGCTACAACCTACTGTTTATTTATCGGTCACTTCGCTTCGTTTTCTCGTTTTTCGCTGGCCTCTTGTCTCTTCACTTGCTGCTGCCTCCGCAGCTGCATTGGTATTATCAAAGCCGCTACTAACCTACGCACGAGACATACATTGTTGCTGCTTTCCCCCCCCCCCTACCTTTCTTGTCGTTTGAATTGGCGCTATTGGTGTGGTTGAGTGCTGACTCACTCTTGCTTGTTCTACCTCCCGAACCCGTGGATCAATCTGCCTCGTCGCGTCTCTCGCACTTTTATTTTCCTTCACCGTTACCACACACACGTTTCTGTCATCAAATTAGAGAGCAATTTAGGTATACCACACGGCAGGTCATACGTGAAGGGGGCTAGTTGCGGATGGTGGCCATCATCAACGGCATCACTCGGTCTCTCTCCCTTCCTTTCCTCTTCTCCTCTCTTTATCATTGCCTTCACCCTCCACTCAGCCATGTAGAAAGAAGGTGGAATGTCTGCAGGGGGAGATGAAGATGGTAATTGTGCAGCAGGGCCTGCATGACTGGCGACACTTTACTGACGCTGCCGCTCAAAAAGGAGCAGATGTGCAGTGAGGCACTGGGTGAAGCTAGTCCCGTCACTGTCCGGCAGTTACCGCACTGAAGGGCGATAAGCGGGGCCATGACGCAGCTTGATGGCCCCTTCTCACACTGGTTAGTTGTGCGCATTCACACACCTCTCACGACACATTCCGCTTGCGTTGTCATCGCATCCCGTTTCGCTCTCGTTCCTCATTTTTGGATTGACTCTTTTCATCTGCGTGGGGTATATGTATATACCTGCTTTTTTTTTCTGCTAATCTGTGCGACAGTATACGGTAGTCTTGTTGTGCATGTGTTTGCATGTAAGTGCGTCTTTGGATGGGGCTCCTCCCGCTGGAACTCACCTCCTTTTCTCACCCACTCCTGCGTGGAAGGGCACTATACATGCGTTACGGTGACCCTGTTGTCGCACATCGGCCTCTTTCTTCTTTGCCACAAGTGTCTGTCGCCACCACTACGTTGCCTTCCCCTTCCCCCCCCCCCCCCGCCCGGACAGACACACTCGTCCAGATGTACGCGTTACGATTGCACAACTCTTCTCCTATGCGGCGCTGCTGTGGCTGTCTTTCGAGCGCTGCTAAGATCCTCAGCACTTCATCGCATCCTTCTAGCACATCTCAGCGGTACGCTGCTTCCCTGTCCTCTTCTGTCTCTTCCACTGAAGACGAAGCCATTCACGACAGGGATCGTAAGGGCTCTGCGTCGGGCAACAAAGACGTTGGCGCTGACGTTTCTCTCCGGGCGGCCGAAAGGACGACAGCCCCAAACTTCGATGCTGACGCAACCGCAAAGAGGCTGGAGGTGCGGGACGCCATTATCCATGAGATACTCTCGCGTGATAAGGTTGTCTTTGAATTGAAGCGTCAGCACGAGCTGAGCATGCTGCGTGTAGAGCAGAACCAGGAACGCGTGCTGAAGGACCAGGAGGACCGAGGTATGTACTACGAGCAGAACAGCAACGTCCACACATTCGACACAATTTCTGTTGGACTCTACTCACAGCGCAGCACGCTTTACCACACCATGAGCGCGGAGCGGCTGCGCAACGTGAAGGTATTTCTCATGTTGTTCTCAACGGTACTGACGTGTGTCTACCTATACTACCGCTACATGATCAATCCGGATTGGGCGTATGTGGAGCGCCCAATGAACATGCTGGGCAGTCGCGTGATGGCGGTCCGAGAGCAGCGGTGGAAGCATCTAACGGAGGCACAGCGGCTTGATGCATTGCGCAAGGGGGACAACGGGGCTGTTTAGCTTACGGTGACCCGAAGTGAAGAGCGAGCCGCTGACAGCAGTCTCTTCATGTGCATGCGTGCGTGTGTGTGTGTGTATGGGGGGAGAGGCTTGCTTTCCGCTGAGATTACTTAGAGTGAAGAGAGCCGGGGACCAAAATCAAAAACAGCGGCTGTGTACACAGCTTTTAAGAGAAAGAGGGGCTGTGTATGCATATCTCATCCCGCACCAAATCTGGACCACCTCGGCAGCGCGCGAAGTCCGCGGCTCTGCTACAAGCGAGGTGGAGGAAAGAAAAGGCAGAGATACTGCTGGTGTTGAATGAACTAGTACGCCAGCTGACCCCTTCTCCTTCCCCACAGAAGACCCTTGCAGATCATGTATCATCGCACACATATGGGACTGTCTTGCTGTCTTCCGCATTGACGTTCAACCGAACCACACACATTCACGTAACCGCCATCATTATCGCTCTTCTGTTTTCCCTCTCCGTGCTTCATGCACTTATATATCCTCGCCGCCTTACACGCCATACCCTCTCCGTTGCGGTGGCTGTTGTCGGTGTTGGTGGTTGTATTGTTTGGTAGGAGGCGCGCTGAGTGGTAGGCGTCATCTATGCTGGGGGCGTGTGTGGCTCCCCTTTTCCTCCCACTCTTCCGTTTTGCATGACCATACGTTGTCTCGCATTCGCAGTGGCCTCCCCCCGCCTTCCCTCGACACATCATCACACACGACAGCAGAACGACGCAGAATCCGTACGCGCGCTTCTGCACATTCGTTTCTCTTCCTCTGTTTGTGTGTGTGTCCACAGTCACGGCGCTATTGGTGGCGCTCGCTCGACTGGTAGCTCCTCCACGCCGCTCTCCGAGATGCCACACGCCTGCTGGCAAAACTCAGTTTTTCCCCTCCTATCTCGTCACAGATTGCTGGGATACCCCCTATTTTTTGCACCCTCTCCCCTCCCCCACCCTATCTCTTTCTCTTTAGCCGACATGGGCACATTTTCGCACTTTTTCATCCGTGGTAGTGGCCTCTGTGTCATCGCAACCGTCCCCGGGATGTGTAGCTCAATGTCATGTCCGTGTTGGCGTCCATGGCGGATGCAGACCCGGCAGTGGGAGGGTAGGAGCTGTGTACTGTTGACAGTAGCAACCGTTGCTTGTCATCTGAGCAACGGTAGGGCTGGAACGGCACACGTGCCGGGCAATAGCGGCGCTTTCTCTCATACATCATCGTCTGCACCGCGTTACAGAAGTCAAGAATGCGGTGCCATTGATTCGCGGGCCTCTCCCCAGCCTCATCGCGTTGTGCGTTGCTGTCTGAAGCGGACGACGCCATCCCCAGCCAAGGAGGCCGTCTCTCCTGCTGTGAAGTCCTCATCACGTGACGAGTCTTCCTTAGCGGCCCTACTAATCAGCCTGGAGACTGTGGGGCCATCGAACACACAGCGGCAGCAGTCAGCGCTGCCGACTTCTTCGAGGAAGCGTACTCCGCGCTTAACCCCGACTCTGTTCTCACCCGCTAAATCACAAGCGCGTGCAGAACCGAAGCCTACTCCCGTACTGTCTCCAAGCAGTAGTTGCTTCCCTAACAACAGCACCGCAGCGAGTGAGTTGAAGAGAACCGGCAACCCTACGCAGAGACCCCCGCACAAGTGTGCTGAAATGAACAGATACTCCGATAAACCGCTTCAAGAGGGCACTTTCTCTTCGATGGGAGAACAACGGGAGCAAAGGGTGCAGCTCCGGCGGGCTCGAAGAAGGATGTCACGGACGCCGCAGGCTTCACGAATACGTTCACTACCGGGCGGTAGACTCGAAGACGCCACAGGTGTATCCCCGTTAGCTGTGGACAGGGGGGCAGAGAAGCGCGTCGTAGAGATGCTCCGGAGAAGTCAACAACAGACCAGCCCTGATGCGGAATTTGCTATGCGGGATCCAACGGTGCATCATATTCCTCACTCGAAGCTTATGCGGTGCGTACTCGAGCTTCCTCTGAGCAGCCGCTGCGACGGTGACGGCGCGGAGCAAAAAGAAGTCTTTGCCATTGGGCAGTCGAGGAAGGCCAAAATAGCGCGTGCGCTGTGCTTCATGCATGCAGAGCAGCTGCTGGATCACTACATGAGCAGCAGAGGGAGACCGTCGTCACCAACGGCAGGCGCCTCAGCAGTCCCTCCACCATTGGAAGAGGCGGTGCTGCCCCCTCTACCCAAAACTCCGCAACCTCACGAATATCGCTCGTGGGATGAGTACGTGGACGCGAGTGCTGCGTACGTGCAGGCCGTCGCTGCCCATGTGAAGCAGGAAGGTTACATGCGTGAGGAGGTGCTGCAAAGTGGCCACCCCGTCGTGGACCGCGCCACAGAGCTGCTGCGTCGTTACCCGAAGCGCTACTGTCGCCCCACAGCACTGCAAGACCTCAATGAGAGCCTACGCGATGCCTCAAGCTTGATGACGACAGCGCATCTTGCAGGGACGGTCTTCGTGGCGACTCTTGTACTCGATTCTCGCACCGGTCTGACGGCGACAGGGGTGGCAAAGAATATGAAGACAGCGAAGCGGCAGTGCGCTGCCCATGCGCTCTGCATTCTGCAGTTGCTGAAGGAAGATGTAGAGCGGCAGCAGGAGGCGGATGGCACGGGACATTCGCGACGTAGAGGCGCGCAAAAGGGCAGCAGCGGCAGCAGCACGAAGAAGGGTCTCTCTCACCAGCCGAGTGCACCGTTAGAGTCAATTCTGCGACAGCTGCAGCCTGCCTATCGGCGGATTGTACAGTACCACCATCTGCTGTTCGGCAAGGCCAGTCTGACGCCGCAAACAAGCTTCACGAAGGAATCAAACACGACGAGCGGCAGCAACAGCACTATCACGTATCGTTGCCATCTTACTCTCAACGGTCTTTGCTGTGACGCCACCGGAATCAACCGCTTCGAGGCCGAGCGTGCGGCTATGGAGGCCGCAATGACAAACCTGATGCTGTACGATGAGCGACTTCAAGCGGTGCAGGCGTTTGTGAACGCGCATCTGTCCATCTCACCCGAGTCGATTCCGTCCGCGGCGCTCCCCGCGGAGCTGGTGTTTCAGCTGCAGGCTCAATTGCGGCAAGTGACACAGCAACCAGAAGACGTAGCAGCTGACGCAGCCACTGATGTTGCAACAGGGAAGACCGGGAGCGACGATGGTGCTGACATTGCAGACGACCGCAGTGACCGTGCCCGCGGCATGAGTGAACGGGCATTGCTGGACCTCACTCAGCGCAGCTTTGCCAGAGACCCGTCGTATGCGGCTCAGATGCTGCAGAGCATGCTCGCCCTTCGACGCAACCCTGTCTACCTTACTCAGTTCCATCCCTGTCGCTCCACACTGGCTATGGCAACAGTAAAGGCTCAGTTGCTCGACGCCGTTCAGCGCCACCGTGTCACTGTCGTGTGCGGTACGACAGGGTGCGGCAAAACGACGCAGGTGCCGCAGTACATCTTGGATTATGAGATCGAGCACGGCCGTGGGGGACTCTGTAACATCCTTGTCACGCAGCCGCGTCGACTGAGCAGCTTTAGCATTGCCGAACGCATCGCACAGGAACGTCTTGGCACAGTGGGAGAGGATGTCGGGTACGCGGTTCGGCTGGACGCACGCCCAGGGCGGCATATTACAATTTGCACAACAGGCGTACTACTGCAGATATTCTCCACCCACCCCGAGCTGGAGCACATCTCTCACCTGATCATCGACGAAGTACACGAGCGAGACATCAACTGTGATGTCGTTCTTGCGCTCGTGAAGCAGCTGCTGGCACGGAACCTTCGCCTTCGTGTGGTGCTCATGAGTGCGACGATGCAAGCCGACGTGTTTGCCCGCTACTTCGGCACGGACACACCTGTCGTGCAGGTAGAGGGGGCAGTGTACCCAGTGACAATCCGCTACCTCGAGGATATTGCCGCCGAGGCAGCAACTGCACAATTTTGCTCGCCCTCCTTGGATGCCGTGTCGTCTGCGGATTCAGACCAACAGGATGAGGGAAAAAAAAGAGAGCATACCACGCCGATCCCGCTGGTGAAGTCATCGACCACTGCATCACGACGCGTCAACACACGCAAATATCTTAAAATCGACTACAACCTCATCGCCTACCTCGTACACCGGTCGGTGCAAGTCGACCTTCAGAATAATACAGATGGAAAGTCCATCCTGGTGTTTCTGCCAGGGTGGAAGGAGCTGACGTCTGCGATGGCTGCGATCATGGAGTACAGCGGTCCGTACGCACTTCCCGATGCTAAAGGCCGCTTTTACATCATTCTCCTTCACTCCACTGTCGATAACGCGAAGCAGCGGGAGTGCTTCATGCCGGCCCCGCCCGGTACAGTGAAGGTGGTGCTGGCGACGAATATCGCCGAAAGTGGCATCACCATCGATGACGCCGCTGTGGTCATCGATACGGGCCTTATCAAGACAACTTCCTGGGAAAGCCGCCCCACTCTCCCGTGCCACCAAGGCACCACAGACACGATTGGCTCTTCGACGTCGCGGCGCCCGACCGTTGCGCACGTGCCGCTGGAGAAAGTCCCGGAGGATGGCCGAGCAGGAGGCAGCAGGGGCAGCGGCGATACTGCTGCCTCCACGCCCTTCTTCTCAACGCAGCTTACCCTGGGCTACGCGAGTCAAGCAAACTGCACGCAGCGCAAGGGCCGTGCAGGGCGAACGCAAGGAGGTATGTGTTACCGCCTCTTTACAAAGGAGCTGTGGAACTCACTGCCGGCATTTCCGGAGGCGGACATTCACCGCGTACCGCTGATGCAGGTGCTGCTGAAGCTGCTCTCGCTTGGACACGCGAATCCAAAGGCAACACTGCAGACATTTCTCGAGCCCCCTTCGAGTACCAACGTGGACGCATCCATGGAGGTTCTTCGCGGCATCAGTGCTGTTGGAAAGACGGACGCTCTTACCCCTCTGGGGGAGTACCTGGCGTTGCTGCCCTGTGACCCGCGCATTGGCAAGATGATTATCGTCGGCGCTGTTCTGCGCTGTCTGGATTCTGTTCTGACTGTGGCCGCATGCACAGACGTCTGCCCGTATGTCACGAGCCGAGACGTTGCGGCCGAAGCGCGTAAGAGGCGCTATCTCCTGTCACGTAGCTCGCAGAGCGATCACATCAGCTTCCTGAATGCGTACAACGCATTCTGCGCCAACGGGGAAAAGGAAGACTTCGCGAGGCTCAACTTACTTCACCTAGGAAATCTTCGTGTCATCTCCAAGTACAAGGCGCAGTATCGCGACATCTTGCGTCACGCCGGGCTCATTAGCGCGCAAGACGAGTTGGAGGAAGACGGTGAAATGGTTGACAGCATAGATGCAGCCGGGGATCCAGTACACGGGCACCTTGGCGGCGATAGCGGCACGATCAAGGAGACAGCAGTACACTCAGAAGGTGGCAAGTTGAATCTCAGTTCCGGTGACTCACGCACACAGGATGTGCGGGTGCCTGGATGGGTACCCCTCTCCTACCCTGGAACACTCTGCGTCGATACTAGCGCTCTCTCCCGCCACAGCTTCGATGTTGCGTTGGTGAAGGCGTGTGTCTGTGCGGCGCTCTTCCCGAACGTGGCACTGCTGCGGCCACCTGCAAATACACTCTCCTCCATGCGGCGCCTCCATGCCGCGCGCAAGGTGGAGCTACGGACGAAACATTTTTTCAGCATCAAGCCTACGAAGGATAGTGTGTGTCGACGCGTTGACGGCCCCCGCGGTGGCGATGCGCCTGGCCGAGATGAACTGCTGAGGGAACTTCGGCGAGACTCACAGGCTGTTACCACAGATTCTACGACGTCGAGCACGTCCCCAGTCCAGCCTGTCCCGGCGCTCTTCTACGTCTTCCAGGACGTCTTTGGGGTGAGAGATCCGCGGCGGGACTTCCTTACCAGCCTGTCCGCTGTCAGTCTATGGGCATTGCTGCTTTTTGGTGCGTCGGAGTCCACAACGGAGTACAATGCGGAGCTGTCCATCTGTGTTGTGGACGGTTGGATTGCAGTGCATATTGACCGCGCTACCTATGCCCTTGTCACGCAGCTCCGTCAGTCCTTATTCCAGTGCTTGCGCAGAAAGTACCACAACCCGCAAGACCCTCAAAACAATTCTGCACTGAAGACAGTGACAGAAGTCTGCCGGAGACTCCTGAAGGCGCCGGTGCTGGAAATGCCGGCGGCGAAGTCGCTGGACACAGCGGGGAGCACAACATGCAAAACAGCGGCAGGGCGCCAGCAGTCCCCATGGCAGCTGGTTGACATGGGCACTATTATCGACCCTCTTGTGCACCTACGGCACGGGGACTCTGCTGATGGCAGCGCGACCGCTGTGGCTGGAGAGAATGCGCTTCTGAACCTGGACGGTGGTGGTGACGGCGACGAAGATGATGACAACGAAGGCCTTCCAAACTTCAATTCTGTGGACGGGGACGATGACGACAATGATGGGAATGCCACGGAGGATGGCGATCAGCTAAAATGAAAGACTTGTGCAGAAGCGTGTCTGAGTGGGATTGAATGTGGAACCTCCTCGTTTCCTTTTCCCGTTTGATGTTCTTCCCTTCTAATATGACCCGCTGACAGATCTGCGCCGCTGCCTGTGGCGCCTTCTCCCCCTTCCCCCCTCTCCTCCTCCTCCTACGTCCTCGCAGGCTAGTATGCGTGGTATTCTGTTGAGAGAGGAAAAGGAGAGGAAGAGGAGAGAATGGGTGTGACATCAGAAACCGATAACGACAAACTCCTAACCACAAAACAGTCGCGAAGAGGAGCAATGAATCCTAAAGCCGCCTGACGTGAGTCTCAACGACGCCATGCTCTTGACAGGCAGCGAAGAACAGCCCTGGTAGTTTGCTGCACTGCAGAAAACAAACGCAGGCGGGAATACCCAGATAGGAGCATGTGGCTCATTTTTTCTATCCTTGTCAGTTCTCTTCGCGTCATGGTGGTGGCAAGAGAAACGGAAGGGGAGGGAGGAGACTGTGTGGCTGGCAGATAAGCATTGCGTGCGTTCTGTTGTTGTTGTCCTTTCCCGCTACATTTTTGTGGCCCTTTTCCCTACTTTCTTGACCTTTTCGTGGGGCCCCATCCGCCACATCGACAGCACAAATGCGTGTGCAGGTGTGTCCGAAGGGTAGCGTGTAGACCCTCTCTCTCTCTAAGTTACAGACATACACACACACACAGTGTAAAGAAGTTCTTCTTACCAAACATGAGCACTCCAAGCGAGCAGCAAAACGTGTCAATGTCTCCCTCTGCCACAGGGTCTCCGTACGTTTGCCTCTCCACACAATGCGACACGCTGTACCGCATTGGGTCGCAGCAGCACAACTTTGCTTTCATCTCCGAGCAGAGCGTGTACACCCGCGCCGCCGAGCAGCTGCGCTTTTTCACGCCGTCGCCAAAGCTGTTGTCGAGCGTCGGAAGGCCTTCCATTGGCAGCGACAGGGCCGAGCTGTGCAAGAGGGCTGGCAACGACGTAGACCCCTTGCCACCCCATGTGTACATGAGCGCGCAGCCACCACATCCTTTTCCATCCATCGAGCGTCTTGAGGCTGCCCAACGAGCTGCACTGAAGCAGGAGGAGGCTCAAGCGAAAGTGCGTCACCGGTCTTCTACCGCATCGGTAATGGTATCGGGTGACTGGGCAGCAACTACATCGGCGCTGCACGACGTACTTGTCCCCAGCGGATCTCTATTGGCACAACGCACCTACCGTTACGACTACGAGGACCGCCGCCGTGAAGTTCGTATAGGTACCACTGCAGCCGCGCCGCGTCGTGATACGCTGGAGCAGACAGTCTGTTCATCACACAAGGACTCGTTACAAACCTCCTCGCCGTTACTTCAGTTGATTTTCCCCTCATCAGTGCTGCTCCGTGCGGTGGCGCAGATGGTGCTCACACTGCAAACCTCCTCCAGCACCTCTGCTGCGCGTTTCGCTCTGGCGCAGTACCGTGGCGCGGAACTGCTTCCATGGCACACTCGTTTTCATGAGGTGCAAGAGCCGGCGGCTCCGTCTACCTCACGTCTGTCGCCTGAAGCACTGGTGGTCTCCGTTCTACCGCAGGTTGTGGCAGATCGGGTTGCTTCTCGCGCGCGAATGTCCTCTGGCCAACTTAGCAGTCTTCGATATGCCTCTAGGGACGACATGGACACTACTACTCTCTACGCCCTCACCCCTTCTGTTGATCTCCTCACGAATATGGGCCCGCGAGGAGCAAAGCGGGAAAGAGAAGTGACACAGAGAGCTACACAAAAAGGAACAGCGGGTAATGCAGCCGAAGTGAATGTTTTGGCGGGAACTATACTATGCGAGCGGCTTGCGACCACGACCGAGGCGTCAGCAGCGCAGGCCGTTCCAGTGTGCTACGCCGCCGTCTCTGCTGATGAATTTGAAGGATGGGCGTCAAAGGCTGGAAAGGGGAATGCGAGCCCGCGGACTTTGCTTTCAACGGCGTACTGCGCCCCAGACACACTCTTGTACGAGGAAGAGTCGACGTGGATGACGGACGGCGTCTTTCACCCGCTCTTTTCGCTGCCCTTGGCATTGCCGACAGATTCCTCTGTCGTTGCTGATGCCAATACGCCCATTATGGAGCACAACAGCTGCAGCGGATCGCACACGACGCACCTAACATTTCTGAAGACCAGCGCATTTTTGTTTCTTTCGTTTCTCGTGCACCGCAGTTGGTGTGTGCATGTGCACTCGGCTGTCACACAGGCGATGGCGGCGCACCAGAGGCCGTCCAATACTGAGCAACAAACAGGCTCATCGAGGCTTGTGTTTACAGGGACTCACGTGATATGCCTGCCCCCTGTGCACGAAGTACGGCGCTCGACGCAGTACGAGTGGAAGTCGAGGCTAATTTATCGTGCTCACGAGATGCGGACAGCGGGATGTGCCACAACCGCTGCCGTGCGCCCCCTCGAAAGCAATGAAGAAGTTCGTGGCGGTGCTCTTGTGGCTAGCACAGCAACGAAATCCCTGCACTATAGGCCAGTTGTGTGGCAGCTGGAGATCCTGGCAGTGAGCCGAAATGCACAGCTGCAGTGGTGCATGTGCAACACCACTCTCGCTGCTTGTGTCGGGGCCGGCTTAGCGGTGACTCCTTTGCCACACAATATGGACGAAGGCATCTTGAATGGGTCTGGGACCCTCAGTGAGCTCCTGGAGCAGCTATAAAGTTTCCAACACTTCTTCGAGCACATAACGGCGAGTTTCTTTCGACCTGATGTGGTCGCTTTTGTGTGAATCTCTCGTGGCGTCTCTCTCTCTCTGAGCAGCTAAAGAGTTGCACACCAGAGGATCCACACGAAGAATCGGACCCCTTGATAATTTCGGCTCTTTCGTCCTCTAGGTGAGTGGGTGCGTCACCCTTTCCCTCGTTGACTGGCACGCTAAGAGGACAAATTTGTCGCACAGCAGCCTTACCCGCGTCGTGTCTGACTGTATGGAACACGGTAGGGCATTGTCTCCCTTTTTTTCTTCTCTCTTCATCTTGTCTGACCTTTTCTCCTCCAAAGGTGTAAGAGCTTCAACGGTTGCAGGCACACTTGCGACACACACAGACACATACGCATAGCAGAACATAGTTTGCGCAGCGGAAATCATGTCCGGCAATCACCTACACGCCGTACAGCAACGTCATCGGCCCATCGCCGTAGCCCTCCTCTTCCTCCTTAGTCTTCTCCTTTTCCACCCTGGTCTCATGGATAGCAGCAGCAGCGGCAACACAGCTCTGACAGATTACCTGGGCCCTCGCGTGCGTTTCGCCACTGCCCTTGAACTTCGGCAGTGCGCACAGCTGCAGGACCTCAGGGACTACGGCGTCAATTTGAACCTGTTTGCCCCCAACACCGTCTACCTCAACAGCGAGTATTTCTGCTCGGAGAGTGCGCCAGCGCAATATCAATGCCGATGCGGCTTCGCCACCACCTGTAAAGTGAAGCGAGATCCGTGGGGACGCAACATTGGTGTCTGCGACTGCTGCTCATCATGGATGATCGCCTGCTTTATCGTACTCGCTATTTTTTCTATCATTAGCTTCTTAGGGGCTGTGTACGTGGTGGGGTGTCAAGGCAAGTGGTGGTGCGACGGGTACGTTACTCCGAAGGCGTCACTTATACCGCGGCGTGGACCGGCAGTGAGCTGTCCACCGTCGCGGCCACTGCCGGAGAATCTCTTCCGTGGGTATGCATCCGCCGACTTCACAAACAGCGAGGCGTCTCTCGGGGCATCTGTGGGCGCAGGAACCGCGTCTGCGTCGCATCTGGTGAACTCCCCCAATGTTGCTGATCCCAACCATGAGGTCTGGTTGGGTTCTGACGCCGAGGATAGCGAGACGCGCGTGTGACCCGCACTGCTGCCGCCCGACTTGCGCCGCGCCTAAGTGTCGGCGGCTGGAGGATCGGGCACGCGACACTGGCACCCAGAAGGTGTAGCCTGTCCCCACTCAACGCGCTCTTCACATCAGTGTCTTCATCTCTGTTTGTCACAGAAGTATCTGCAGCAGTAACACTTTCGGTCCCCACCTCCTCCCATACATCATAACCCATTGCGTTGGAGAGGGGCCGGTTACTCTCTCTCTCTCTCTCGGCTCCCCTCTCTGCTCTTCGACCTCACTTGGTGGCATGCATGCATCCTCCTCTCGCACGATAGGCACAACGGTCGAATCTTTTTCTGTCTTGTAAATCATCCCCTGAGGAGGTTTCCCTTCTCGTCCCTTCTGGTTGACCGTATCTGCGCTGTCTTTTCTTTGTTCTCTGTGCGACACTCGTTGGGCTTCTCTCTCTACCGGTCGCCTTCTCTTATGTATACCCGCAATGACCATTACGAGGTCTGTCGTGTTCGAGTGCATTTCTTTGTTTTTTTTTTCTCCTTTCTTATTAGCGTCGTCTACTCTTCTGTATTGTCGTTGTTGTTGTGCTCTCTACCCCATGCGCGTAGGCGTACTCGAAGTTGTCTGTCTATCGCCGGCTGTCTCTGTGCCTCTCCGGGGTCGTTTTCGCTTCGAGTCCCTCGTTCTCCCTTGATGGGTGCCGACTGTGTGAGTGGGTATGAGTGAGTGGGTTTTTTTCTCCTTCGGGTGTATTCGCCAGTATCCACATTTGTGCGGACCACACTCCTCTTCATTTGGTCTTTGCCCTCTCTTCTTGTTCCCTGACGATGGGGAGCCCCTCGGTGTTGTGTTTGAGAGCCCGGCACCCACGCTGTCCAAAAAGGCAGGCAGTCCCCTTCTCTTCCTGAGGAGTCCGAGCTGGCACTGGTGCTGGCAGGTGCAGCTACCTACGCCTTGGGGAGGTCAGAACGATGTACTTCACTGATGTCGGCGGTCCGGTCCTAGACGGCCTGCGGCAGGGATGAAGGTTGTGCCACCGAAATGATGGGCAAAGTGCCAACATGACTTGAATGCATCGTATGCTGCCCTCGCCACCTGCTGCTAGGGACCATGAGGCACCGCGAGGGATGCACCACGAGGCGGCCGCCGAAGAAGTGGGGGGTGGGCAGAGCTCGAGTCAGGGGCGGTGCTCCGATGACTGAGTCTGCATTGCTGAACCGCGTGTCTAGGGCTGCTTCACACCACCCGGCTGGGCCTGTGAGAGAATGGAAGGGAGGGGGAGCGTGGTGTTCAGGTCATGTCCTAGGACAGCAGGAGCTCGGTGAAAAGGGCGAATTTTTTGTCGTGCTCTCTTCACTGCAGAAGGAGGGATAAAAACTCACAAAATGCGCCAAAGCAATGCGAACCCCTTACAGTGTGAGGCCTGGAAAGCAAGGCACCTTCTGGTCACGGCTGGAGCACATAAAGGACAGTAGCAGCGGAGGGTGGTGTGGAGCTTTTATCACGGACAAAAAAACTCAAGACACCGAGGGGGTGCACTTAGATACGCCCTCTACCGCCTCCTGTGCTCTTGCTTCGCTGCCTCCATGGCCTAAGACGAGACCTCGTGTGCGCGCTAGTGTACCTCTGCAGACCCCCTTCCGGCGAGGTGTCCGAAAGGCAGAGAAACGTTCTTTATACCATTCCGTGAAGGTACGTTACTGTCGTTTTCGAAAGCGTCACATCTTCTTTTCCTGTTTCCCCCACCCAATCTTGTCTTTCTCACTTTACGATCTTCTCTTTTATCCACCATTTTCCCATTTACTGTATACACCGTTTACCTCCTTTTGCATCCCTCTTATTGAATTCCCTGCTGCGGCTACCGCTGCCCTAACCCTTTTTCCTCCTTCTGTAGTTGTGTGCTTTATCTTTTGCGCTTTTCTTCTCTCTCTTTCCAGTTTCAGCAATCGCTGCCACTTCTTCCATCCTATGACTTTGGCTTGCGTACAGCCAAAAGGCGCTGAATATTCGTTATATACATACATCTATGCAAGTCTGACTTGTTTTTAAACTTGGCTTCGTGGCTTTGTTGACTTTTGGCCTTCGTCGTCTCTATTGTCCTCTCTCTTGCGCTGTTAGTCACGCACACGTCATACACACGAAAAGGAGGGAGGAGAACTCTTCGAACTCGTAGAATGGTCAAGCCGTGCAAGCCAGCACATGATTCTCCATAAGTCTAGTCCTCCATCCCTTTATGTCTCAATTACTCCTCCCCGTGTAGCTCCCACTTCTTAGAGAGTGATATCTACACACATCAGGTAACTGCTGTACGAGCCACCGCCACACCTCAGCCTCCAGCATTGCAAACCGATACGGGGCTTCTCATGTCATTACTTTTAGTGTTTCACCCCCTTTTGTCCATCTTCTTTTTCCTTGCGCTGCTCTGGTGTGGGGTGCTCCCCTCGCCTTTGCACATACCCTCTTCTCGCATTGAGGAGCTGCGTGCTCACGCCCTCCTCCAGTTTCTACGCCCATCATTACTCCCTAGTGGAAAGCGAGAGGGCACGCTCACCACCATCCAACTGCGATTCCTCACCCTTCCCTATTCCCAACTAGGATCACCACACATACCAACACGCGATCACGTGAGCGGCGCACAAAACTATGGAAACGCCGTCAAACCCCATTCTTCACCGCGAGGTCAGCGATGGCACGCTCATCTCGCAGGTGGTTTACGAAAACGAGTCACTTAAGATCGAAGTAGAGACGCTGCGCGAAAAGCTCGAAAGCACCGGACTACTAAATCTGGACAAACTCCGATGTGAGAATGAAGCTTTGAAAGGCGAGGTTGGGAAGCTGCGCATGCAGCTGTCTGAGAGAGCGAGTCAGCTGGCTCTCCATCGCGCTTCAAACGACCGCTTCTCTAACATTGACCAGTCGCTGCATGAACTTCTCGCGCAAGTCCAGACGCAGCGTGCGGAGCTCTCAGAGCTGAAGGAATCCACGCGCAGAAAAGATGCGCGCATCGCACAGATCACAGCGCAGCTGAAGCAGAGCGAGAAGGCAATGAAGGACGCAATGGCACAGGCAACGACAGCAGCGACGCAGAGCGGCGCGCAGGTCGCCGAGCAGGGACGTCTGCAGACTCAATTGAACCGGACGAATGAGGAACTAGAGAAGCTGCAGGAATCATCGAAGCAGGAGGTCAAGGAGTTGCAGAATCGGTTGAAGGAGGCTCAAGAGCAGTTGTTGGCGATGAAGAAAGAGATAGCCGCCAAGTCTCACATTTGGGGAAAGCAAGTATGCTCACAGGACCAAGAAATCGCAAGTTTGCGCGAGCGCGAGACTAAAGCACAGCAGCAGGTAACCGACTTTCAAGCGAAGATGCGGACGCTGATCGCAGAGTGTTCCCAGCTTCGGGATGTGAATGCGAACCTTATTCGGAAGCATCAGAATGAATTGCAGCAACAACAGCAGAAAGCCGCAATGGCCCTGGCGAGTCGGCGCGTTGACTTGTATGCACCAGAGGTCCAGGCGCATGTCGAAAAGGCGGTGAGGCGGGCAACTGAGAGTGTGGAGCGACAGCTTCGCGAGCAGACAGAACACAACGCCACTCTCCTGTCCCGTGTGACACTGCTACAGCAAGAGAGCGAGAGGTCAGTGACGACAAAGGGCATGTCGCAGCAAGAGGTTCAGTTGATGAAGGAGTGGGTGAACATGCGTAGTCGCCGCAACGACGCCCGCTCAACGATGCAGCGCCGCATGGCGGAGCTGCTGTCGAACGAGGTGCTGAGCAAGGAAGACATCGATACACTGTTGCAGGAGATGCTTGACTACCAGGAGGAGACAGACCAAGAGAACCGCACCCTGTTGGTTATCAAGGACATCGAGTCAGAAGAAAAGGAACGTAAGCTGCGGATAGAGCTGAAGCGAGTGAAAGGCGAGAACGCGTCACTAATGAAGCAGCTGCGGCAACTGACCAGGGAGAGTTTACAAAGGGAGCGCGGTAACCCCTCGCCGCCTAGGAACAATGGTGTCGTCTCTAGTGAGGTCTCCACGCCTGAGGTAGGGTCCTCAACTGTCGCTGGAGCACCCACCGGTGGCGCGGGATCCTCAACGTCTCGGGAAAACGAGCAGGGCCGCAACAGCCGCAGCTCCTGAAATGCTCCCACAGTGACGTCTGCCAGAAGTCGAGCTCCAACGTACCCTTCTGTGTCGAGTCCTAACAGCGGTGCTTCAACCGGGACTGCCGCTACACGACCGGCGATGGCCCATTCAGCAGGTTATACCCCCGCATCCCTTCAGCCAATGCCTCCTTGCCCGAAATCACCCCAGAAATCTCCGCCGCAACAACCACAGCAGCAGTGCACAGGAAATCAGCGGTTCAACGCACCACCAGGGCAGAAAACAGCATCTACCCCCCCCCTCCGCAGCAAGCAGCCATGATCACGGTGGGTGCACATGGGCCCGCATACGCGCTCCTCTAGCCCTCAAAGCACGTCAGACGCCCAAGGGACTACAGCAACGCATGCCTTCGGTAATGAACCGGATCGCAACCGGGGTGCCATGATGCGCTGTCCCGCATGCACGTTTGAGCAGCGCTATCGCAACCGTAACTGTGAAACATGTGATACAACGCTGTGGCTGAGCTGAAAAAGAGGAAAGGCCGCCCGTTTTGTTATTGTGCCCGTAGTTAACGGGAGAGTTGGGAGGGGGAGGACACGACTTGTGTCGCTTTTTCGGCCATTGTTGCAACTACGTGTCGGCGAATACGATTCTTGTCGCTCTATGAAGTCACTGCAGGTCTGTACGAGTGGTCGTTGCGTAGGCTCTATTTTCTTTCGCTCTTCTCGCCTTGCTCAGCAGGCAGTTGATCTCCCAACGTTTTCCGCATTTCGGCGTAGCACGAGAAGCGAAGCGGGGCTGTGACTTCTCTCGTGTTTATACAGCAGGACGCACGCAGAGGTGTGGGTCCTTCGCTGTTCTCGAGGACAAAGTGGACGCGTTGACGGTCTGGCTTTTCTTCGGTGACCCTACCAGCCTAATACACCTCACGTCCGGCTGACCTACCTGCAAAGAACCCGGTGTGGTGCGGCGAGTTCTCGACCGTAATACCAAGCGGCGTCACGCCCGGTTCTCACGCTGCTGAAATGGACACCGGCTCGCACCACCTTCGAGATGGAGGACGCAAACGGAGTAGCCCAACAGACGGGGGCCCATTCGAGAGGACACGCTCCACTGAGAGCGACTTAAACCGGTGCATGCGATAAAAGATACCTCCGACATAGCACAGCGCAGACAGGGCCACAGGAAAGCACCGTACGCCGCTTCGGCGCTCGACTGCTTTATCTACGATTGAGGCACTGTTACCACGACACCGAGTGACTGCTGCACGATCAACTTTGCTGTCCACTTTGAGGAAGGATATGAGCCGGTACTGCCAGTGATGGCGGGCGCCTAATCATACTCTTTCCGCAGACCGAACTGGAAACTGTACCGCGCCCTGATTGGCAAATCAGTCCGCAAGGGCCATGCCTACTGCAGCGACAAAGTAGCGAAGACGCGCGAGCTTCCGAGTGCCGCGCAGACTCCGACCACCACAACAGTACGAAAGCGCCTCGGGGAGGAAAGGTGAATGGCCCATGCGGGGTCACATCCATCACTACCCGACCACACATACACACCACCACTGGGCGTCGCTCAAGAATAAGGGAACGCTCAGAGCTCATAGCCAATACCCACAGGAAAGCTTTCCCGTCTAGGAAAGACGCCTATGAGCCGTACTGAACTCCAAAGCTGACGCGACTGGAAGCGGCGCCTTCTTTCGGGTGGGCTCATTAAAGCACTCCAAAAAGCCAGCTTTGAAGGATGCATACGGTCCTGCAGCGCCCTCAACCCCGGCAGCCCTCGGTCCTGCGCACGCATCCAGGTTATCCATACTATCCATGCCCTACGCGTGCTGCACGCATCAAGAGTGAGACAAGGCGACCCATACTTCTCCGTAGGAGAGAGGTGGCCAAAAGTGTTGGCGGAGATGTACCAGCAGAGGTCAGTGCAGCATTCGTGACGCATCGAGAACCACCGCCACGCAACCCAAACGGCCTACGATGGGGAAGTTCGAAATGGATCCCTGCGAAGTCCAGCGCGGCTCCTACCCAGGGGTCGCCGAAGTTAGCTGTGAGAGTGTCAAGAACCTCCCAATGCAATGCAGGGGAGCGCTGCTGAACATCTACAGAGATAGCGTCACCGCCGGCTGCATTCCTGCTACATGGAAGGAGGGGCTCATGGTGTCTCTCCTGAGGCCACTCAGACCCAATGCTATTGTATTCCACCGCCCCTGTGGCTCTGACCAGCAATCTGTGCAAATTTCTCGAGTGAGTGGTATCGCGACGACTGAGCAACCATCTAGAAGGCAGGTACTAACCACAGTAGTCTGGATTCCGCTCCCGTCTCTCCACTGTACACCCACTGGAGTTGTTCCCCCCGCAACGTGTTGGAGCGTCAGCCAGGTACCGGTATAGGTGTTGCAGATCAGTGTAACCCCTTTTATTGGATAGATCACGGTGCTGAGGAAGTGCAACGTAGACCTGCACCCTACTTGCTGAATCATGAATGCCCCAGCAGCTTATCGTGCCTGTAATCGGCTCCGCGACAAAGAAATGCGAGGGGACTTGTTGTGCATGCAAGGTCCCACGAGGATCAGCCTAAACCCTCTTCTCGTTACCAGTTGTGGTGGGCTTCTTGAGTACGTGCTGTTCAGTGAGATACCCGGGCGTCGCTAGGCTTTTTTGTGCTGATGACCTCACACTACTCCAATCCTTTGCAGACAAAGATGCCACACAGGGAATACTACTGCCCACTCTCTGGAGAGTCGAGCACTACACCCTGAACCACTTCAGTCAGCTGAGTGCCCCTGCTCCATGTGGGCACAAGGCAGTCAGCCCCCTTCTCTTCCTGAGAAGACCGAGCTGGCACTGGTGCTGGCAGGTGCAGCTACCTACGCCTTGGGGAGGTCAGAACGATGTACTTCACTGATGTCGGCGGTCCGGTCCTAGACGGCCTGCGGCAGGGATGAAGGTTGTGCCACCGAAATGATGGGCAAAGTGCCAACATGACTTGAATGCATCGTATGCTGCCCTCGCCACCTGCTGCTAGGGACCCTGAGGCACCGCGAGGGATGCACCACGAGGCGGCCGCCGAAGAGGTGGGGGGTGGGCAGAGCTCGAGTCAGGGGCGGTGCTCCGATGACTGAGTCTGCATTGCTGAACCGCGTGTCTAGGGCTGCTTCACACCACCCGGCTGGGCCTGTGAGAGAATGGAAGGGAGGGGGAGCGTGGTGTTCAGGTCACATTCTCTGGCTGAAAGAGGATACGAAAAGGGAAAAACGGTGACTTTGTGTGCGCCGTAGGTGTGAATCTGCTGCTTTTCTCGAGACTCTCTTCCTTGATTTCTACGATGATTAACATCCTTTCTATTGTTCTGTATTGGGGTAAATTGCCCTTCCTCCCTCCTTCGCATAGCTCCACATTATCCACCACCGCGCCTCTGTGCTCACCCTTGGAGCACACCTCAGTATTGTACTCTTTTCTCATTGTAGGCCTCTGTACAGGTGCTGCTCGACTGCCTGTAGGCGCGCTTTTATCCACTTGATCGCTAGGCTAAAACGAGCGAGAAGGAGAGAGGGAGGGAACAGCGAATAACGTCTGTGCATTTGTGTCTCAGGCGCATGCAGCGTGATGGTCCTTTCACACACCGCATGCGGACGAGAGAGGGGAAGAGGGTGGAAATAGACGAAAGGTTCATTTCAATGGCGCTACCTTTTTCGAGTCTGAGCTAAACAGCGCCGCTCTTTCTGTCTTGGATGTTTGTTGTATGTGTATATCTGTGTGTAGGCGTCTCTGTATTAGGGTCTTTTCGTGTGCGTTTGTCGGTTAGGGTGTGCAGGCGTTTTGCACTTTAGCTGTGCGTGTATGTTCTCTCCTCTTTGTTTTAAGCGGGGAAGTGAAAAGGGAGGTTGGCGTGGGAAACAGCGAGAAGGAGACAGGGAGTTACTGCGAAACACGAAGGTACAACTTTGAGATAAACTAACGACACAGATAAGGGCAGTCGGTCATGGCGAGGTGGAGTTTGCGTGGAGAGGTGGAAAATAGAGGAAAGAAGAGAGGTGTGGAGACCAAGACACGGGAAGGAATTGAGATGTGCACGATGAAGGTATCCACATGCACGGAGGAGGGGTCTGTGCTTTGCCACTTGTGTGCTCATGTAGTTCCATCTCTCTTCCTCCTACTTGCTCCATTTGTGGAGTGCATGACTGCTATATCACTGTCGCATGTGTCTCTCTTGCGTGTTGTATTGTTCTCTCTCAACCCCACGTGAGTAAACGGGTCAAGAATGGGTTGATAAACAACTAAACAAGAGCGAGAGAAAAACAACACCCACATGCGCCCATGACCCAGTCTTATCCTTTTCTGTCTACCCCTCTAGTCTCGATTTCTCTGTATCACTGTTGTCCTTTCTTCTTTCCTTTTCTCCTGTGTGTCTGCCAGACAACCCTGTCGATGCCTCACTCTGTCTGCCTGTAAAGGATGGTCTCGAGTTCTCAGCTTCCCCACTTCTTCACCACCGCACCCTCCTTCTCGTTCCTCTTTTCAGCACTGTGCCCTATTCTCCAGCCATCCCTCCCCTGTCTCTCCTTGTCTCCCTCCGTCACGACTCATGCAAGTGACGTGCATAAGCACACACAAACGAGAAAAGAGAGGAACTGTGGTAACAGTGGGGGATGGCGGCAGCGATGACACGTTTCGATGGCCATGTCTTCGTCACCACCTCCTTGTGACTTTATCTGTAGTAAGTGCTCTTTTTCACATGGCAGGCGAGGGTCGACGCGCTGCTAGTCAGGGGGCATGCAGGTGCATCGCTTCCGTGTTTCTGCATGTCTTCTCCGCTGGCATCGTACTCTCACGTCGCCTTGATGCCCTTCAAGGGTACCCTAGCACGCTGCTTCATGAGATGCAGCACCGTGCCGCGGACGTCGGATGGTGACATCGCATTGTCGAGGATCTGCCGCACACCACCTTTTGGCTTGTCTGCTCTTCATCCCCTATTCCGTGCGACACTCGCCACTCACATCTCGCTCCCTCCCCGTCGCTCCTCCACGCCTCCTATCATGCTACCCTCCCTTCACCTCTAAAGAGTCGTAGCACAGAAAAGAGACGTGTGGATTGTGTGGCAACACATTAAAACACACACACACACACACACACACACACACACACACACACACACACACGTGTGGTGCCACCACTGCAGTCCCTCAACGGTTTTAATTCAAGATAGAAGTCACGTTGTGGGTCTATCGCCCTACAAATCACGTACCTACTCATCTGTCTGTCTGCCTGAGTCTGTGTTCGCCTCTTGTTGTTCCCCGTCTGTACCCCTCTCCTCTTCGGAATTGACAGAGCCGGGCCCTTGGCATCGCACCTCATTCTGCTGCCTGGAAGTGCACCCACACGCACACAACTCATATCGCTCTTTTGGTGCTCAGAAGTGGTTCACTGAGGAGACGATTTGTGGTAGCAGAGATCGGCATTTACCGCGTGTGTGAGGGACGAGGAGAGGTAAGTTCTGCGGGGTTTGTGACATCCGATTGCTTTAGCTCTCTCTCTCTATTACTCTCACGCCACTCCTTGTTACCACGTTGTTGACTGACACAGACACCCACGTACGCGCGCACTCCTACTTCTACCCAAGGCACGCGCTGAGACGGCGCCGACCCGTCTGTTTTCTCCGTGGCTCTCGTATCCCCAGGCTTTCTTGGAGTGCGTTGTTTCAGCCTCTCTAGATACGAGAGTGGGTTTTTTGTGTGCGACAGCGTGCGTATGTGCGCGCTTCCTTACAGCTTTTGCATTTTTTTGTCGCTCAGGCACACACACACACACACACACACACACACACACACGCACGCATACCCGTTGGTACTCTGGAAGCGTTGACTTCCTCATTATCGGGACTGCCAAGAGTAGCGGAGTAGTTTGTCGTTCTCCTTTGCGGGTTGTTTAGGCATCGCCCCATCGTATGTTTATGCCTCTTTCACAATTTTCCATTTTTTTTGCTTAGCGTTCTCTCCTCCCCTCTCCTCCCCTCCCCCCGCCACCTACGAGTTTGTGTATGACACGTCACCACAGTCATGCACAGAACGCTACTTCGACTGTTGCTGAACGTCTCCGGTGAGAGCCCTGACTTTCGAGCGAAGCCTGGTATTCGAAACCTGCTGCTGGACGTCCAACAAAGCCCGTACAAGGAGCAGTTTAAGGACTACTGGTCGACGCCTGTCCCGTTTGCCGACCGCGAGTATGGTGAGAAGCCGAAGCTGGGAGAGCCGATCCCCGCGCGCCGTGCCGCCACGACGATCCTTGTTGGTCACAACAAGCACATTGACCCCGCCAAGGTTGAGTCTGGAGAGGACAACGACTACAAGGTTCTGATGATGTACCGTGAGTCAAAAGGGCAGTACGTGAAGGATCAGTTTGTGCTTCCGTCTCTCCCTGTGTCCCTCGAAGACACGTCGGAGGATTGGGTCAAGGTACTACGCCGGCGCGGTGTGACAACACAGTGGGCCGATCTGCACCAGCGACTCGCCGCTATGCGCGCGCTGTTCTTGCAGACAAACCTCTTGCTGATTCCCAAGGAAGGAGGTGGTGTGGCAGAGGTAGAAGGCCCACCTGGTCCTCGGCGGTGGTTTGTCATCTGCTACCAGTACGCCAAGGCGATGCGGCAGCTGATGGATGTACTTGAGCTGCCTATGGAGTCAACGCTCTCACAGCTGATGCCGTTTCGTATCATAGTGACCCCCACCACTGAAACCTTTCGCTTCGAGAACCTGAGCTACCTTGTGACGCTGAATAAAATCCCGGATGTTCAGTACACACTCTCCACCGTCGGCGAGAAGCTTGTGTGGGTGTCACCGATGGAGGCGCTCGCGCGCTTCAACGCCGGCATCATGAACATGCCAACACCAAACGTGATTGCGCTCTCAGAGCTGCACAACGAGTGCCCAACTTTTGAAGATGTGATCAAGAAGACGAACCGTGACGTGCCGCGTAAGGTACAACCGGTGTTATACCATCACGGGCAGGAGAAGGTGGCCACAGTGCTGCTGCCAGGTGACATGTTCCACCCAGAGACCACGCCAGAGGACCGAGCCTCCAAGTACGTGCGGCGCTTTGCCTACGAGAAGGACTTTCCCTTCGGCGTACGGGCTGTCTTTGATGAGCGTCCGGCGACGGTGGAGGAGGAAGCACAAGTGCTGGAGCCGGAGAAACCAGCGCTGCTGGAGGAAGCAAACGAGATGGACAGGGTGTACAGCTCCGTCCCCTACCCGCAGAGTCAGCGGGTTCCGCAGGAGGGCAAGACACCCTACCCGGTACCTCAGTACGCATTCCAGGAGGGGCGGGAGAACGACGAGGGTCTGATTCCACTGCGACACGATCACATGGGACGCAAGCCCATTGACCTCTACTCTTCCTTGCATGGAAAGTGAGACGAGCAAGAAAAACAGCACGACGAAAGGAGTGGTGAATACGAATCGAGGGAGGGGAGAGTGGAAGGAGCATGTGGGTTACGTGAGCATCAACTTTTTTTCCCCTCTCTGTGTTGCAGATGCCTACAGACACACATGCGCACAGAGACACAGGCGTCTAGTGAGTGTGGGGAGAGGGCGAATCGCATTAGATCGACGTGCTGTGTGCCCCACGAAGGAGAAAGAGGCCATGTAAGTGATGCCTACGTGATACGTCGTTGCAGCTCTAACTGAGTCATCAGTGAGGGCAGCTCCTGATGGAGGTGCAGAGATTTCCAGAAAGTAGAGTATCGTGGTGCAGTTGGTACCAGGCGTTTGTGCGTGTTGTGACCCACAGTAGCAGCGGTGTTGTCATCTGCAGCCACTCCTTCCTGAGGAACAACCTTGTGAAGAGTCTGTTTCTCTTCCGTGCGTGCGGGCTTCGTCGCTTCCCTAGCGCGCTGCGTCTTCTACTTGGTTGTTTTGGTAACTCGTGGAGCCTACTCCGTCTGCGTGGACGGAGAGGAGGATGCTAAGAAGGTGTGCGTAAGTGGAGAGCAGGTGGATTGCCTCTCGAATTTGCTCTAGTAGTGCTGCTGTGAAGACGAGTGAAACAGTGAAGCATTGCGAAGAGTGCGGTATCGACCTTTGCTGTTTTGGCTAGTGCACCTCCTCCCCCCCCATTTCTCCATCCTCGCGCGTTACTCCGACGCTCCACTAGCCTTCTCCTGCTCGCTTTCTCAGTCAGCTCTCTTTATCTACGGTGGCGCCCTCTTTGGCGCTGACAAATGCCCTCCATGACGGTTGAGCAGCCCCGTTAGCGCTTTTTTGTTGTTTGTCACAACTGTCTTAGTACTGCAACGGAGGAGAACAGAGGACAAGTCAATAAAAATCGGTACTAGCGCTGCTACTACTGGGATGAGTGAGCACATGCACACTCGCATCAGCCCCTGCTGATGTAGGGAGTAGAAAAGTGGACGAAGCGACTGAAACGGCACGCGTACACGGTGATCGGCATGGGACGTCCGTGCTCGACGAAGCTTCTGCTTGGGACTTTCTCCACTGAGCACCGGAGACGCAGATGCCCGCCCAGCTCCTTTTGCCTACCGCGATTGCCCTTTACTTGCATTGCCGGGCTGCGCCTATTCACTCTCTCACTCTGTTGCACCCTGGTCGCGTGTGTGTCCTGCGGTGTCGGTGCATCGTAAAAAAGCTGAGTGACACCGATGCACACCGTCACTTCTTATAATACGTTCCCACTCTCTGTGCCTCTGCATGTAGGCCACATGGGTTTACCTGCACTGCATGTTCCCCTGCTTAGTTCAGGCACAGCCGGGAAGATACCTACTTAGGGTGTACGCCAAGCCCGGTGCACGTGCGTCCGCCTTTGCTGCACCCCTGACCCCTTCGCTGACCGAGGCCGACTTGCGCATTGCGGCAGCACCGGTGGAAGGGCAAGCAAATGCGGAACTCCTTCGCTACCTTGATGAGCTCGTTGAGCGTGGCTTCCGTTCGATGACGGAGGACCATACCGAGTACGTGAAAGACACCTGTTATGCACAAGTGCTAGCAGCGGATGCAACTACCACTGCAGCCTCCACCCAGTCCGCCAAGAGCAGTAGCGGTGGCGATCGGATATCGACAAAGAAGGGAAGGTCGAAGAATGCGGTAGCGACAAGCTGCGCCTCGTTGCGGCTGCGGAGTGGTGCTGGTGACTCGCAGCAGCCGACGGGGTCAACTGCTCCGCCCTCAGAGGCGGTATTTCCAGATCGCATAGAGGTCAGTCTAGTGCGTGGCGGCACATCACGAGAGAAGACACTATTGGTCGTGTTTCCCGGCACCCGTGCTCAGCTGGCAGCTATACTAGAAAAGGAGTCTCAGGAATGAATCACGAGCCCGCTGATTGCATTATCGGAAGACGTTTCGCGTTCGTATGGGTGTGTGCACATGTTTTCTCTATCGTCCTTTGAGTTACAATGAAAACTACACCTTTAGTTCGCCGCCTCTCTGTACTCGCGCTCACCACCGTTCCCTCACCCTCTCTCACTCCTCCTCCCCTCGTCACTGTCACATCGACCTTTGCGAGCAGAAAAAGTTAACAGAGTAGACCTGGAAGTGAAGAGGAAAGAGAAGGGGAGGACACCACGCAGCCTTCCGCTAGTGGGGGGGGGGGGAGAAGACACACAACGAAGGGAGTCTACCAAAGGGGGCTCATGCTCAAGTGCTCTATCCTAAGACGATTATGTTCCGGCACAGGCGTTAGAGTGCCTGGATGCATATGCGAACGTGTGTGTTTTGCGCTGTGGGAAACACGCTGTGCGACATTCACACCCGCGGAATGTGTTGGAGGTGCATGGCTTCCGCCCTACCTCGAACCTCGCTTATATCCCTTTGCGCGAGATCATTTAGCTGGCCTCTCGCTACTACTCTTATGTCTGTCCCATTCTTTGCTCTGCCTCATCGTTTCGCCAATCGCCTGCACTCGTCGCCGGTGATATTATGTGTGGGTGTGCATCACACACCGCTGCCAAACCTGTCTACTCATTACACATACACATGCGCACACCAACGCACAAGCCGCTACTCTCTGCTCAGTTGTCCTTCCATACAGTGGGTTCTGCCTTCTCGGCTCTCTTTTCTCTCCTTGCTTTCCTTCCCGCTCATCTCCTTCCCCCCCCCTCCTCCTCCTCCCCTGCTTGCTGTTCGTTGTGTGCTCGTATGTATGTCTGCTTTAGCGCTTCTCTTACGCGCTTAGTTCTCCTTCTTTCGTCGTTTCTCTACGCCTCTCTCCCCCTCCCCGCTTTCGCTCGCGCTTGCGCCTAGGGGCGAGTGGGTTATCTACACAGGCACACATACACATACAAACATAGAGTGGCTCTCACACGACTGTGCTTTCGTTTTTTCTTGTCTCGCGCGTTGTTCTTGTGCTTTTTTTACAGCACCGCTACCGTGAAAACTCGGAAGACACCACTCGCTAGCCTTGCATCTCTGCTCTCCTCTCCTTAATGTTTTTGGTCTCGTAGCATTTTGTCTTGTGCGTCACGAGACCTCCTCACTGTGTCGCTTTCGCACTCACCCAAACACGCGAGCGGGAGGTATGAACTACCAAGTCTTCAGCTACATGCCGTCGGCGACGGCGGCTCCCGGCGCGGCGTCGCTTAGTGCTGCCGATTCACAACCACGACCCATTCGCGTCACTCCCTCAGCCCTATCTGCCCTTCTCTACGCCATTCTCTACTCTATTGAGTTTCAATCCCCCGTCGGGCCGCGGCCCGCCGCGCTGCGCGACTACGCGGCGTCGCGTGGTTCTGGCGGTACGGTCAGCACCGGCACAACGGCTCCGTCGGCCACCACGCTTTTAACTTCTGCAGTGTCTGTGATGTCCAGCTTTTGGGGCCGCTACCCAGCCACAATGCAGAACCAGTCGCCGCAGCAGGGTGGTTCTTTCCGAGTAGCCACGGGTACGACAGCAGCGGCATTTCCTGGTTCCTTTGACACCTCCCCAGATACCTCGGCGCGGTCGTTGACGCTCGCCGAGACAGCCGAGTTGGCGGCGCTTCAGCGGCAGCATGATCAGCCGTTTGTAGTACCGGTGACACAGGTCTTGCACAAGCTCGGTGGCGTCCACATCACCGTTCGTGAGACGCACAATCCCACGATCACCACCGCCTACAATCGCGTGGTGGAAGAAATCGAGGCTCTCGTGTCGCAGCACGAGCAGCGGCTAGCTCAGCTCAACTCTTCCAGTTCGCCATCGTTCTCCAGTCAGGCGCTGATAGCGGGGCAGAGCGCGTCGGCCAACGCGACGGTGCTCAGCAACCCCATGGACGGCGCTGGCGCTGTGGAAGCCTTGCGGGGGGAGAACACAGCCTATCGGCTAGCACCTAGCGGCAACACAGCGGGCGTGCCGGCGCCACCACCACTACCGCGGGCTCTCTTGCAGCCAGTCGATCTGCGGCACGCACTGCCTTTGTCGGGCTCACCCATGTCCCCGTCTCAGTCGGTCTCGGCCATGGGCAGCCCCACGTCGGACGCCCCAGCCGCAACGTGGAGCCGCGGCGGGGGTGGATGCAACGGCGACAGTGGGGATGCGTTGACACCGGGTCTCGATGAAATCGGTCTGATGCTCTCGGTGCGTTTGCTGTCGAAAGAGGTGACGCGGTGGCGCATGGCCCACGAGCGGCCGCTGGCGGAATGGCGCTTCCCCATTATCCGCACTTCAAATGAGCGTATGATTCGACCGCGCACGCAGAGTTCGGCGCTGGTGGGTACTGCAGGCAGTGCTGCCGCGGATGGCACTGAGTCCAATCGCCGCGACAACCGCAGAGAGAGTGGGGCGCGGAGCTTCGCTTCAGAGTTGACTCTCGTAAACGACCCTGAGCAAGTACACCAAGTACTGGACTTCATCTTGAAGTCGAGCTACCAGACAACGAGCATGGAGACGTTCACAGACTTCACCTCCGGCGAGTTGGTGTTTGACGCGCATGTACAGGAGAAGCACCGCTTCACACAGTGACGCACCTCCTTCGTGAATGCGTTTGTTTGCTCATTTCGTGTTGGACACCAGTCGTGGTAGCGGTGTTGATGCGTAAAGCGTACGTTATCCAGTATGAGGCCTTCCTTGATACGTGCGTTGTTCTAGGAATAGTTGCATCTGCTTGAGCGAGTGCATGCATGTGAAGGATGCTGTCTATTTCGGCTGCTCGACTCGCTTTGGTGATGAACTCATTTTTTTCTTTTCGTGCTTATTACGTCTTCCGTAGCAGCAACCAGAGGAGAAATGGAAGTGGAGTCTCAGTACGAGCCTCGCTTATCAAGTTACAAGCACGGATTAGTTTGACAGCCACAGGCGAGGTGCTCTCGACCTCTCCGCCTAACTCCCTTGCACGCACAGATGCCGAGGCGACGGCGCCACCTCGTTTTGGCTCTTTTGGCTTTCTCACATGGGTGCCTGTTCATATTGGTGTCGCCTCCACCAGATGAGGGGGGCGTGCTTCTGCAGACTCAGCGTCTCTCTCTGTACCTCTGGGGGCTTCCCATTTTCAAGCTTGCCGCTAACTCTAATTCCCCTACTCTCTCTCTGATCGCATTCCGTTGTTTTTCTCTCACCCACACTGAACAGACGATGGGCAACCACTGGGCACCGTACGAGCGCGCATGGGCACAAGATCCTCATCACCTGCCTCGTAGTGTGTGTTTGCCAGCGCTCCTCACGGAGGCCGACCGAGCAGTTGCAGCTGCGTTGGCGAACCTTTCCCGCGAGTATGACGCAACCATAACATACAAGTCTCGCCATGCCCTTGCAGAGCCGCATCTCACACCGACTGAGCAGGAAGGCGACGTGGCCACCCATCTCACCGGGTGTCACCCTCATGATACGTCGCAAGCAGACGCCGAGCGCGACCAGCGCTGCATCGAACCTGCCGTCAGTTGCGCATCGCACGATTGGCGGCAGCTCTACTGCTCTCTCTGCTTTATACAAGCTCCCATGGTGCGGTGCAGCAGACCGGCGTTTCGCCAAGTGTGTCGATCATGGGGAACGCGCATAGGCTACACTCACATGCTCATTGCTGAGAGCTTCGTCAAGTCGCCGCATGCACGACACGCCGAGTTTGCGCTGTACGAGGGCGAAAATCGACTCGTCGTGCAACTGGCCGCGAAGAGTGGGACTGATGCCGCAGAAGCTGCTCTGCTCCTTCGACCATACTGTGACGCCATCGACCTTAACTGCGGGTGCCCACAGCGGTGGGCAATGAAGGACGGAATCGGGGCGGTTCTACTCGACCAACCAGAACGGGTGGCGGACATGGTGCGCTCTATTCGCAACGCCATGCCAGACGGGAACACAGCGCCAATGATGGTCAGCATCGGTGGTGCGTGCAGCAGCTGCCCCGCCACCGCCCCACCATTTCTTCCGTGTGTGGTGAAGATGCGGATTAAAGATGACCTGCGCAACAGCGTCGACTTTGCGCGGCAGTGTGAGGCGGCCGGTGCATCTTGGCTGACAGTGCATGGCCGATCCGCTACTAGCCAACCAAGCGCCGCAGTGCAGTTTGAGGCCGTCAAGCTCATCCGAGAGAATCTCTCAGTGCCCGTGGTGCTGAACGGTGGTGTGAGGGATGTGAGCACGGCGATGGAGGCGGCTCTTCGCACCGGTTGCGGCGGGCTTATGTCCGCGAACGGGCTGCTCGACAACCCTGCGATGTTTTACTCAGGTGCATCGAGGGCTGCCATGGAGGCGGAGCTGAGCTTTGTAGCGAGCCGCTGCGAATGGTCACCCCAAACCTGCGATCCTGTGTCGCTGCCGGCGGAGACGGCAGCGCCTGATGCTTTCTCTAAGGCGTTCTCCCCGGTACGGCCAGTGTCGTTCTTGTGGGCACCCAACCGGTCAAGCGCAGACGCCGTGTTACTGCGATACACAGTACCTGACCTGTGGCAGACTGCCGTCACCCCACGCGAGGTCATCTCAGATTTCATGCGAGCGGCTATTCGTACCGACCTGACAGTGCCAACAACAGTGCAGCAAGTGTTACGCATGGCGCGGCTGTATGTATCTCCTGCGGAGCGCAATCATCTGGTGCTGCTGCGATCTAACCTCTCCGTTCTGAACTCTCTGCAGGACATTGGCGTGTACGTGGAAGGCGGGCGCATCGGATGCGAATAAACTCGAACGGGCGAGAGAAAGTTCGACCTTCCTCGGAAGTGCAGGTGCATGCATGTGCGTAGGTGTAGGCCGACAAAAACACCCGTACATCTACTACTCGTTTCCTCCTCTCGCGCTGAGTCTGAGAGCAGCTCAGCAACTTTTGTTGTTGCCTTTCTGCACCCTCTCACGAAAAGCAACACAATCGAAAACATCATTGATGAGGCTGAGGAAAAAAAAGAGAGTGAGGCAATTGAGTGGTGATCCGCACCCGCTGCGCACAGGAGTCGTGATGGCGATGATCTGTTTTGGTACGCAGTCCCGTTTCGACTCCCCCACCTCTCTTTTGTCTTCACCACTGTTTGCGTAGACGTTCGTATCGGTAAGACTTCCCCTCTGTCACCTCGAACCGAGTCGTCAACCTCCGCGCGCTGCATCTCCCTCTCCCCCACCTCACTTATGAGCTTCCCCACCCCTACCTCTCCCCCAACACCCACACCCACACACACACGCATACACCCCCTTTCGATCTTTTTCCTCCCTCCATCCTCCGACTACTCGTCGCTTTGTTTTTTTTTTCTCGTTCCCCTCATTATCCTCCCATGCCTACAACTTTGACAGTTACCCGCAGCGGCCGCTCGATTTTCTTCCTCCTCCTTTTCTTTCTTTTCCTTTCCGCTTTTCTATATAGAGTCCATTTATCCCAGCGCCACAGACCCCCGCCCCACCCGCGCGCCCAGCTGCCATTTTTTGGCCCTTTGTTTCCGTTGCACACCCGTCTTTTTCTGTGGCTCTCACAGGGTAGTGGAAGCGGAAAAGTCAGTAAAGAGGGGGGGATGCACGCTCGTACTGATGAACGCGAGTCCTCCTCCACTGCCGCGCTTAGGTAGCCACAAGTCTGCTATGGGCAGCTCGTCTACTGCGCCATCCTCTACACCATACTCGCCAACCCCTTGGCCTCACATCAATCCAGTGAATGTATCCTGTTTACCTGACCAAGCGAATCGACCGCACATCGACGTGGGGTGTGATGTCAACGGTGTCCCTCTCGCCTCGTATAGCTCAAGCAGCCTCTCTGATGGCGGTGCAACTGGCATGGGAGCGGTACCACCACAGCAGCCAAAGCCCTCGTCGAGACCCGTTCCAGCGCGTTCACCTAGTAGCGCCTCTGCGGATGCGTGGAGGGCGAGCATGGGAGACGAACTACTGCACGGGAAGCCGCTGCAGCAGGATTCGCCGGACGTCGCCGCAGCCGTTCCGCGGGAAGACCTGTACAGTACCTTGGAGGAGGCGGAAGGCGACATTGATGTGGACTACGCAGACGAAGGGAGCGCACAGTCACGTGAGGTCAGTGGTAGAAACGATGGCGCAAGACACCCTCAACACCGCTTTCCAGTCATGATGCCAGGAAGTAGTTTAGCCACGATCGCTGTGCCGCCGATCCCAACGATGAGCTCCATCGCCGGGCCAACCAGCCCAATGAGTCTCTCCAGTTCTATTGCCACCGACACCCCACGGTCTATCTTGAGACAATCGGGCTCCGCAAGCGGCAGGACGCCACAGTCGAGCAGCCGCCGAATTAGCTTTGTAGGGGTCTCGCCTCCCCGACTGGATGAACCCCACGACCGTCGACATGGCAAAGAAGAAAACGAGGGCGACAGCGACGATTACGAGTCCGCAGAGCCGTCGCTGCGCTACGACATCGTGACACTGACAACGCCTGTCAATGGGACGCCGCCACGGCACGCGCGAAGCGCGCGCAGCCTCGATTCTTCCTCGCCTAACAGTGACTATCACAGCCAGGAATGTAACGAGGATCCTAGCCGCAGGGCGTCGAGCCCTGTGCCAGCGCCACAGCAACAGTGGGCCTCGTCCTCACTTTCACCGGAGCGTCCACGTCTATCTAGTCGCTCCCGGACCCACTCCCCGCCACGCGGCAGCGGGGGCGGATACACAAGCCGGACTGGGCTGCCATTATCGACGCCGGTGGCAGTCCCCTCCGCGCCCCCCTCACCCGAAGAAGAAGGAGACGAGATTACGCTTGATGTGGCGCCGCAGCACCGCGTTCCTGCCTTGCAGAATCTCACGCAAGGTCCCGATCGACGTATCGATCAGCGCCGCGCGAGAAGTCCTTCGATGGAGACTATCGGGCACGACGACGACGTACTGACCCAGCCGCACAATCGAAGCGAAACCGAGGGTGTCGCTGACGTCGCCGCGGTTGTGCGCCGCCCGCCTCCACGGCAGCGCTGGCCGTCAGACGCGTACCAAGATGACCCCCCAACAGAGGTGAGCATCCAGCAGCGGGGGCGGCAATCCCGACGTGAAAGACTTGACCCAGAGGATGACATGGACAGCAGCAGCAGCAGTCAACGGAGCAATGACAACGACTCGCTCAGCACTGGCAGCGACGACTCCTTGTCAGCACGCTACGCCTCACCCCTGAAGGCACATCAAGAGGAGCAGCGAGGGCTGAGCCACCTGCCGACCTCATCATCACCACCCGTGCCCGCCTTTTCTGCTCATAAACCGCGGGCCGGCAGCCCCACGCCCCGTCGACACAGTGCAAACTCAACCGAGAATAGTGATCGTACCAGCAGTAGTAGTAGAGGCAGCACCTTGAGCCAAAGGAGAACAAGTCGAGTGCCGTCATCGGCGACGCCGCTACCGCCACTGCAGACTCAGCAAGACAACACATACGAACGAAATCTCGGCAACAGCAGCCACGAGCACAATCATGGACGCTCTTCAAGAGCGGTGACGAGCGCATTCCTATCGACCTCACACAACCGCAGTTGCGGCATGCTGGTGGGTGAAGAAAATCGAGGGCAGGACAACCATGCCAATTCAGGAGCTCCACCTCCATACAGAGAAACGAGCTTGTTTTCCTCCACTGGATATTCCCCCTCCACTATTACAGGCCACAGCTCCGACCGGAGTGTGGCAGGTGACCTGTCCGGCTTCGCGACCGCGGCGGCCGCGCCGGAGCCGAGACGGATGCCGTTTCGGACGCGTAGAAAGCACCACGGCTACACCGATACATCTGCTACAGTGCTAAAAAACTACCAGCAGCAGCATGAGGTAATACCGTCTGTTCTATCAGCTGTGACCACGACGGAGCAATCGAAACAAACCAAGGATAGGCAAGCCGCAGGAGTGGTGGAGGGAGATGTGTCACAGGTATATGTAGATCCGCTCTTACGCGAGCGTCGTCACCGTCATGAGCTCGCGCGACAAGAGTCTCTGCCACATCAAGAACAGCACTCACTAAGTGCCAAAGCGAGGAGCACCAGCTCCCACGTAGAGCAGCCGCATCGGCGGCACTCGAGGCCCCACGCGCGTCGCAGGAGCCCGTGCTCGGAAAGAGCGGCGAACCGCCAACCAGCAACCTACGAGCCGGTGAGCTTGCGCGATATAATGAAGCGCCACGATTCGCCCACTACCAAATCACGACGTGGCACTTCATTCGGTCAGTCCACTACCGGTGTTATACTACATCCGCCTTCTGAGGTGCGGCAGCTTCACCTCCAGCGCAGCAGCCATGACAACGATGGTGCCGCTCACGGTCTGAAACTCGGCGCCGCTGCCATGGAAGCGTCAGTCAAGTCCTCTTCACTCCTCTCTAGTGGTGGGGTGCCGGCCGACGAGCTTCTCTGGGACACTTCTACGCTGGCCTCCCACGCTAGAAGCAGTCCTCCGCCCTCTGTCTCCTCAAGGTTCTCCTCAGAGCGGGTGCTCAACACCCCAGGCGGAAGGAAAGTGCTTCGCAAGAAGCTCGTTGTCGTCGTGCGCCGCAAGAAGACTGGCGCTGTACCTTCTGAGAACGATCCGGTGATGCAGATGTCGCTGCTGCCCTTCAAGGAGGGAGCTGCAGCGTTACTTGAATCAAACTCCCTGTTGCAAGGGTCTCCGCAGCAGCAGCGACGCGCGCGCAGCGCCAGTTTACCAGCCGCTGCAGCTGCTCCGGTTCTGGAGAAACTGATCGACCACATGGGACAAAGTAGGTGTACCTCCATGTCCTCTCGTTTTCCTAGCCGTGTATCTCAACGTCAATGCTGGAGCTCGAGCGAAGCTGCGCACAAGTGCGACGGTGGCGACTACCATGCCAGTGAGGACGAGATCAGCGAGGCAGATCGTAGACAGTTCCGGCAGGCACTGTCGGAACTGTCCTTTCGAAGTGCGAGCCGCCGATCCTTTGTCTCGCCATCGACCACGACAACAGCGTTGCGGTCGCACAGTAGTCACACACGCTCACCGCATTCACAACACAGCGTGCCACACGATCGTGAGCGGCCACGACACCGCAGCCACCGGTCTCACTC
The DNA here is from genome assembly GCF_000002845.2 of Leishmania braziliensis MHOM/BR/75/M2904. NCBI lineage: Eukaryota > Euglenozoa > Kinetoplastea > Trypanosomatida > Trypanosomatidae > Leishmania > Leishmania braziliensis. The sequence continues at coordinate 474,382 of NC_017947.1, read as the reverse complement.
AGCTGCGATGAACGACACGGTAACGAGTGTGCGCACGACGTCGCCATCCCACGAACGATCTTCTCGAGGCGACTCATGCCACTCAAATGAGAAGTCGGCGCACAGGTGCAACGGTGGGTATCCTCACAATTCACGACGGAGGCACAAGCACGAGAGCAGAAGGCACAGCTCTGTTGAGCACCGGCGACGCTCTCTTTCGCCTGCAACCATCCCCGGCGCTCGGTATTGCGCGACCCAGAACGAAGAGTTCTACAGCGCCGCGCACATGGCAAAGGATGGGGCGGCGCTTGTTTTATCGCCTTTGGTGGAGCGCATAGGCATCACACCGATGTCGATGCAGGTTCTTCCGCGTCTGGTGCTGCGATCGGAGATTGGTGTGTCGCCGCAACGGCAGTATAACCACGACTTACACAGTAATATTGACGCATTCGGGCACACCAACGGTGCGTGGTCCGCCTCCGACGATGAGGGTGAGCATACTGTAGTCCGAGTCTTCGATGCCAAGAGTGATGGACTTCGTTCGCGTCCACTCTTGCTGCAGTTCAGCAGTGGCACACAAACCGATGAGGCTGCCGGAGCCACCCTAGCTTTTGGTAGTGCTCGCAGTGGGATGCCACTGTTGGTGGCGGCGCCAGTGCAGCGGCTTCCCGCAGTTGGGCCGAAAGGAAACACGCGCAACTCGGCGCACAGCATAGCTAGGAAGATCGCCTCCATAGAAAATATAGCGTCAACAGTTAAAGAGTGCGCAGCGACCTCGTCGCCTGTCAGCGACGCTTCCGCTTCCGAGTCCCCAGCGTCGTTTGTAAAGCGGGCGGTGTCGCCGACGGCGGCAGCAGAGCCCTTCACCAGCTCCACTTCGCATATTCATAGCAGCTACAGTGGTGAGGCAGGAGGAGGAGCAACGAAGGTCTTTAGAGACAATGTAGGGGTGTCCAAGACATCAACGGATGTCCCGCTCTCAACGTCCGCCCCTCCGCTCTCGGTGGCCCCAGTGCATATGACCGCGACCCACTCTCAGTTGATCATCCAGCACCCTGACACCGCCGCATCTGCCACGATGGGTACCACCGCAAGCGTACCGCTTTTTATGCCCCCTCTCATGGTCGATGACCTGTCGCAGTTGTCTCATGAGTGGCAGTCCACACTGCACGAGCGCACAAGCAAGGCGAAGCAGGATGCGGTAGAAAAGTTCCTGATCGCGTCGGCTGAGGCTGGAGCGGCATCGACGGAGGCTACAGTCGCTGCTGCTGCATCGTTACCACCACTGTGCCTCGCTGGCTCCGTCGTCCTGGGAGAGAACTCTAACATGTACGCCAGTGGATGTGCAGGGCCAAGAGTTCCTGCTGTGGGTGCTGAAGCAAGCTTCGAGAGACAGGGTTGCAACACGTCAACACAGGCACATCAGGGTCTCGCACTACAGGAGTTTTATGGGGGTTCTGTCGCCTCAGCTGCCATTCCCAGCGTGTCGCTCTCCGCGTACGCGATCCCACCGCGATCTGGACCGCGGTCTTTTTTGGAAATTGAGCGCGATGTGCAGCAACGCAGTGGCAGTTCACAATCGGCGGTGCAGCAGGCAACTGGTCAGCAGCAGCAGGAAGAGAGGTCTCTCTCGCTCTTTACACCATCGAAAGCGAAGTACATGCAAGAGACTTTGGTAGCGAGAGAACTGGCTTCGGGAGGCAAGGCGGCTGCTGTCAAGAGCAGAGGCAGCGGAGAGGAGAGCTTTACGGCGGCTACGAAGCACAGTGGCGGTAAGGATCGCGGCGCTTCGTCGGAGCGTCTTCGCGCCAACAGCAATGGTCCTCGACCCACAAAGTCTTTTGATCTGGAAGCTCCGTCTACGGTGGAAGCCAACGACACCGTTGATGTAGTGGACATTGTTCAACCGCCTCTACCGACGGATCTTCTCTCCGCGCCTTCCACGCTTGCCGAAGCCGAGGAGCAGGCCCGACGAGGAAACAGGACGTGCAGTAGCAGCAGCAGCAGCAGACAGCGCTCTCGCTCTGTAGTAGAGAAAGAAACGCCAGCAGAGGGAACTATCGCCGCCGCTACCAGCGGTGTGGGTGTCCACAGTGCGCTGCCGCTGCCGTCTTTCTTCTCCGTCGTTGAGCCTGCTACAGAGGCGCACACGTCGCACTCAGTAAAGAAGGCAGCGAAGCATCGCAGCGGTAATCGCCATCGACGAAACGAGCGTCGCAAACACTCCAGCCACCACGGCACCAGCGCTTCAAGCCGTCGCTCTCCATCACCATCCTCCTCGGAGGCATCGAAATTGCACAGCACCAAGCGAAATAAAAAGTCCAAGGAGAAGAAGTCGAGGTATGATGGCGACGACAAGCACAAGAAGCGTAAACACGGTCACGAGCGCCATGGCCGCTGCAGCCGCAGTTGCACTCGCTCGCGGTCGTCTCGGGCTGGTGACGCCACCTTTTTTGAGATGAGTGATGACAGCGAAGTGGACAGCAATCTCACAACATCCATGGAGTTCCAGTTATCACGGCTGCTGTTGCTGCGTGAGGCGGCGAGCGTCAAAGTCCCGACTCCCACTGCGGCTAGTGGCGCGTCACGGAGAAGCAAGCATGATAAGGAAAAGGAAAATAGAAAGGCGGCTGCAGCGAAGAAGGGCGAGCACCACCATCACCGCAACCGAAGCGCGAAGGCGAAGAAGAGAAAGATGTCATCAAAGCGTGGGGAAAAGCGGCGCAGGACTTTGTCCGCAGGCTCTACGGTGTGCCGGATCAGCAGCGGCACGGAAAAGAAGAAAAAGACGGGAAAGGAAAAAGTGCGGCACCGCTCAGCCTCGCCTCCGAACCCGTGGCCCCTGCCACCACCGCCCCCGTGTCAGCATTCAAACGCCCTGTACGGCGTGGAGGCCACGGCAGATGACGCCGCCGCCGGTGGTGCTGTCGACGCGAAGATCAGGTCGGCCGCACTACGTTCCGATTGGGCCCTCCGCTACCGCAGTCTCTGCGACGACCACGCCACCCTTGGGTCGCCACGCTCCATTCTCGAAGATCACACCCAGTCGCGCTCTCGTTACCAATCGACGCGTCCCTCCTTCAGGGGTGGAAGCCTCTACACTGGTGATCAAGAAGAGGGTGTCGAGACGGATCGTGCACGTCATCACACAAAAACGCGTGCCGGGGAAGACTCAGAAATGCTGTACGGACATTATCGTCGGTACTCACACAACATATCACCACTGCGCGGACAACGCCCCTACGTGGCATCTGCAGCCTCGAGATGGGCAGACGGCGCTCGGCGAGCTTACAGACCCGCGTTACGCGCTGATACCACTGTCGAAGAGTCCCCCTTACAGCATCGCAGCCACAGCGACCCGAGTCGGCCGTCGATGAGGTGGGGTGACTACGTTCGGGGCGCAGAGCGCGGCGCCGCGGGCGGGCCGTTGTCACCTTTCTATACGCACACGGGTCGCCCTCAGTCCCTCGCCCAGCGCCGACGCAGTAGGAGCATAGACACCATTACAGGAGGGGCATGCAGTAATGGGGGTGGTGAAGGATACTCGCGTGCTTCGGCACAGCCGACCTCGTCTACCTGCTCGGCCACCTACACAAGCCGACGGCGACAGACGGGTGAGTTTGACCATATCGACGACCTGCCGATACGGCAGTACTTCAACAAGGAAGCCGTGAGAAAGAGCGATGTAAAGGAAGACAACCCCCTCGTATCCACGCCAACGCAGGATGGTGCCGAGGAGTGGAGGCCTGACAACGCCAGAGACTTCAGCTATCTTCGTCCGCGTGAACGAGCAGGCAAACGGACGCCGCCACTGCCACCGCCACCCTCACCGCCCCTAGCCTCCACATCACCGCCAGCGGTGCAGACAGACAGTATATTTGCTGCCATCCCGCGTTCAGGTGCGCTACCCATCCTGACAGAGTACACCGTGACAGATGCACAGACTGCTGAGGATTTTGTGCAGGGGGTGAAGGAAATCATCAGCGCACTGCAGCTGTACAGAAAATCGGTGTGAGACGACTGAAGCTTCGGCAAAGGTGACGGTAGAGGTACCGACTGCACCGTCTGAATGTGTTCGCTTGCCCATGTATCTGTGAAGGTCTGTGTATATGTTAACGTGTTACCTTACTTTCCTAGAGATGAGCTAGCACCAGGACTGATTGTGGTTTTCGAGTTTGGGTGCGGGTGCTCGCCTGTCCCTCTCCCTTTGTCCTCTCTTTCTCTCTCACTTGACCTCGTTGCACAGCTTAGAGGCTCTGGCCACTGGGAAGAGATGCGTGGATGTGTTTGTCTGCGTTGGATGGCGCAGCCGTGTCTCTCTTCTATGCTTCTCTTTCGTTGGTTCTTTCTCTTTTTCATTCCTTTCAGTCTCTCCTGTCGTCGTTGTGGTTGTGCGGAGAGGAGTGGCGTGTGGCAATTGGCCTCTGTTTTCTGTGTTCCTCTTCGCTGTGGATTTTACATGCGCTGGTGCTCTCTCCAACACGGGAGGGGGGGGAGGTTGTATCGCCTCCCGGAAGAGGAATGCAACCGTACGCGCAACTCTCCTCCCCACTCACCATGTAGACATGAAACTACGGCATTGCTCATCTGATTCACTCAATATACGCAGAGAGCCACTTATTGATGCCCCTGGTGACAGCAACAACACGATGGAGAGTGAGGAGGAGAAGACGGAAGGCCAGCACTCTCTCCCATAGCCCGCCTCCACGTGCAATCTTTGGGCTCTTGTTGCGTTCACACTCCCTTGACATTCTCTACGTGTCTTTTGCGCCGCTTGCCGAGTGACCTTCCCCCCCCCTCCCTCCCCCTTCTTGTCTTTTCCCTCCCAATCTGCCCTTGCCCCTGTAGCTGCGAAGCCGACACGGCAGGAAAGGGGAGAAGAAGCGCCTCCAACACTCTCGCAGGCCCCTTATTGTTCCTTTTCTTGTGTCTGTTTAATCAGCAAGGTGAGTGTTTCCCCGTTAGAGCACACAAGCATACCACAGTGGTGCCCATACCATCACAAGGACAATCATCTCGATCGCTTCAACAGCGACATAATGGCGTCCATCCCCTTCACTGAGGAAGACCTCCATGAGCTCTACACGTGGGTGGATGAGATCCCAATCTCACGGCCGAAGCGTAACATCGCCCGTGACTTCGCCGATGGCTGCTCCGTGGCAGAGATACTTAAGTTCTTCTTCCCGAAGTTAGTTGAGCTACACAACTATGTCCCGGCAATGTCGCACGCGAAGAAGTTGGACAACTGGAACACGCTCAATACCAAGGTGCTGCGCAAGCTGTACTTCGAGGTTCCCCCAGAGGAGGTGGAAGACATCATAGCAGCCGTGCCCGGCGCCATCGAGCGCTTCCTGCGGGCCCTACGGTTGAAGGTCGCACAGATCAAAACGAGGCGGGACGAGATGATAATGATGGGGGAGATTCCGGGGTGTGAGAGGATGCAATGTGCGAACCCATCACAGGTGCAGCTGCATCCTCGAGGTGATCATGCGAGAGATGATGGAGGCTCTACCGCTGCGACTTACCGCGGAAGCAAGCGGCCCTCGTTTGTGGCGCCGCCTCCCCGATCTGTATCGTCTCAGAGGTCTGCCTCAGCAGACCTGCAGGCAGCCTCACGGCAAGCACAGCCACAACGACAGCCAGCGGCGTTGGCTGTGAATGAAGAAGCGAGCTTGGCACATGTTGTGCGTGAGAAGGACTATACAATTCAAGAACTGCGCGAGACGGTCGTCATTCTCTCAGAGAAAATTGTGAAGTTAGAGGAGCTGGTTCGTGTGAAGGATGAGAAGCTTAGTCAATACCGCCAGAAATTTGGCCGCATGCTAGCATAGCCACCGCAACGTTCCCCTGCTCAGGATGGGGTGTCTCGCTTGATAGAGAAAGCGTGTGCCAGTTTGTGTACTGTACATACATGAACCATTGTGATGTGAAGTGCGGAGTAGTGCGCTTCTGCCTCTTTTTTCCACAATTACAGGTGTTGACGGTCTCTCCTTTCTGTCCCCCTCCCCCTCTTTATGTGTTTGCATGCCGTGTACTTGTATAGCTGTACGATAAACATCTGTGATCCCTTTGTTCGCATCTCTGGTTGCTCCTCTCTCCTGTTTTGCTGTTGGTGTTGTTCCGACATGTGGTATAAAGTTGTTGTGCACCCTCCGCTTCTGACAGTACATGGGCATTGCATGTGAAAACCATCGATGCACACACACGCACATCACACATTCCTCTCGCCGCTGACCACTTTGTTTTCCTTCCCACGCGGCGTGTGGGTGGGTGCCAATCATAATGCCTTTGCGTCTCTCGAGGATCCTAATCTTGTTTTCCCTTGGATCGCTGACGAAGACCGATAAGGCGGCAGAGGAACACAGACACCGATGGAAAGGCGCGTTGCTGTGCCCCAATGCATCCGCGCCGCTGGCTTCGACATTTGGGGCCGATGGCAAACTGCCATGGCTGTGGCAGAAAAAGAGAGCACGTGAATCGTTCAGCGATCCGCTGCAAAGATGACGCATCGTTCTTCCTCGGTCTCCCTCCCCTCCCCCCCTTTTCCCTTTCTCGTCTGACTTTTTCAGCACACCGTCCACCGCGCCATACAATGCAGTATGGCGCGTCACTACGTATCTGGAGGAGCGACTGTTGTATGGTGTATGTAAAGGGGGCGCTATTCTGCGTTAGAGTACATATGTTGCTCGCTCCCTCTTTGCTCAATATTATGCTTCTCCGCATCACCCCCTCCTTCTCGCTCGCTCCCTCTCTCCACATCGCCTGCGGTCATGCATATAAACGTGCGCACACACAACCCTTGTCACCATCGCGGCTGCCTAACGCGTGGGTCTTTCGTTCGCTCGGTTGCTCTTCGCTTTATTTTGGTGTTGGTGTCATCCTAAAACCCATTCCAACAAAACGGATGTGGCAAAGCGAGGAAAAGGACGTCGTAGTGCAGTCGCCTTTGATTGACTGTTGTTCTTCTTCTGCTATTTGGTTTCGGGTTTGCTCATCCCCCGCTTCCTCTCTCTTTCGCTCTTGTAGTGCGTCCATGCGGTCTGTGGTCCGCGCCCATTCGTCGCTTGCCGCCTGCTCGTCCTCTTCGCTGTATATATATATATATATATATATATATATAACGCATTGATCGCGTATGTAATCAAGCAAAAGGGATCAAAGAGAGGAGCAGAAGACTTTCATTGTCCCCTTTCCCTCTATTCCACTCTCCAGTACTGCCTGCATGCAAGTATTTCAAGCGCACACGAGCAGTGGAACTGGCAGTTTCAGCCATGAGCGCTCGTATGCAGGTTCCGCTGTCGCAGCGGCGACACACGAACATCGCCGTCGTACGGTACTCAAAAAACGGGGTCAAGCTGGAGATCGCCTGCTACAAAAACAAAGTCATCTCGTACCGCAGTGGCACAGAGAATCGCTTGGATGAAGTACTCCAGGTCGAGCGCATTTTCGCGAACGTCGCGCGCGGCTATCTCGCCTCAGAGAAGGAGATTCAGACTGTTTTTGGGGGTGATATGACAGAATTGGAAGCCATCAAGTACATGCTGAACCACGGAGAACTCCAGGTGGCGCAGCAGGAGCGCACAGCGGAGGTGGATGAAATGTTCAAGGATATTGCCGTCATCATTTCGCAGAAGTGCATCAATACCAAGACGCAGCGCCCCTTTCCCTCACAGGTGATAGAACAGGCACTCCGCTCCATCGGGGCTGCCGTGAAGCTTGATCAGCCAGTAAAGAAGCAAGCGCTGAGCCTCATGCACCTCCTCATTGACTCCAACGTCATCCCCATCGCGAGGGCCAACATGAAGATCCGTTGCACGACAACATCCGAGGCGGCGCTCGAGAAACTCCGTGTCTGGTGCCGCGATAATGACGCCGATGTGGAGAAGGTGACAGTGACGAGCAATGCAAGCGGCAGTGACAATGGCGGTGTCGGCCACTCTCTGGTGCTACTAATGCAGCCAAACCTATTTCGAGACCTCGATCACTTCATCAAAGAGGAGCTTCCCTCTGGTAGTACGACCCACATGGTGGACGCCGTCGTGACTGAGATCGGTGATTTGGATTTTCTGCTCGACGCCAAGACTGTCTCGCGTGCCAACGCGCAGCCAGGACGTGCAGAGGAGACGGCGACCACGAGCGGCTCGAGACGCGCGACAGCAACAGCATCGTTGCCATCCGCTGGCGGGGTTAGCGGTGGTCGCACAGACGTGAGCATAGTCCTCGGCTGGAACGCGGAGAACGCCTCTAGTGAACAGCACCCAAGTTATGGTGAAGGCCAGGGGGGCCGCCGCGGCAAGATAAAGAGCACTGCGCGACACAATCATCGAGGTCGACGGAACGACGATAGTGATGACGATGATCTTCTGGACAGCGGGACGGACGGCTCTGCGAAGGGTGGCGTGACTGTTGGCCTAGACATCGCGGCTGAGTTACATAAGCTTAACCTGGATCCCTCACGCAACTTTCAAGACGACAGCGACGATGACGGGGGCCGCGGGCGCGGTGGCAAGGGCAAGAGGAACAAGAAGAATGCCAGTGGCACCGGTGGTGTCCCACCGCAGAGCCAAGTCGATGGGGCCAAGAAGGCCGATGTCGGTGCCATAGCGTTGGATGACAATGACGAAAGCGACCGAAAGAGAAAGAAGACGAAGAAAAACGCAAAGAAGGGTAAGAAGGTGGCGTCGGCCAAGTCAGTGCCGGAGGTGGAGAAAACCTTCAGTGACAGCGACGAGGAGCTGATGGGCAACCGCAAGCAGCGCGCCAAGAAGCAGCAGGAGGCGCATGCGCAGCAGGGCGGCAACGACTGGGAGGAGGAAGACTTTGACTACGGCGAAGAAGAAGAGGTGGGAGAGCAGGTGAACTAGTGTACGTGCGTCAGTCCAGAAACCGTTCACTGCCTTCCTTTGCAGCTTTGGTGATGCTTCTATGCGCGCTGTACGTGGAGCTCTTCAGCCCCTTCGCTGCTCATGTGTCCCTCCATAGCCTCTCGGGTGCATGCGACTGTCTGCGGCGCCTCTTTGCTTGGGTCTTCACGCGGTATGAATGGCTGCTTGTGCGGTGAAGACGTATCCAAAAGTCCCTCTGCCACCCTCCCCTCTCCACCCCCGCCTTTTTTCGCACGACTTAGTCGTACTGCTGCTGGCCCCATCAAGACAAGGATAACAACTTCTATGTTGTTACTTCAAGAAACACCATGAAGTGGGTGACGGATAAGCTAGGGCAGCATAGCTACATCGGGCTTTGTTGACTGTGCATCTATGCGGATGCAAGGGGAATGTAGAAAGAAAGCAGAGATGCGGCGCTTTCTGCGTAACGTGAGGGTTTCTCAGATGCTTACGCGTGTGCCGCGCTTCTTCCGGCTCTCTGACACATGGACAGTGGTGCAAGTGCCACGCACCCACCACCTCGCTGCCAGTGACCTCTTGTCTTCATCCTTTTTCCTTCTCCATAGACCTACACGGACACCCACAGGGACGCAGGCATTCTGTCTGATGCGGGCGGCTTTGCAAAGCGTATAACACGGTAAGAAAGGTGCACGCACCACGTGATCTGTAAGGCAGTCGAAGGAGAGCAGAAGGAGCGCCCGACATTCTGCGCATTTCCTTTCGGCGTTTTTCGTCCCGTTCCTCCCTCTGCCCTTCACTCGCCCAGTCATACTCCGCGCGCTTCACCCTGCATCGTCTTCTCGTCCACATCCTACAGGCATTTCATAGACTTCCGCATTCTCGCCTTTTTTGTCCTTGAGGCGCTTTGATCAGCGACAACAAGGGAATCGACTACAAGGTAAGAAGAGAGAGCGAGCGCACCATCGTTGGTTTTGATAAGTGAATTGTCTGTGCACGAGCCAATCCTCCTGTCCCTTCGACCGAAATGAACAGCGGTCTCCCCTCCGCATTCCCCTTCTCCTTTCTCTGCCTCCCTCCGTGCTCTATACTACGTGCCTCTCATCACAACACGTAAGAACAGACGCTCACCAAAGCTATTGCGTCACGGTATCCTGTGTCACACGCATCTGTTGCTCCACGTGCAGTACCGTCCACAAGCAGTAGTGTAGCCATCATATATTTCACTCCGTCTCCTGTGGAAGTTATGAACGGACAAGCGGCCACGCACAAGCGCACTAGGTCGCCTGCTGCGACCGACTCTCCAGGATCACCTTCCCAATTCCCCCAGCACCATCTACCGCTTCTCTTGCCTCTGGCTGCGGACGCCACGTCGAGTGAGGTAGCTATATCGGGATGGAGTGCAGTGCAGCAGCGCTTTGCTGCTGCTCAGTGGCGCCGCGGCTGCTTTCACTTACCCTTTCAACGACCTCCGGCGCCGCCATCCTCGTCACGCCCACGCTGCTCTATGCCAACAGAGGAGCCTGGCGAGGGGAACGCAAGAGAGACGGAGGCGACTCAGGCCAAGGCGGCTGTCGTAGCAGGTTACATACAACCCCATCCATGGAAAGTTCTCCGCAGTGTCAATAGCGGCAGCACATCGAGGACAATCTCGCTTCCGAGGGTAAAGGGTGCGCTAGTTCAGTCAGCAGTTCTCCTTCCCGCCTTTCTGGCTCCGCCTGTAATGGTGCGGCTAGAAAGGTGGAACGCCTATTGGGAAGCATACTCCACATGCTGCGCGGATGAGCTGGAGGGATTGGCGAAGCAACTGGAGGAGCCATCGTCAGCTGCGGGGTACCGTCGAGTGCTTCTCACACTATCCAACCCTGCCTTCCCGTCGTCGTCGGTACCACCGACTGAAGCCACCAACAGCGCCACCACTGCGCCTGCTGCTCCCGACCACCTCCCCGTGCAGGTGGAGGATCCTTCTTTTTCTCCTATTTCGTCTTCGCGCGAAGACAACAAGGCTGTCGTGTCGCAGACGCATTCTCCTCTCTCCACCGGGACCGCGGGCTCCGCGTCTTCTTCGCGCCCACCGCCGCCGCTGCCGACCCCGCACTCCCGTGAGACATCCGTATCATCGTCTTCGTACTCGTACTCGTCCTCTTACTCCTCCTACGCGTCATCGTATATTTCCCACAGTCGAAGTAGTAGGAACGCTGACAGTGCTGCCAAGGCTGCACATGCCGACGATGGCATCGACGCGTTGTCGTTTCTACACTGGGCGCTGGATGACCTTCTGTACCACTACGCGCATCGCTTTGGTGCCGTGGAGCACCTCGATACGCGAGATAGCAGCACATCTGCCGGCGCCCTGTCCACCTCCACAGCTCGCGTGATCGTTAGCGTGCAGTTCACAACCGCCGAAGCAGCCGGCCTGTTTCTTCGCTGGGCAGATGGGTTGTCTGTGGCGGACGTCATCGCAGCTTATCGGCGAGAGACACAGGCACCGGAGACGGCGAGTGGAGGAAACCTCTTACCTGTAGGAAGGGAAAGCGTGGTAGGGACACGGGTGACTGCGCTAGCGACTGGTATGCTCAAGGGAGGAACAACAACCCCGCAGAACGAGCTTGGTGGCCGTGATGAGGCATGGTGGAATACGCTGGAAGAGGCTTCGCGACGGTGGCAGCTCTGTCTCATCGCGAAGCTGGCCCCGCATGACCCACGCCGCATCGCTGCAAAGTTGCTTCTTGGCCCGAATGTAATGGTGTCGACACCGCTAGTGAAGAGCCTGTTCAGCGGTTTGTTTGACGTGACACATATGGAGTACCGCACCGATCTGAGGGCCTTCAACATCGAATTCGCGAACAAGAAGGAGTGTCGTTTGGCTCTACACGCACTCCAGTGCTCGCTCTGGCGGGTGTTTGGTGCGCCTCTTATCTTCACATAATTCGCTCGCTCTTCTTCGACGAAAGACAAATGTTGTCCGCTTGGGGGATGTGCGTTCGTGTGGGTTCGTATGTCCAGTGTGGTACTCCATCACGGCGGCGATAAAAGGGAGGTAACTCGATTGCTGCGCGCTCTACCTGTTTTGCCGTGGTGATGGCGGTTCGAGTTAGTCACAGATACCCAGATGCATACTCGGAGCAGACGCGCATCAAGTGCCTAGGATTTGATGGCCATATCATCGCCCTTCATCAGTCGAAGAGCAACTACTGTGTATCTAGAAGAAACACGTGTACCCCACACGACACAGGGCTTCTCTCCTACCGACTCACCCGTGCTGCATTACTTTACGGAGACTCTATCCACGCTCTTTCTCCCTCTCTCCTTCACCTTCTTTAGACACTTCTCCTTTCGCTGGAATTGGGTGTTCTCGGTGTATTTGTGTCGCTGTTTCTCTGCACCTTTGGTATTGTCTTGTGTTGCTGCGTATTACGCTGTGCTTCTGCTCGTCCTTCCCTCACTTGCATACGCGACAAGGGCCTCTCTTTGCCTTTGCCTCAGAGCATTCACGCGCTCTCTCCCTCTCTTTGACTGTCTGTTTTCCCTTCGCCTTTACGGCCCTCACTCCAATTCACCCCTTCCTCCAATTAGACACATCGGCCTCTCACTCCACCCGCATCGAACGACTGTTCCCCTTTTGCCTTTGAGTGCAACAGCTGGGCCTCAAAAGTATCAATCCAATCCATTCCTCCCCGACACTGTCATTCGTCTCCACTGCTTGTGCCCGTCACCTCCTCTACTTGGGAAGGTGCGACTTTCCCTTCTACTCTCCCTCTTTGCCAGTGTCCCTCGCACGCACACCCACACAATCTTCCCCCGTCAGCGACTCAGCGACAGGTCGCGCGTGAAAGGCGCACGCTCGGCCGTGGTTCTTTTTGCACATTGTACTCCGCTCGCTATTGTGGGTGCCACCGCAACGCGTGCCCAGCCGAGCACAAAAGACTCGCTCGAGTTGGATAAAAAAAGTTGCTTCGCGATCCAAAAAAAATTTGGACCGCGATGGGGGTCAGCTACATGTAGGTGGTTAGGGCACGTACCAAGGATAGCATCGCCCCTAGCTTCCCGCCACGCCCACACTCGGAGTTGGGGTCCATCACACCCACCCGCGCCGATCTGGTGGACCACCCCAACAACCTCAAGTCTACAGCCCGCTGTGGTGAGGGTGCCACGCAGTGTCCCACGACTGACGGGGTGACATCCAGCACACAGAGGTGCCCAACCTGCTGTGTACCCCGACAGGCCCAACATGGCGGAGTTGTTGCAGGTGTGTGGGAGACTACCGCACCAGCACGGCATCGGCTAGACGTACCTTTCCGTATTCTCAAAGGCACCTTTGGCATTTACCACGCCTTCGTTACCGCGGCGTTTTCCTTTCGCACGCGCACTTTTGTCTTCCTCTTCGTGTGTGTCGGAAGGGGGGAGGAGGAGGAAGAGGAAATGGAGATGCTATGCTTGTGTCTATACTAGGGAAGGAGGTGGGCAGGCAGGAAGAAAAAGAATAAGGGCAACGCCCACAACAAAAGGGAGAACCAAGTGCATGAAGAGTGCGAGATAGGTCGAGCGTGCAGCAGCGAGCAGCTCACTGGTATTCTTGCTCCCCCCCTCCTCTCACCTGCGTCGAAGCCTCTTCGGTGCAGGCGAGAAGGGGGGAAAGAGTAGACGAGGATGGGTGATAATGGCAATGCATGTGTATATCCTGGGCCGGGACTTCTTTGTTCTCCAGTAGCTTCAGGTCTAGGAGTGCACGGTGCGTGGGGGGGGGGGGGAACGGAAATGCATGAGGCACGTATGCAATCGCCCGCCCCGACATGAGTCAGCCTTTGTGCTTCTTTCTCGCAAACGTTGGGCTTCTGTGCGGAGGTGAGACGTGCTTTCCGAAGGGGCATAGGTCACTCGTCGACGGGTGACACCTTCTCTCCCTGCCTTCTTCCCGAGGCCTCCTCCGTTCCTCATGATGCTGACCCATTTTCAACTCGCTTTCCTCCGCTGCACCTCTCTCCCTCTCTCTTTCTGTGTCTCGTCACCTACTCTGCGCTGCCGATCGTTCATCATCAATGCGCGTATTCAGGTGCATTACTTCTCAGATAGTTGCCTCTGTGTGCGTGTGTGTACCTCGCGCAGCCACTCGCATACCATCAGCTTTCTCCCTCCCTCCTCCCCCCTCTATGCACGATCTCTTGTCACATTCCTTTGGGTTTTCCTTTCATTTTTTTTTCTATTTGTGCACACGCGTACTAACGGTGGCGCGTCTCGTTTGTTCTGTGCTTGAATCGGAGCTGTGCGTATGGGTGTATGCTTTCTTTTCCGGTTTTGCTCTCTCTCTCTCTCTGTTTCCTGATTGCGAGTAGCAGGTTTCACTGCACACCCTCCTCTCAGAGCGACGGCATAGAGCGGCACCCCTGGCTTCACCGTCGGTTTCGCGCTTGAGGTTTTGCGGTGGTGTGTCTCATTGGTGTAACGTCAGGCTGCGGTCTCGTTTCGTATACATACATACGTTTATGTACGTATAAAACTATTAAATATAAGTATAGACGTATAGACGTATATATATATATATATATACGTACATCTGTGTCTGTGTGTGTATGGGTGTACCTCTGTCTCGTGTACAGCTCCTGCTTGTGCGTATAGTTAGCCCCCTCTCCGCCGATCCCATCCTTCATCCACGCCCCATTCGGAATCCCTCGCTACCTTGTCGCTTTCTCTCTGCCTCGCTCTCCTTCCCTTGCGAATCTGTACCCTTAGTAGAACATACATCATCAGGTTTAGAGTACTGGAGGCGTGTGTGTTGTGCATGCAACGACAGGCCACTCCAAATGAAAGCCCAAAGCGGCTTTTGAGCAGTTTTTCCTTTTCGAGCTCTACGAAAGCAGCCCTGCCAGTTTTGCGCATGGAACGGTGCATGCAACGGCTAAGCAGCGCAGACCCACTCGCACACTGACAGTAGTCGTGCGCCGTTAAGATCTCTTCTCTGAGTGCTCTCTCTCTCTCCCTGGCCTTCTTTGTTGTCCTTTTTTACTTTAACGCTGTCAGCGCTTTCGGGAGCGCAGGAGCTCTGTTTTGGGTTCTTCGCGTTGTGTGTTTGTACCATTTGTGTGCCCATCTTTATCGCGCGGTACGTGCTTAGAAGGAAATGGGCTTCCTACCAACTCGGCTTGCGCTCCCAGAGGAGCGCAAGCAGGTCGTCTTGGTCGCTCCCATCGATGGCCTCACCGCAGCCTGTGCTTGCGCGATCGCCACCTCCCCATTCGTGCCGCTGAACTGCCGCGTGCTGGTCAGCGACATTCAAGTGCAGAGGCGAAGCCTGTGGTCCAACAACGGCAGCCCTCACACAGCGTGCAACTCCACCGAAACTGCTGCTGCCACTAGAGACTTCATGCGCAGTGTGCAGAAAGTGGAGGCACACCTGCGCGCGAGCCGCGCAGCGCAGCGCGACAGGTCCGTGACACACATGACGCAGTTCTACTACGGTGGAGTGTCACCCAAGGCTGAGGAGATCGAGCCGATGTTTCGTCGAGTTTCTGTGCTCGACGGTGGCGCACTTGACAAGACGAGTGTTGGCGGAGCCACGACGGACGTTACTGAGGCGTCAGACAGGAGTAGTGGTGTACCCCATGTTGCGGATTCTGTGTTTGTATTGGTGCTGAGTGCACAGTCGCTTAGTTCAGACACGGTAAGTGGGCTCGAAGCGTACGATACCCTTCTGCGCCGCCTTTGGAGTGATGCCAGCTTTTCGCACGCCACCGAGACCGGCTCGCAGCAGACCCGGGTGCGAGGCAGTCTTGTCATTCTCGCTGACGACATCTACCGCGCTGCTGCGTGTGCAATGCTGACAAATATCGCGAAGCAAGTCGCCACGACGGTAGAGTGGGTGGTGCTCCTCGTCTATGCACACGCTATGGACCCACCTGCACTGGAGTTCAGCGCGGCAGAGGTCGCCGTTGAAGCCCCAACGGGCATTTCGCACGGTGGCACACTTCCCGCTTTGTGTGCCGCCACCGCGCTAGGCGTGTTACGGCACTTCCCTGTGAGCCGCATTGAGCCAGCCACTATTACGCCCGTCGACATCGCCTTGAATGCCGCTTTCTTGGGACACATATGTCTGTGCCACGGCGAGCTGGCCGAGTGCGTGGAATGTGCCACGGAGATGCAGTTCTGTGGTGCTTCGCATACGCCCGCAAACGCCGCCACTGTTGCGGTCGAGACAGCTGCCATAATGTCAACGCCGCCGATGCAGTGTGTCACGCGACACCGCATGGCATCTTTTGCAGTTGCCGAATCACGCAAGCCTGGCGAAACGTCGCTGGTGTGGGGCATGGTGGCGGAGTATCTCATGGGTTACTACACTCGATTTGCCGACCAAATTTTGGCTGCATTCCCCGTGGCTGATGTGTTGACACCGTCCCCAGTTCTGCAGTTCCCGTTCAGTGTGGTAGATTTTGCCAACTTTGGACCGGAGCCGCGCGCGCCTGCCTACGTGTTGGAGGGATTGCGCGCGTGTCAGCAGCGGCAGCGCCTCATGGAAGAAGTGGTTGGCAATCCCCGGGCGGCGCGGGTGCTGAAGTCGTATGTCTCACAGATGGACAGCACTGTCCGCCGCATCAAGCGTACGGCTCGCGTGGCAGCGGCCCGAGAGAAGGCATCTGCTACCATCGCCGCCTCGGGCAAGGGTACCATGCCCTCGTCTTTCTCTATTGTGCCATACCGCCTCGAGGACTTCAACGTGGCGCTGTACCACTCGCTTCTGCGTCGTCTGACATCGTACTACACCTTCATGCCGTTCCATCAGTATGTGGCGCTCGTCGAGGTTGACTGGGAGGCGTATGTGTCGGTGATTGCACGGGCGGTGCTTGAGCACCTGGCACGGTGTGTTATGCGGTCTTCATACAACATGCAGCAGTTAGGAAGTCCCTCCCCTGCAGCCTCGGCGGGTGAATTTGCTCGCATTGTGAGAGTAGTTGGGGATTCTCCCGCTCTCAGCGCCCCCTCCAAACCGGAAACTACTACTGTTGCTGCTACCGAAGCCCGCTTCGCTTTTCCAGAGCCGCGGCGCCACTTTACCAACGATCTAGTGTACCAGGGCGCTGAGCGCATCCCACCGATGCCGTTCTTTACGCACAAGTACTTGGATCTCTTTGTGTATGTTCAGCGCATCGGCCTAACAGCGAACGGCTGGCGCGGTGACATGACACCTGGCATGGCGCCGCAGGTGCTTACCTCCATTATTGCGCAGCCTGATATTCAGCGGCTCATGACCGCTTTGGCTGCGAAAGACGGTGCAGCGAGGAAAGAGGTGGAGGCGCAAGCGAAACGTATTCTGCTGCAGTGCGGCGATACGCTGAATCACGTGCAGTGTCGCGCGACGGGTCTCATGATCCGTGAGATCTTTCGTCGCATCTACTGCCGCATCGACGTTAACGGCGGCGCCTATGAGCGTCTCCACCGCTACTGCGCCATGCCTCGTGTCGCCGTCGTCTTCGTCCCGCTGCATCGCTCTTACATTGACTTCCTCGTTCTCTCCAAGATTCTGGCGATCATGCAGCTGCCGCTGCCGCACGTTGTAGCTGGAGAAAACTTTCTGAGCATGGGCCTCCTCGCCACTCTGATGCGAGGTAGCGGCGCCTTCTTCATGCGCCGCTCCTTCCGCAGCGATCCCCTGTACGCCGCGCTGCTCAGGGAGTACGTGCGGCACCTGGTGCGTGGCCGTCGTCCGCTCGAGTTCTTCATTGAGGGAGCACGGAGTCGAACTGGCAAGACGATGGCGCCGAAGATGGGGCTTCTCAAGTTTGTCTGCGACACCTTCTACGAGCCGGGCCAGCAAGAGCTGGACGACGTGCTCATTATACCGGTTAGCCTGTCGTATGACGAGGTGCTCGAGGCCACCACGCATGCCAAGGAGGTGTTAGGTGTTCCGAAGCCCAAGGAGAACCCTATGAACATGCTCAAGGCTCGCAGTCTACTCAAGCGCATGCACGGTAACGTCAATGTCCACATTGGCGAGCCTGTGTCCCTTCGATCCCTCAAGGAGCACCCGCGGCAGTGCCCGCTGCCGTTCCAGCCCAAGGACGGGCAGCTCAGTGAGCTGGCTGCACCAGCTGTTGAAATCGCGTCAGTGTCCAAGACACTCGATACCACACCTTCCGTTGTCAAGTGCAGCTCCATTACCCCGGCTTCTCTTCTCACCACTATCGCGTGGCACCTGATGTACAAACTGCAGCGTGACACGATCATCACCCCGGCATCAATGGTGGCTGCAGTAGTGGAGTGTCTTGGCCCCTACTACTGCGCAGCCAGTACAAAGTCGAAGAAGGGCAGTGACACCACCACAACGCCACCGGCCACGTCAGCTGCTATGCCTTTACAAAAATTGCAGCAGGGAGTCGAGTGGCTGCGTGGCCTCTTGCGCGAGCGTGGCGCTCGGCTTTCGGTGGAGGCCGCGGAGTTGAGCCCGGACAGGATCGTGTCGCTTGCGCTGCACAACCTGGACCGCTACATCCAAATCACGGACGACATGTCGAGCGTGGCATACCGCCCGGACGACACGGTCACCAGGATTGCAGTGAACATCAGCACCAACCAGCTGATCCACGTTTGTATGGACGAAGCTCTCATCGCCGTCGTCGCACAGGCGTTCGGCTCCGCTACCATGCCGCACCGTCCGCCATCTGGCACCGACGGGACGATGCTGTGCGGGGTCCGCTCCGTAAGGGCGGACGTGCTGAGCAATCAAACGCAGCTATTGCGACAACTGCTGTCTGCCGAGTTTCCCAACTACGCCGCTGCATCGCCAGTGAGCTTTGCGTCGTGGCTGGAGTGCACTGTAAGCCAACTTCAGCAGCAGCCCATGGAGGGGCACACTGCGTACTCCAAGCTGTCTGGAGTCGACTTGCACGGTGGCACTGTTGTGCACGTGCCTGTTACGCAGTACTACTACTTCCTCTTACAGCTCATCTGCCCTCACGTGGAGGCATTCTACGCAGTGCTCGTGGCAGCGGCGGCTCTTCTGTCGGTGTACCCTGGCAAGCCGCTCGGCGCTGCGGACGTGGTGACAACGACACAGCGAGCATGTGGCACCCTGTATGCGGAGGATAAACTGCGCTATGTTGTGGCGGCTAACAAGGAGACGCTGCAGCACTACTACGAGAGCCTCATCGCGCTCTCCCTCTTGCAGTTAAAGCGCCTGCCTGCTAGAATGGAGCCTGGCAAGTCGAAGGTGAGGACCGGTGTCGTGGCGTACACGGTGGGGTCCATGGGGCAAGAGGCAGCGCTGGCTCGCCTTGAAATGCTGGCGACGCAGATACGGATGCTGTGGTGGCATCCCTCCGCAGCGGCAGGGGTAACGATCAGTAAAGCAACCATTCAAGAGCGTGTGCTAGCGGTGTACCGGGAGCTAACCCAGCCGTCCAAGATGTGAGGTGCTCGTGCGGATCGGCACCATGCTTAGTGAAAAGGGGAGGCCGCTAAGCAACGGTGCACATGGTAGAGAAGGAGCAGCCATGTGCAACTGCAGTGCTGCATATGGTGGGGGTGAGACGTGAGGGCGCACGCACGGCGCGGCTACCCACCCACCCCTTCCACCTCAACGCGACAAGTCACGCGCACCAGCTCCCCCCCCCCCCCACCGCAGGTGTTTTTTTTTTCGTTTGGTTGAAGTGTGTCGATGGTTGTTTGGTGAGGGTATTCGGAGGGAGGGGGGGAGGCATCGACTTCTCCCCCCTCCCTTTTCCTTTTGTGTTTTGTCTTCGCCACACGCTTCCCTGTGATCTATCGGCTTTTTTGTTGTTCTCGATGCGTGAAGGCGACGTCAGTCTACCAGTTGTCTTCCCTTGCCACGCACCAACGTGCTCGTTCACGTTTGCTATGCACACTCACCACACATGTGTGACCACAGGATTTGTTTCTCCTTTGGCGTTGGCACTATATGTTGGTTTGTGTTCGTGTCGCACAGCTGGCAGGGACCCTCTCTTATGTTTGCGGGGTAACTCTTTTCCCTCTCTTTCTGCACCTCTCTCTCCTCCTCCGCCAACTCAGTCAGAGAAAACGACCGTCCGCTGAGTTGCGGGAGATCTGAGATGCTCATAACGGGTGTCAACACGGTGGAGAAGGCAAAAAAAGGTGTATGAATATAAATGCGATCGATGTTTCTCTTCTTTAGTGTGGCTACAGGTTTCTGCTCTCCCAGGTCTTCAACCGTGCAAGACTGAAGTGCGCAGCTCTACAGCCGTCGTTGCTCACGCACGCGCCTTCCCTCCCACCACCACCACCACTCCCCTCTTTCTTGCGAGGGTGGCTCTGTAGCAACGCAAGCAGAGACCTCTATCGAATATACCGCTGTTCTCCTCCTCTCACATTCTTACCGCAAGACCAGGTTTTCTCTTTGGTGGGTCTGTATCTGTGTGTGCCGACCGCTACGACCTCCGCAGGAGCTACCATGGCACACCCACCCCCCCACACACACACACACACAATCTACATCCGCGGTAAAGGACTCACCAAACACGTTCTATAGTCACCACACATGCAGATATACACACATTAGCTACCATTACTGCCACAGTAACAAATCCCTCGTACACAGGGGCAGACAGGCAAATTCTGCGCGTTACGGCACTATTCTGCCTCATCTTCGTTTTCGCTCTTTTCAGTGCTTTATTTTTGCACATCATCTCTCCTTGATGGCACAGGTGCGCCGTGGACAGGGGATGCTGACAACCAGCCCCCGCTCTCTCCTCCCAACATTTCCTTCTCTTCCACCCATGCCAACAAGCAAGCGCTCCAGTCCCTGTGGAAAAATACAAAAAAAGGGGCACATGCGCACCCATCACACCACATTCCATTTGGCTCCACTCCGCTCCATCCCTCTCTCACGCTGGAGGAACTCTGCCGGTGAGGAATACTCCGCTTGCGGTTGTGGTCCTCCTGGCGCAAAGGGTGGCCCCGCTTTCGCTGAGCTCCGATGAGCTGATCCCGGAAAACCAGCTATGCATAGGCGTCTTAGGAATGGCCAAGCCTCGCATGATCTCACGATAGAGGTGCCTCATAACGATTATACCGGCTGCCGATAGTACCCCGTAGGCTTTGAAGGCTGGGGAAAGGGCAGAACATCCTATGTACGTGAAGATTTGGACTGTGGTCGACGCAGTCATCACTCTACTGAGGGGGACAAGGTGCAGGTCTTTGAGGAGTACACCTATCGTCTCAAGGAATCGGCTACAAAGCACGCCTCGAGGCCGCTCTTAGCAGATCCATGGATGCGTTCAGCACTCGCTGCCGGGGGGAAGAAGCAGATGCTGACTTGGATCAAGCTATGTCAAGTTCGGGAGCGCGTGTATTTCGCTGCCTTTGAGGACCTTCCTTGCGGAGTGGCATATCCGCAGAGGAGGATCGACGAGTGCTCTTCTCAATCTTCTGACACCATACGGAGACTACGGGAAAGGGGAAAAGGGGGACGCGAAACTGTTTCCGTACCCCAGCGCCCCATAATGGAAGAGAGTTTAGCGCGGCAGGCGTACTCAAGGCACTGCATCATGAGAGGAGCAATCCCTCACCTGCTGGAGGTCCTGGCGGGGGCAAACCCACTGCTGGACGTAGTACCGTTGCTCGGCACGCACTTCCTGCAGTTGACGTCACTCGGCGACCCCACGGTCCGCTACACCAGGGCGCAGCTGCAGGTGTAACGTCATCTTCGGACTGTTTTGCTGGCGTGCCTTCTCTGTAGAGAACGAGGAGTGGGCCGAAACCTGTGGGGACGACACCCTACCAACGCTGCACCATAGCAGCTGTGTAGCGACTCGGCGATACTGCGGCTATGTGTGTGTGTGCGTGTATGTGCGGCGCTGCAGCCGGAGCGAAGACGCAGGATGGAGGGCCTGGGGGAGCTGTTGCGCACGCGCCCGGCAGGCTTGCCCGCCTCACAAAAGCCCACACGACGATGGAGAAAGATGCGGCAGCACTTCAGTGGGCAGACATCGCAGAGTGCTGCGACTCCCGCAGTTGTGTGGTTGGCTCCTGCCTCTCCGTGGTGGGAGAGAGACAGGGCCAGATCCGGAAGCGTTTCCGCTTGTGGCCACGGGAGTTGAGCCAGTGCGTCGCCGCGAAGAGATGCGAGGCGACCGTTCAGCTGGGCTGCTCACCACGTTGGAGCGCTCTGTGCGACGCTGGGTGGAGTAGCAGAGCTAAAAATGTTGCCTTTCCTGACGCCCGCGGCTGCTGGGCCAAAGGCGCTCTCCGTCCTCTGCGCCACTAACCGGATGACTGATGAGCTGTGCCAATGCGGTGATGTGTGAGCTCTGAGGTAGTGGAAGCGGTGACAGCACCACTGGCTGGCTCCCACTCTCCCCCTACGCTGCGCGACCTCCTGCTGGTGGGAATGTGAATGGGTCGATGAGCAATGCGCAGCTTGCAGGCACGCGTCGCGCCGTGGAGGAGGCAGTGGTATGTGCGATTCAGGCGACAGGGCTGGTTCAACGTTACTCTCAACCAAGACGAAACTGAAGCCGCCCGTCAGGTGTACGTTTGCAGGGGGCCGCTTACGACTGCAGGGCCAACACCGTCATCCTTGGAGAACATACTGCCGGGGAATTGCTCGCGGTATCAACTTGAAGCCTGACAGTGCAGCCGCTTGAGTGTCTGTTGCGGTGGCCGCGGCTCACGGCCCGCGTCACGATGACGCCGGTTCGCTAATTTTGGTTGCTGCTCAAAGGAGCAGGGCAGGCATTCTCCTATCGGTGGCGCTTTTTTGCGGCATGGCGCACCGCTGGCCGCACTGCCGGCGCCTGGCTGGGTGGGCTGGGCAAATCGTCTAGGTGGGCCATAATGAGGGCCCCACGGCGCGCATCACGCCGATGACGACAAGCGGCGCGACATAAAACGTGTGGGGAGCCGCGTGCGTGAGCTGGGCAACAGGGCAAGACACCACTACGGGGAGCGTGTTGGGAACACGGCCCCGCCGACGGCGTAGCTGCGGCAGGGCACCGAGCGGTACGCCGCGCATTTCAGACCCTTGTTTTGCTCTTATCTGTTGGGGTCGCGCTTCACCCTCATGCTGATGGCACTTCTTCCCTCGCTGCTTTCCACAAGGGATACTCCCACACTCATGCTGTCAAGGCAGAGCACCATGGCTGCATGGCTCACCTATCATGCGTGGTCCGGTGTGCCCAGCGCGAAGGGACATGACTAGCGCGACACGGGGTGATGAGACAGGGAGCTGGGCAGACAGGTGGTACCCCACACTCGCCTGTACGCGGGTACAGTGCATACGCGTGTCTTTGGCCATGGAGGGGAGACGTTCTCCGTTCCTGTCAGCATCGCCTCGGTCTGAGCAGCACGATTGCACACACAATTCGGGAGTCGAGACGAGCATGGTGACTCGCTAAAGGCCCGCGCACTCTCCTCTGTTCAGTGTTCAGTCTCCCTCTCTTTTTCCACGTTGACAATGGCAAGAAGGCTCCTCGGGTGTGTGCATGCGCATGCGTCGTACGCGCCTTGTTGGATTCCACTGAATGGGTCGCTCTGTATGTATGCCTTTGAGGGTTCTGTTTGTGTTTGTCTGTGGCTGAAACGGCGCTGAACGTCTTCGCTTCGATGCATTGCCTTCCTCACGCATCGGGGTCTTCGTTGCGTTTGCTAAAATGTTGGTGCTTTATCGTTGAACCGCAGCGGGAGCACACGCCGACCCACGCAATGTGCCTCATGCGCCCTTCATCGAGGGAACGCAGATGCGAAAAATGGAGGGGGAAGCCGTGAGAGCAAACCGCAACCAAAAAGGCACTCCGTCTCGGAGCACGTCAGTAAAACAAAGGCCTCATTGGGGCACTGCTATTCTCTCAGCTTTCTCCCTCGTTTCTCCGCTATACTCTTTCATGGTGACCTTTGGCGTTGTTGTTGCTGCTTGAGTGTTGCTGCTGCGGTACGGCTGAGGCGTGTCGTATGTTCTGCTTGCGTGATTTGATGTTGAGTGGGGCACTGCAGCCTTTTTGCGCGCGCGTGTGCGTGCGTGGATCGATGACGAGTGGCGGCAGAGGGAAATAAGGGAGAGGGAGAAGCGTCGTCTGCCGCGAGAGTAAATGCAAACACAAAACGAGAAGGCGGTATTGTCCGCTTTTTGGACGTAAGAAGTGCCCCCGGACACAACGCCCTTCCCCACCCCCTACTGTTCTTCGGTATCGCGAGTGGCACACGGGCCACTTGTTGCGGTATATGGTGTTTTGTTTTCAGCGTGTCGGTAGCGCTATACTCAAACAGCGAACAGATGCACCTATAAAAGGGCTGCCGCTCATTTTTGCTGCTGTCGCATTGCCTACTTTCACCAGACAGCAAGGGAGAACGGCTACGGTTTGATACCGAGTACGCCACTTCGCGTTAGCGACGGTGACATCACTCGGAGCACTGAGGGGACTAAGCGACGCTCTTGTATGAGGCCTCTCTCGATGGTTACCGCGGCTAAGTGGGACTCGCGTTGCGCACCATACGTGGAAAGGCCAAACGAGGGCGTTTGCTGCCTGCGCGCAAACACGGATAACCGGTTTTGCGCCTCTCTTCAACGCTCCCTCCTCGCCTCTGAGCTGCACATCCTCGAGTGTCTTCAAGTGAACACTCGCGTATGTCTTTTCTTCCCCTGATAGCAGAAGCGGAAGACAAAGACGGACGGAGATGACCTCAGCGAGTCCTCGTGGACTTCTGCATTGCTGCTTTGATTTGGTTTGGCTAGCAGAGGTGCCTACGCACGCAGCTACACGCTGTTGGTACCAACATGGCGCCCTTAGTCGCTCGCCATCACGCTCTCTCCTATTGCCCTTAATTCTGCTGCCATTTGCACCTCTCCACGACGGTTAGGGTCGGTTATTTGTCGGTGTTTCTCTTTCACTTGTTGCAGTGTTTCTGTTGCTGCAGTCATGTCAGCGCGCACTGTGCGGCGGGCGCACATGGACTTTGCCCGTCTTAAGGAGCTGGCTAGCCGCGGTAGTTCCACCATTAGAGCCGTGGACATGGCCGATGAGCAAGGAGGCACAGCTAGCGGTGACGCGTTTCACTGGCGCATTCGCGTTATGCCACCCGCTGAAAGCGTCTATCATGGCACGACGTACGATATCTTGTTCACCCTCCCCCAGCAAGATTACCCGTTCAAGCCGCCAGTGGTGCGCGTTCTTACCCACATCTTCAACCCCATGATAGCAGAAAACGGCGCCGTATGCGAGGGTCTCCTGCAAAACGATGACTGGAAGCCAACCACACCTGTCACGGATGTTGTAGCTCGTGTTGTGAAGGCGATCTTCCTCGAGTACAGAACTTACGCAGTGCTGAATGAGAAGGCAGCCGGGATAATGTCCACCACAACGCCTGAGGAATTCCAGAAGCACGTGCAGCGCACGCGCGCCAGCGATTCATGCACGTGAAGTATTAGCCGAGTCATTACACGGCCGCACTCTCCCGCCGAAGCACTTCTCTCCACGAACGCTCTTGTAAGCGGCGAGTGTGCGGTGCATCTTCTTTATGCGACAGTCCTCTTCAGGAGAGAGGCACGCGTCGCCTTGTCACTCACCTCCCTTTTCACCACCCCTCACTCCTTTGTCTGTAGTACCCTTCTTTCCCCTGCGTATGCCCTATGGGGATATACTCATGTGCGTGTGTGATCGGGGATGATCGCCTTTTGCTCTCTTAATCTCCGTCTGCGCCGAATTGTTTTCGCACCTTTCTCAACAGTGATGCAGCCAGGTAGGGCGCCTCTTCGAGGGTCGATGCCACGACTGGCGGCGACTCGCAATTGGCTCTTACGGCGCTACACAGCGTCCTGCACGCATCGTTTGAGCGCGTTTTCCTTTCTGGTCATCCCTACGCGGAGTGTTGTGCAGTCAAACATGACGGGAGGCCCACGCAGCCTCCTGGACCGATTTGAGACCCGAGAGCTCGTCACCCGGCTGAGGCGCAACCGAAATGGAAACTACTACCGCTTTCGTCAGAAGCTCTGGCCCTCGCAAGAGGCACTTGAGAAGGCGGCGACGACGATGACGTACAGCCCAGTGGAGCAGCAGCCGTTGGCGTTGCTGCCGCAGCGCGAGGCACCACGTCAGGTGTTCGCCTGTGAAGGCCGCGGCGGCTCAATGCTCCTTGGGGCAGTGGAGACGGAAGAACGGGGCGCGAGTGCCTCACAGAGCAGCCCCGCTCCCGCAGCTGTGCCATTGCTTCGCAGCCAAAGCGAGAGTGGAGTCGACAGCGACTCGCTGGACTTCATGGAGGAAGTTCTTCGCGCAGATCAATCGGTGAGTAGCAAGATCATGACGGAAGCGGACGTGAGGGGCACCGTTCTTGAGTCTGCTTCCACCCGTGCTCGGCAGATTCTCGCAGGCGATCTCACGTGCAACCCCGTCACCGCCTCGCACACCACCTCCATCTTCCTTCGAAGGCCTGCCGAGTCTACCGACGCGGCCGGAATTTCCTGGTCTGCCCTCGGCTTGGACGCGCCCATTAGCTCCGCTGCCGAGCAACTTTACGGGCCGGTGCCGACGCGCTTGCAGGCCCGCTTGTTGTCTGCCCTACTCCACGAGGATCACAACGACGTGCTCTTCAACGGTGTCACGGGGAGCGGCAAGACATCGGCGCTGGTCCTTGCCCTGCTGCAGGGCATCCGCAGCGAGGCTGCTGGCATGAATGTGCTTGTGGCGACAAATACAATGAACGCCATGCGACTGCACGACACCGTCAAGGCTCTCTGTAGGCGAGCCGGCGGCGGCGTGGTGGTCGACCGGCCTGCTGATGACTACTCCTGGCTCTTTCTGGGTACCTACAGAGAAGACCACGAGTCCTATTACAGGCAGCTTCGACGCGGATTACGGCGCTCCACCGGGCCAGCGCGGCTCTTCATCACGACGGCGGACGTTATGTGTCAGCTGCTGTTTGAGAAGAAAATGGAATTCGAGGACTTTGGCTACCTTCGGCGTGTCTACGTGGACGATGTCGGCGCGCAGGTGCCGATGCTGCCGGAGAGCGTACCTGTAGAGGTGGTGCGCGAGCGACTGCGCAACCCGCTGGCTGCGGAGCTGCTGTTGGGGACGCTCCATCAGCTGCCTGGCCCCCACATTCGGTCGGTGCTGCAGCTCGCCCTGGTCTCCGCTGACGTGGATGGAAAGCTGAAGGATCATTTGCAGGGACTGTGCATGAAACCTGTGGCCCAAACGACGGTGCTGTCCGCCGTCCGCGTCCCCTCCGCTGTGCACTGTCTTTTCTCTTTCTTTCTCGGACACAAGGAAGACCGCTTCACCTACCTTGTGCGCGTCCTGTGGAATGCGCGGGAGACGATTCCCGGCCGCGCTGTTCTCTTTGTTCCCGATGCGGAAGATGTGCTCAGTGCACGCCGGCGACTCCGAGGGCTCGGCGTAGATGCCAGGCTCTTCTCGGAGGTATACGGGGGCAACGAGTTCAAGGCCGACTGGAAGTTTCTGCTCTTGAAGGAGTCCGAGGCCTTCGGTGTCGACTTGCCCCTCGTCTCGCATGTCTTTATCAACTTTGCGCCGACGTCATGGCAGAGCCTCCTGCATATGTGTGGGCGAACCGGTCGTATGGGCAACGTTGGCTGGGTCTATGTTGTGAGCGACGAGCAAGAGGCGAAGCGTGTTCGGCAGGTTGCCGAGGCGCTCTCCGTGGACTTCTGTAATCATGTTATCGATGACGACCTTCAGCAGGTGTTGCCTGCCCATGTGGAGCGCTTCACGAAGCAGCCGGAGCTGTATGGTCTTGATCCCCAATTCGCCGTGCGGCAGCACTACACGGTGCAGGCCGGGAGCCCAGATATGGCGTACCGCAAGCGCGAATTCTTCTCCAAGCCAGCGATCCGACAGTTTCAGATGGAGGACTACACCTCAATCCCGCTCAAGCAACGCCGCTTCGACCACGCTAGGCAGCTGTCGCAGGATGTGGCGAGGAATCCATCCCTCGTGCTCGACATGCAGAAGCAGGGGCTGCTTGATGCGCAGCTGAAGCCAACAACGAAGCTGAAGCGATGCATGGATGCAACGACGAACCGACACGCACCCGACCCTTTCCAGAAGGGGCAACACCGCTGTCAGTGACGGTGAGGGGTAGCAGAATGAAGGGAAAGGTGGTGACCTAGCAGGGGGCTTGCATGCTGTGGTGCCACTTGACAAAACACGTTCTGTGCGGCGGAGACCTACCGCCGTGGTCGTCATTGGGCCCTCTTCTGTCCTTCCTCGGATCATTTTGATTGGATTTTATATACTCAGAGGGTCAGTGTAACAAAACGTCGAACTAAAGAAAATGTCGTGATCCGGTTGGCACAGCTGGCAGAGTTGCTGCATCCGGTGTACTCGACTTTCGCCACTCGATCCGTAGCAGGAATCACGCGAGCGTATATATATTTTCTGTTCTGCGCGTATATCGCGGGCAATGGCATCGACGTTGATGCCATCGCGCGCACAACGAATGTGCTTGACGGTGCCGCGTATTGGCGACGACGCCTTTGTCCTCTCGAACACCGCGCCCTTGAAAGGGAGCCCGCTTGGCTGTCAGTGCACTTACGGGCGCGTCTGTCTGTCTGCTCGCTCTTCTCGTGAGCACGCAGCTCTTCTGCCGGTATTCTCTTCTGGTCTGTTGTTTTGTCTTTCTCTTTGTTTCGCTTGACATGTTTTCGTCAGCGGACAAACAAGCAACGGTCCCTCCGCAGTATATTCGTCACAACCCGGAGTGGCACAGACCACCTTTCTCGAACGAACGGCAGACCACCGCCTTACCAGCTCTCGAGCAGTGTACAGGTGATAGAGCGAGTAGCGCTGGGGCAGTCGATGACAGCGCCACAGGAGGCTCCTCTTCGCAGCGATCCACTGTCTCATCGACCGATGTTGGGCGACGTGCTACGGTGGGGAATGAGCGTTGTGAGCCCGGTAAGCGCGCCTCAACATCACCATCCACACGCAGCGCGACACGTGTAAGTGCACCTCACAACGGCGCGGTGGCGTCGCCTGTGCGCACGATAGCCCTTGGCCCATCCCCCACGGTAGAGCAGCTCTCTAGCGTTCTGCATGGCCTGCCAAGTGGCATCCCTGCATTGGGTGACGCTTCTGAGGCCTCGCTGATGCGCCGTGCCGACCGTGCGTCCTTGAGGAAGCGTGCGACGGAGGATAAGGACGGACGACAAGAGCATGGTCGGAAAAAGACAAGGAGGAAGCGCAGTGGTGGCCTGGCGGGGCGACTCACGGAGTACGAGGCGCGGTACCGGATGCCGCACACCACTGAAACGTACGCTGACTACTACCAGCAGCCGGTTCGCAGCAAGAGTGTAGCGGTTGTGGTTCCTGGTGCTCCTGCGATTCGAGCGTCGGAGACTGCCTCGATGCAGGTGACGGCTGCGTTGCAGGACATGAGGATAACGGTGTCAAAGCTGCCCAAGGCGGTGGTACGAGAGTACGTGCCCGCCTCTCTTTTGCGGCCCGGTATGTTCGGGTCTTTGGCGTTCGGCGGTGATGATGCCGCAAAAATGCGGTTTGAGCAGAACCGTAGCGCCCGAGAGGCACGTCTGCGCGAGTCGAAGCAGCGCCAGCAGGAGTTGTACCGGAAGGTTCACCTGGCCGTTCACGGGCTTCGATCTGAGGACCACGCAAGCGTCGGCGTTGCTCACTCGTCGTCGTCGGCCTCTTCTTTAGAGACCGAGACGCCACAGCAGGCAAACAGGACAAGCGATTACACTAGCAATCCCGGTGAGCGAGAGAAGGAATGCTGCCGAAGCGGTCCTGTGTATCCAATTTGTGCGCCGACGTCTTCCTGCGCGGCCCTGGCGGTCAAACGCGCTGGCACCGCTCCGTACTGTGAGCCGAGTGTGCGCCAGAGCCCATCCGCCTCCTTTGCCAGCATGCCACGCCATATGGAGTACGTGGAGCACAACAAGTAAAGCAGCAGCATCAGTGTGGTGCGTCTCTCGGTGTTGAGCAGCCCCATGCACTGCGGGCTGCTCTATTGCCTGCCCCTACGACGCCGACCAGCAGAGCGGCGTGGACGCGGCGGCGCTGCACAGCACGGCGCTGGTGGACATTGTGCTGTACGATCCCGTAGCAGACGCGTGGCGTTTTCGCAGCGAGCTGTTTCACACCGCCTCGCGGTGCTGCTGGCTGTAGACGCGCGGGGATGTGCGCTGGTGGTGATGGGTATACGCGTGTGTAGCTGTGTGGTGGCGTGTGTGTGTCTCACCTCCCCTACGGAAGTGCCGCCATCGGCGTGTTGTTTGGTGTCCAGGCGTATGGGAGGTGGTTGGGGAGTGGCGGAGCTGCAGCACCTCTGCACCCACGCCGAGGCCCCTCCACACACACGCACGCTCCTCTCTGCGACGGCGGCGAGGGGAGAGAGGAGCAGCACGCGTGCGGGTACGGCTCTGCGCGCACACGCTCTCGCTTCTCGTTCTTCCCGTGCGCCGCGCCACTGTGTTGCTTCCGAGACTCTGCGGAGGAGGGCGGACGAGGGTCAGGGGCGCGGCGCCCGGTGTCGCCTGCACCCGCTCCCCCCGTGCTACGCTGATGCCGATGCGGCGTGTCTCATGCCCTCCGGCCGGCTCTTCTGCTACGTGCATGTGTGGGTGCCGGCTGATGGCACCTCCGCTCGACTTTCACGCTGCCGTCCCCCTCCCACCTTTCTCCCTCTCTACCACCCTCTCCCCTTCGCCTTGCCCCCCCCCCTCTTTCATGCCTCCCCTCTCTCACCACAAACACGCATCCACGCCCGGCAGCATGAACGACGTTGCTGTGCGAAGACTCGACTCCCTCTCGCTCTTTCCCACTCGCCCCCCATCCCTACACCATCTTCCCTGCCGTGCACCGCCGCCTCATCTCTCTCCGCGTGCTGCTGTGAGTCTGCGACAATGGAGTTGAATGTCCTCTTTGTGGTTTACGCGGTTGTTCAGTTCATCGCGTTCTTCTTGGTCGTGTTTGCTACGCCGATCGACATGTTTGTGTTAAAGCCGCAGTTTCGATCTGGCACTACTCCTGCAGTGACTTTATGGGGTTTGAAGAACGGAGGCTTCGGCAATGGATACTCTCGGAGCCTAGAGGAGTTGTGGTCGGGATGCCTGAACCGCCTGATGCGTTTCCGCACTGCACAGGCGCTCGCTATTGTCACCATCCTCCTGTACGGCTCGGCGTTCGCCCTGGGCGTCGTCATCATCTTCTGCTGCTCTTGGCTCCGCTTTGTCTGCGTGGCGCTCAACATTGTTGGTGCCATCACCCTGGGCGTTGTCTGGGGTTTGATGGTGGTGACCTACAGGACGGATGATAGCCGAGATTGCGTAAGAGAGAGTTTTCTGTCTACCTATGGTGCCGGCTTCGTTCTCTTCGTGATAGCCTGGGTGCTGGATATCCTCAACATTTTCGTCTTGCTGCTTCCGCTCCCCGTCACAGTTTTCCGTGAGCTTGACGGCACCAAAGAAAAGTCAGAGAAAACCTCGAAAGGAGAGTCGGATGAACGTAGCACTCAACACGAGGAGGATGAGGAGTATGAGTAGACGAGGGGATGGCGGCGGAAAACCTTGGCGACAGCGCGGCACCCCACGGCTAGGCGCTCGTGGAGGCGCCGGTGGAGCTGATGTCGGCGCGAAGGCGAGGGTCCGCGAGCGCTGCGGATGCTCGCCTCTGCACTACGCCTGCGCGTGTCTCTCGCTGCCGTCGTGGCCCCTTGCCCTCATGACCTTTCTCTGCATTGCTGATACTGCGTGTATGCGGTGGGGTGTGCTCGAGTGCTGTGTTCGTGGCTTCCCCCCTCGTCCGCTTTCTTTTACCCTAAGTGTCTCTCTTTGTGCCTTTCTGCGTTCTCTCTTCCTGCGTGCCGCGTTCTCTTTGTGCGGACAGCGGCCTGCGCTCTGTTGCCGTGAGCGCACGCTTGGCGGCGACAAAGCCCCCGTGTCGCCTCCCCCTCCCTCTTCCGTGACCATCCCCCGTTGCTGCCCTCTCGACGGCGCTCGGTGCCCGCTGACGCTCGCCCTGCGTGCCGTTGGCGCGATGAGAGCGCGAGCGACGAGGGAGATGCGCCGCGGTCGTCGCCGGTGTAGGTGCCGGCGAGGGAGGTGGGGAGACGTGGTGTCGCAGGGGCGGTGGAAGGTGTATGATGTTTCTCCTGCTGCACCTCCTCACCCTGAGGCGCTTCTCTCCGCCACGGCGTGGCCCTGTGCGTGCAGGCGCATGCGGCAGTCTTTTTCATGCTCTTGTTTGTGTCTTTTCTCCCCTCTCTTTTTGTTTGGCGCGCACGTGCCGCCCCGCGACCTCGCTTCCTCTGTCGCCCACCTTATGCGGCGCGGCTGTCTCGCTGGCCGCCAAGCCTCTGTCTGCCGCGTGCGGAGGGACGGCGGCGTGTGCGCACGCTGTGCCCTCGTGCCCCTTGCCCCTCCTGTGCTGCTGTTTATGCTGCGCTCCCTCGCGCCTCTGTGGTGTGACGCTGCTAGTGGCGACGGAGGGCGAGGCACGTCACCCAGGCGCGGTGCGGTGCCTGCAGCGGGCCGCGTGTGCTCTGAGGATGCATGCGTGGTGAGGCGAGCGTGGCCGTAGGGGCGTGAGGCGTTGGAGCGAGACGTCTCGCTGCCCCTGACGGACAGGCAGTGTGATGCATGCTCGAAACACGGCTGAAGTGTGTGCGGTCGATGGCGGCACGTGTGCGTGCGCCCCTCACTCTTCTTTTCTTTAATGCCTTTTCTTTCTTCCTGTTACTCCCTCCCCCGCGCGCGTCTCTGTCCTCTCAGTCTTGCTTGCTGTGTTCGTCTCGCTCAGCCCGGCAGCGTCGCCGCCGCCAGTGCCAGGGCTGCGATGTGTGTGCGCCTTCGTGCGGCGCAGGCTCTTGCCGCCCTCGTTGCGCTTCCTCCGCCTCCCCCTCCCTCGCTGTCTCTGCAGCACCGCGGAAGTGGCTGCAGACGCCCGCACACGACCGACTGAGGCGCACATGCGCCGACACTTTGCCGGTAGGAGGGGAAGAGGCCGGAGTTGGGGGACAGCTGGTGGCGGAGTCGCTCATGTCAGCACACACGCAGCTGTGGAGGAAGGGGACGACTGTGTCTTCGTTGCTCTCCTTGATTTTGTGCATTGGTTTTTCTTTTTACGTTTTCTTTGCTCATTTGTGCTTTTCTGTGCTTCAGCTCCCCTGTGCCCCTTGTTGTTCACGTGTCTGTGCGAGTGCCTGCGTGGCGTGGCGGGGGAGATGCGGAGGGGCGTGCGCGGCGTGCTGTCCCGCTCGTCGTGAGCCTCTTTCTGTCGCTTGGCTCACTCGGTCTCTGCTGCCTCGCCGTTCGCGCACCGGCAGACGAAGTGGCGAGTGCCTTTTCTCAGTGTCCCCCATCACGCTCGTGCTCGCTTCCGGCGGCCCACGTCTGCCTCTCCCCGTTTGCGCCGTCCCCCGCACGTGTGCGCGTGTGCACCTCCTCGGCGGTGCTCGCGATCCCCACGCATCTCCCACTTTCACCCCTGCGCTCTTGTCCTCCTCCTCCCTGTCCGTGCTGCGCGACCGTTCCTCTCGGGGAGCCGGTGTGCGTGCGCACACGTCTCTGCGGCCGTCTCTCGCCCGACTCGTATGCTCTTCTTCCTCCCGTGCTCGGCGCGCGCTCGTGTTGCGTGGCGGCACCCATGCGCACTGGTCATCTCTCTCTCCCCGTCACCCTCCCCTGCCTCGCCCTACTCCACCCCTCTCCTCCGCGCCTGCGCTCCGAGGCCGTATTCCCTCATCTCCTCTCTGTGCGTTGCGGCACGCCCGCTGCCCAGCGTGCCCTTTCCTGTCCGGCCGCTGCCGTTTCCTCCGTCGCGCAGCACGCAGCGCCGGCGCATTCGTGCCGGGTGGGATGGCGTGGGAGGCGACTTCTGGGGGAGACTCTCCTCAGTGCCGGAAGCGCCTCCGCGCGCGGCTGGGGCACTGAGCACGGCACGCGTCTGTGCCGCGCAGCTGTGCATACCGGACCCCCGGATGTGCCGTGTATCCTATTGGACGTTTTCCTTCTGCTCGTTGTCGCTCTGTGCTTCCCTCGTGCCCTGCCTCCACAGGCCCTGCACACGCGTTTGTGCGCGCCACGTCGCACGCTCCGTTGCCTGTTGAGCACGCCGTCACCACAGCCTTGCGCTTGCTTGTGCTGTCTTCCCCCTCCCCCTCTCTCTGTTCCCCCCGCCCTCGCTGGCGGTGCACTCTCTTGTGGTGTTGCGCCGTCGCTCCTCTGCGCCGTCTCGCTGCGCGGGTCTCGCTTCCCTTGCCGGCCTCAGGCGCTTTGCCTGCTCCTGCAGCTCTGCTGTTTGGCGCTTTCCTGGCTTGCACTGCGCGTGCGTGTGCGTAGGGCCCCACAGCAGCAGGGCAAGCACCGGGTGCCGCAGCAGCCTGGGTGAAGGGAGCAGCGACGATGAGTGGCGGGTGTGGTGGGTGGAGGAGGGGGATGGTGGGAGAGAGAGCCGGGACCGCGTGCGGCGTAACGCACGCACCCAGGCAGTGGCGTGCACGTGCGCGGAGAGGAGAAAGGGGACGGCCGAGTGGTCCTTCACATTCTGCAAGCTCCCCGGCGCGGATGAGCCATACGCCTTTCCTGTCACGTCGCTGCGTGTGGTTGGTGTCGCTCGTGGTGTTTCGTTTGTGTTACGGTCTCTCCGCTCTACGGCGTCTGCGTGTGCTGCGGGCCGCTCGCTCTCCTCTCTCTGCCTTCCTCCTCCGCTTCGTTGCGCCTGACCACTTCCTCACCGCGTGCGGCAGCTGGCCGCAGCCGCATTACACCGCGTGGTGTGCGCCTGTGCGTGGTGGCGCCTTTAGCCCTCCTCGACCAGTCGGCCTCCGTCACGGCCCCCCGCGCCTGCCTCTGCCTCCGCCTCCTTTGCGCTCTCTATACCAGGGGCGATGTGTGGGAGCGGGGCACAGTGCATGCATATATATGCCCCTGCCGGTGCGTGCCTCCCTGGGTGTGCAGCTGTGTGGTGGGGTGTGCGTCTGCGTGTGCGTGTGTCCCATCGCCTCCTCCCGAATTGCTGCCCTCTGCGTGTTGTTTGGTCTCCGGGCGTATGGGAGGTGGTTGCGGAGTGGCGGTGCTGCAGCACCCCTGCACCCACGCCGAGGCCCCTCCACACGCACACACGCTCTCGCCTCTCGCTTTTCCTGTGCGCCGCGCCACTGTGTTGCTGCCGAGACTCTGCGGAGGAGGGCGGACGACGGTCAGGGGCGCGGCGCCATGGGTCGGCTGCTCCAACGCTCCCCCCGTCCTGCGCTGCTGCCGTCCCCCTCCCACCTCTCTCCCTCTCTACCGCCTCTCCCCTTCGCCCTCCTCCCCCCCTCTTTCATGCCTCCCCCCTCTCACCACAAACACGCATCCACACGCGGCAGCATGAACGACGTTGCTGTGCGAAGACTCGACTCGCTCTCGCTCTCTCCCACGCTCTCCCCATCCCTACACCACCTCCCCTGCCGTGCACCGCCGCCTCACCTCTCTCCGCGTGCTGCTGTGAGTGATCGAAAATGGAGTGGACTATCCCGCTGTTAGTCTACGTGGTGGTTCAGTTCATCGCGTTCTTGTTGGTGCTGGTGGCGACGCCGCTGGACATGTTTCGCTTCAAACCACAGAACCCGAATTTCCCAGGCTGTTTGACGTTGTGGGGATTCACGAACTCGTGCGGCAGTGTACTTTACGACAGTACTCTGTTCGAGGTGTGGGAAGGCTGCCCCCATCACCTGAGTGGCTTCCATGCAGCTGAGGCATTCGCTATTATCTCCATCCTCGTGTACGGCGCAGCGTTCGTCTTGGGCGTTATTATGCTGTTTTGCTGCTCCATCTTACTCTGGGTATGCCTGGGGCTTAACATTCTGGGTGCCATCACCGTGTGCATTGTCTGGGCTACCATTGTGGGGACATTTTTTAACGGTGAAGGTGACATATGTCCAGACCTTCAGAGTATAAGTAACTATGGTGCTGGCTTCGGTCTCTTCTTGGCAGCCTGGGTACTGGATATCCTCAACATCTTCGTCTTGTTGCTGTCAATCTGCACTACAGTTACCACTGAAAGTGGCCAGGTGGAGCAAACGGAGGGAAAACTATAGATAGTAACGAGGAATTATTGGATGGCGTCGGCGTGACAGCCCCACTGCGAGGTCCCCGTGGGGGTGCCGGCGGAGCTGATGTCGGCGCGAAGGCGAGGGGACGCGAGCGCTGCGGATGCTCGTCTCTGCTCTGCGCCGGCGCGTGTCTCTCGCTGCCGTCGTGGCCCCTTGCTCTCATGTCCGTTCTCTGCATTGCTGATACTGCGTGTATGCGGTGGGGTGTGCTCGAGTGCTGTGTTCGTGGCTTCCCCCCTCGTCCGCTTTCTTTTACCCTAAGTGTCTCTCTTTGTGCCTTTCTGCGTTCTCTCTTCCTGCGTGCCGCGTTCTCTTTGTGCGGACAGCGGCCTGCGCTCTGTTGCCGTGAGCGCACGCTTGGCGGCGACAAAGCCCCCGTGTCGCCTCCGCACCGCGACCTTCCCCCGTTGCTGCCATTAGGCCAGCGTGCCGCGTTCGCTGACGCTCGCCCGCCGTGCCGTTGGCGCGATGAGAGCGCGAGCGACGAGGGAGATGCGCCGCGGTCGTCGCCGGTGTAGGTGCCGGCGAGGGAGGTGGGGAGACGTGGTGTCGCAGGGGCGGTGGAAGGTGTATGATGCTTCTCCTGCTGCACCTCCTCACCCTGAGGCGCTTCTCTCCGCCACGGCGTGGCCCTGTGCGTGCAGGCGCATGCGGCAGTCTTTTTCATGCTCTCCTTTGTGTCTTTCCTCCCCTCTCTTTTTGTTTGGCGCGCACGTGCCGCCCGCTCCCTCGCGCCTCTGTCGCCCACCTTATGCGGCGCGGCTGTCTCGCTGGCCCCCACCCCTCTGTCTGCCGCGTGCGGAAGTACGGCGGCGTGTGCGCACGCTGTGCCCTCGTGCCCCTGCCCCTCCTGTGCTGCTGTCTATGCTGCACTCCCTCGCGCCTCTGTGGTGTGACGCTGCTAGTGGCGACGGAGGGCGAGGCACGTCACCCAGGCGCGGTGTGGTGCCTGCAGCGGGCCGGGTGGGCTCTGAGGATGCATGCGTGGTGAGGCGAGCGTGGCCGTAGGGGCGTGAGGCGTTGGAGCGAGACGTCTCGCTGCCCCTGACGGACAGGCAAGGCGATGCATGCTCGAAACACGGCTGGGAGAGTGTGCGGTCGATCGTGATAGCGTGAGCCGCACCCTCTCCTGTGCTCCAGCCGCTCCCCACTGTCTCCGCTGGAGATTGCGGGGCGTGTGAGCGTTTCCCTAAGTCGTCTTCTCTTTAATTTGTTTTTTGTTTCCTATTACGTCCCCCGTGCCTCTTTGCCCTCAGTCTTGCTTGCTGTGTTCTGGTTGCTCAGCCCGGCAGCGTTGCCGCTGTCAGTGCCACTCCACCCGTCCTCTTTGAGGGGGCGGGTAGTCACCACAAACACGCATCCACGCCCGGCAGCATGAACGACGTTGCTGTGCGAAGACTCTACTCGCTCTCGCTCTCTCCCACGCTCTCCTCATCCCTACACCACCTCCCCTGCCGTGCACCGCCGCCTCACCTCTCTCCGCGTGCTGCTGTGAGTGATCGAAAATGGAGTGGACTATCCCGCTGTTAGTCTACGTGGTGGTTCAGTTCATCGCGTTCTTGTTGGTGCTGGTGGCGACGCCGCTGGACATGTTTCGCTTCAAACCACAGAACCCGAATTTCCCAGGCTGTTTGACGTTGTGGGGATTCACGAACTCGTGCGGCAGTGTACTTTACGACAGTACTCTGTTCGAGGTGTGGGAAGGCTGCCCCCATCACCTGAGTGGCTTCCATGCAGCTGAGGCATTCGCTATTATCTCCATCCTCGTGTACGGCGCAGCGTTCGTCTTGGGCGTTCTTATGCTGTTTTGCCGCTCCATCTTACGCTGGGTATGCCTGGGGCTTAACATTGTGGGTGCCATCACCGTGTGCATTGTCTGGGCTACCATTGTGGGGACATTTTTTAACGGTGAAGGTGACATATGTCCAGACCTTCAGAGTATAAGTAACTATGGTGCTGGCTTCGGTCTCTTCTTGGCAGCCTGGGTACTGGATATCCTCAACATCTTCGTCTTGTTGCTGTCAATCTGCACTACAGTTACCACTGAAAGTGGCCAGGTGGAGCAAACGGAGGGAAAACTATAGATAGTAACGAGGAATTATTGGATGGCGTCGGCGTGACAGCCCCACTGCGAGGTCCCCGTGGGGGTGCCGGCGGAGCTGATGTCGGCGCGAAGGCGAGGGGCCGCGAGCGCTGCGGATGCTCGCCTCTGCTCTGCGCCGGCGCATGTGTCTCGCTACGTGCGTGGGGTGGGGGTAAGCTGTAGTGCTGTGTTCGTGGCTTCCCCCCTCGTCCGCTTTCTTTTACCCTAAGTGTCTCTCTTTGTGCCTTTCTGCGTTCTCTCTTCCTGCGTGCCGCGTTCTCTTTGTGCGGACAGCGGCCTGCGCTCTGTTGCCGTGAGCGCACGCTTGGCGGCGACAAAGCCCCCGTGTCGCCTCCCCCTCCCTCTTCCGTGACCATCCCCCGTTGCTGCCCTCTCGACGGCGCTCGGTGCCCGCTGACGCTCGCCCGCCGTGCCGTTGGCGCGATGAGAGCGCGAGCGACGAGGGAGATGCGCCGCGGTCGTCGCCGGTGTAGGTGCCGGCGAGGGAGGTGGGGAGACGTGGTGTGGCGTGTGGGCAGGTTGCGCTTATGTTTCTCCTGCTGCACCTCCTCACCCTGAGGCGCTTCTCTCCGCCGTGCCGTGGCCCGATGCGTGCAGGCGCATGCGGCAGTCTTTTTCATGCTCTTGTTTGTGTCTTTCCTCCCCTCTCTTTTTGTTTGGCGCGCACGTGCCGCCCCGCGACCTCGCTTCCTCTGTCGCCCACCTTATGCGGCGCGGCTGTCTCGCTGGCCGCCAAGCCTCTGTCTGCCGCGTGCGGAGGGACGGCGGCGTGTGCGCACGCTGTGCCCTCGTGCCCCTTGCCCCTCCTGTGCTGCTGTTTATGCTGCGCTCCCTCGCGCCTCTGTGGTGTGACGCTGCTAGTGGCGACGGAGGGCGAGGCACGTCACCCAGGCGCGGTGCGGTGCCTGCAGCGGGCCGCGTGTGCTCTGAGGATGCATGCGTGGTGAGGCGAGCGTGGCCGTAGGGGCGTGAGGCGTTGGAGCGAGACGTCTCGCTGCCCCTGACGGACAGGCAGTGTGATGCATGCTCGAAACACGGCTGGAGTGTGTGCGGTCGATGGCGGCACGTGTGCGTGCGCCCCTCACTTTTCTTTAATGCTTTTCCTTTCTTCCTGTTACTCCCTCCCCCGCGCGCGTCTCTGTCCTCTCAGTCTTGCTTGCTGTGTTCGTCTCGCTCAGCCCGGCAGCGTCGCCGCCGCCAGTGCCAGGGCTGCGATGTGTGTGCGCCTTCGTGCGGCGCAGGCTCTTGCCGCCCTCGTTGCGCTTCCTCCGCCTCCCCCTCCCTCGCTGTCTCTGCAGCACCGCGGAAGTGGCTGCAGACGCCCGCACACGACCGACTGAGGCGCACATGCGCCGACACTTTGCCGGTAGGAGGGGAAGAGGCCGGAGTTGGGGGACAGCTGGTGGCGGAGTCGCTCATGTCAGCACACACGCAGCTGTGGAGGAAGGGGACGACTGTGTCTTCGTTGCTCTCCTTGATTTTGTGCATTGATTTTTCTTACGTTTTCTTTGCTCATTTGTGCTTTTCTGTGCTTCAGCTCCCCTGTGCCCCTTGTTGTTCACGTGTCTGTGCGAGTGCCTGCGTGGCGTGGCGGGGGAGATGCGGAGGGGCGTGCGCGGCGTGCTGTCCCGCTCGTCGTGAGCCTCTTTCTGTCGCTTGGCTCACTCGGTCTCTGCTGCCTCGCCGTTCGCGCACCGGCAGACGAAGTGGCGAGTGCCTTTTCTCAGTGTCCCCCATCACGCTCGTGCTCGCTTCCGGCGGCCCACGTCTGCCTCTCCCCGTTTGCGCCGTCCCCCGCACGTGTGCGCGTGTGCACCTCCTCGGCGGTGCTCGCGATCCCCACGCATCTCCCACTTTCACCCCTGCGCTCTTGTCCTCCTCCTCCCTGTCCGTGCTGCGCGACTGTTCCTCTCGGGGAGCCGGTGCGCGTGCGCACACGTCTCTGCGGACGTCTCTCGCCCGACTCGTATGCTCTTCTTCCTCCCGTGCTCGGCGCGCGCTCGTGTTGCGTGGCGACACCCATGTGCACTGGTCATCTCTCTCTCCCCGTCACCCTCCCCTGCCTCGCCCTACTCCACCCCTGTCCTCCGCGCCTGCGCTCGGAGGCCGTATTCCCTCATCTCCTCTCTGTGCGTTGCGGCACGCCCGCTGCCCAGCGTGCCCTTTCCTGTCCGGCCGCTGCCGTTTCCTCCGTCGCGCAGCACGCAGCGCCGGCGCATTCGTGCCGGGTGGGATAGCGTGGGAGGCGACTTCTGGGGGAGACTATCCTCAGTGCCGGAAGCGCCTCCGCGCGCGGCTGGGGCACTGAGCACGGCACGCGTCTGTGCCGCGCAGCTGTGCATACCGGACCCCCGGATGTGCCGTGTATCCTATTGGACGTTTTCCTTCTGCTCGTTGTCGCTCTGTGCTTCCCTCGTGCCCTGCCTCCACAGGCCCTGCACACGCGTTTGTGCGCGCCACGTCGCACGCTCCGTTGCCTGTTGAGCACGCCGTCACCACAGCCTTGCGCTTGCTTGTGCTGTCTTCCCCCTCCCCCTTTCTTGCCCCCCTCGCTGGCGGTGCACTCTCTTGTGGTGTTGCGCCGTCGCTCCTCTGCGCCGTCTCGCTGCGCGGGTCTCGCTTCCCTTGCCGGCCTCAGGCGCTTTGCCTGCTCCTGCAGCTCTGCTGTTTGGCGCTTTCCTGGCTTGCACTGCGCGTGCGTGTGCGTAGGGCCCCACAGCAGCAGGGCAAGCACCGGGTGCCGCAGCAGCCTGGGTGAAGGGAGCAGCGGCGATGAGTGGCGGGTGTGGTGGGTGGAGGAGGGGGATGGTGGGAGAGAGAGCCGGGACCGCGTGCGGCGTAACGCACGCACCCAGGCAGTGGCGTGCACGTGCGCGGAGAGGAGAAAGGGGACGGCCGAGTGGTCCTTCACATTCTGCAAGCTCCCCGGCGCGGATGAGCCATACGCCTTTCCTGTCACGTCGCTGCGTGTGGTTGGTGTCGCTCGTGGTGTTTCGTTTGTGTTACGGTCTCTCCGCTCTACGGCGTCTGCGTGTGCTGCGGGCCGCTCGCTCTCCTCTCTCTGCCTTCCTCCACCGCTTCGTTGCGCCTGACCACTTCCTCACCGCGTGCGGCAGCTGGCCGCAGCCGCATTACACCGCGTGGTGTGCGCCTGTGCGTGGTGGCGCCTTTAGCCCTCCTCGACCAGTCGGCCTCCGTCACGGCCCCCCGCGCCTGCCTCTGCCTCCGCCTCCTTTGCGCTCTCTATACCAGGGGCGATGTGTGGGAGCGGGGCACAGTGCATGCATATATATGCCCCTGCCGGTGCGTGCCTCCCTGGGTGTGCAGCTGTGTGGTGGGGTGTGCGTCTGCGTGTGCGTGTGTCCCATCGCCTCCTCCCGAATTGCTGCCCTCTGCGTGTTGTTTGGTCTCCGGGCGTATGGGAGGTGGTTGCGGAGTGGCGGTGCTGCAGCACCCCTGCACCCACGCCGAGGCCCCTCCACACGCACACACGCTCTCGCCTCTCGCTTTTCCTGTGCGCCGCGCCACTGTGTTGCTGCCGAGACTCTGCGGAGGAGGGCGGACGACGGTCAGGGGCGCGGCGCCATGGGTCGGCTGCTCCAACGCTCCCCCCGTCCTGCGCTGCTGCCGTCCCCCTCCCACCTCTCTCCCTCTCTACCGCCTCTCCCCTTCGCCCTCCTCCCCCCCTCTTTCATGCCTCCCCCCTCTCACCACAAACACGCATCCACACGCGGCAGCATGAACGACGTTGCTGTGCGAAGACTCGACTCGCTCTCGCTCTCTCCCACGCTCTCCCCATCCCTACACCACCTCCCCTGCCGTGCACCGCCGCCTCACCTCTCTCCGCGTGCTGCTGTGAGTGATCGAAAATGGAGTGGACTATCCCGCTGTTAGTCTACGTGGTGGTTCAGTTCATCGCGTTCTTGTTGGTGCTGGTGGCGACGCCGCTGGACATGTTTCGCTTCAAACCACAGAACCCGAATTTCCCAGGCTGTTTGACGTTGTGGGGATTCACGAACTCGTGCGGCAGTGTACTTTACGACAGTACTCTGTTCGAGGTGTGGGAAGGCTGCCCCCATCACCTGAGTGGCTTCCATGCAGCTGAGGCATTCGCTATTATCTCCATCCTCGTGTACGGCGCAGCGTTCGTCTTGGGCGTTCTTATGCTGTTTTGCCGCTCCATCTTACGCTGGGTATGCCTGGGGCTTAACATTGTGGGTGCCATCACCGTGTGCATTGTCTGGGCTACCATTGTGGGGACATTTTTTAACGGTGAAGGTGACATATGTCCAGACCTTCAGAGTATAAGTAACTATGGTGCTGGCTTCGGTCTCTTCTTGGCAGCCTGGGTACTGGATATCCTCAACATCTTCGTCTTGTTGCTGTCAATCTGCACTACAGTTACCACTGAAAGTGGCCAGGTGGAGCAAACGGAGGGAAAACTATAGATAGTAACGAGGAATTATTGGATGGCGTCGGCGTGACAGCCCCACTGCGAGGTCCCCGTGGGGGTGCCGGCGGAGCTGATGTCGGCGCGAAGGCGAGGGGACGCGAGCGCTGCGGATGCTCGTCTCTGCTCTGCGCCGGCGCGTGTCTCTCGCTGCCGTCGTGGCCCCTTGCTCTCATGTCCGTTCTCTGCATTGCTGATACTGCGTGTATGCGGTGG
This sequence comes from Leishmania braziliensis MHOM/BR/75/M2904, assembly GCF_000002845.2. Classification (NCBI taxonomy): domain Eukaryota; phylum Euglenozoa; class Kinetoplastea; order Trypanosomatida; family Trypanosomatidae; genus Leishmania; species Leishmania braziliensis. The sequence goes on along the minus strand of NC_017947.1, from coordinate 431,760 downwards.
GGTGTGCTCGAGTGCTGTGTTCGTGGCTTCCCCCCTCGTCCGCTTTCTTTTACCCTAAGTGTCTCTCTTTGTGCCTTTCTGCGTTCTCTCTTCCTGCGTGCCGCGTTCTCTTTGTGCGGACAGCGGCCTGCGCTCTGTTGCCGTGAGCGCACGCTTGGCGGCGACACAGCCCCCGTGTCGCCTCCCCACCGTGACCATCCCCCGTTGCTGCCCTCTCGACGGCGCTCGGTGCCCGCTGACGCTCGCCCTGCGTGCCGTTGGCGCGATGAGAGCGCGAGCGACGAGGGAGATGGCGCCGCGGTCGTTGCTGGCCTAGTTAACAGCGAGGGAGGGGGAGGAGACGTGGTGTCGCAGGGGCGGTGAAAGGTGTATGATGCTTCTCCTGCTGCACCTCCTCACCCTGATGCGCTTCTCTCCGCCGTGCCGCGGCCCGATGCGTGCAGGCGCATGCGGCAGTCTTTTTCATGCTCTTGTTTGTGTCTTTCCTCCCCCTCTCTTTTTGTTTGGCGCGCACGTGCCGCCCCGCGACCTCGCTTCCTCTGTCGCCCACCTTATGCGGCGCGGCTGTCCCGCTGGCCCCCACCCCTCTGTCTGCCGCGTGCGGAAGTACGGCGGCGTGTGCGCACGCTGTGCCCTCGTGCCCCCTGCCCCTCCTGTGCTGCTGTTTATGCTGCGCTCCCTCGCGCCTCTGTGGTGTGACGCTGCTAGTGGCGACGGAGGGCGAGGCACGTCACCCAGGCGCGGTGCGGTGCCTGCAGCGGGCCGGGTGGGCTCTGAGGATGCATGCGTGGTGAGGCGAGCGTGGCCGTAGGGGCGTGAGGCGTTGGAGCGAGACGTCTCGCTGCCCCTGACGGACAGGCAGTGTGATGCATGCTCGAAACACGGCTGGAGTGTGTGCGGTCGATCGTGATAGCGTGAGCCGCACCCTGTCCTGTGCTCCAGCCGCTCCCCACTGTCTCCGCTGGAGATGGCGGGGCGTGTGAGCGTTTCCCTAAGTCGTCTTCTCTTTAATTTTTTTTTTGTTTCCTATTACGTCCCCCGTGCCTCTTTGCCCTCAGTCTTGCTTGCTGTGTTCTGGTTGCTCAGCCCGGCAGCGTTGCCGCTGTCAGTGCCACTCCACCCGTCCTCTTTGAGGGGGCGGGTAGGGGGAACGCCGAGCGTATTACAGCGGCCATTACCGGGCTGCGATGTGTGCGCGCCTTCTGCCGTGCCTGTGCATGCCTGGATGTGTGCACATGTGTATGCATGTGTGTGCGTGCATTTGGGCGGCGCAGGCTCTTGCTGCCCTCATTCCTCTTTCTCTGGCCTTCCTCCCTCTCTGTCTCTGCGGCAGCGCTGAAGTGGACGCAGGCGCCCGCACACGAACGCCCGAGGCGCACATGTTTCGTCAGGGGCATACATGCTCGTGGATTGGCGCGGCGCAAATGCTGAGAGGTATCGCCTGCACCTGTGTGTGCGCGCACGCGGCACGGGTGGTGCTGCCGCCGCCCCCTCTGGTGCGGCAGCGTCCGCCTTGCGTGAGGGCTGTGTGTCTTCTGAGTGCAGGCCTTGGGTCTGCGGCTCGGCGCGGCCTGGACACTATCGGCGAGAGTTGCGGGACTGCATGGGGGAGGCGCTGGGTGGTGTGGGCCCCACGCAGCCGGCCAACGTTGTGGAAGACCGTCCTGTGGCGCTTGGCCGCCTCGTCGCGAGGATGTGGAAGGCAGTGTGCCGGTTAAGAGTGTTTCTGGGTGGCAGGGTGGGCGACGCCGTTGTGCTCCGTTGTAGCGGTGCTGCGCCGCCGCTCTTGGTGGGTGTTGGGATGCGGGTGACGGTGAGCCTGGAGAAAAACCCTGCGAGCGGAGGTGCGGCTGTGCTGTCGGCCATGTGCATGAGGGGGACCGTCGCCAGGGCGAACGGCGAAGCCACCTGCGCGCTTCTCAGGGACGACGGCGAGGTGGAGCTATCTGTGACGCCTGAGCGCATTGTGGCGCTGGGGCGGCGGAGGAAGCTGCTCTACCATGCGAGGTGCTGGAGGTGACCCACGTCTTCACGACGAACGTGCGCGCCTACCGGTGGGAGCAGCGGGGTCCTTAGCACCAGACAGACATCGAGACGCTCCCCAAGGCGGCGCAGTCGTCGGGGTGCGGGGGTGCGCTCGCGGCGGGCGGCGGGGCCTTCGTCGTGGGATGCAAGGACGGGGAGGCGGTCGTGCGCAGGGTGCTAACAGAGATGCTGCCGGCGCCTCCCCGCACCGTCGCCTCTACAGGCAGCGCTGGCAGCGGCGCGAGTGTGCTGTGGCGCAGCGCCGTGCTGAAGGAGGGCGTGCCGCACGTGTGCGTCGACGTCCGCGCCACGGAGGACACGCTGCGCAGGGTTGCCAGGGCGCTGAGCGTGGGCAGCGTGGAGGTGTGCGGCGACCTGCTGGACTTTGTGGAGGAGGCGTGCCGGATGGCCCGCGCTACGTGTGGGGGGGAGACGCCGCTGGTCGTGCTGCGGCTGCGCGAGGGCCGCAGCATGCAGCGGGTGCACAGGGACGTGGCCGCGCTGGCGTTCGACCGCCGTGTGTGCCATGTCGTGGTGGAGGTGCCCACTGAGGCCTCCTGCTCCGACTTGGCTGTCCTTGCCGCGGTTTGTTGTTTTGCACATTCCACCCTTCTCCCGCGAGCAGGCATTCGGGTACATGGGGCACATACTGGATGCGCTTGACCTGCTGTGCTTTGTGGAGACTGTGGGAATGGACGGCAAGGACTGCGGCTACCTGTACGCTGGGGTGCACCAGCGCGGGGTGGACGTGGTCGAGCACACAAGTCTGAGGCTGGTGGGAGCGAACCACGGACTAGTGGCGGCACTGGGGCCTCCTGGCTCGTCCACCGGCGCGGCGCTTTCACCGATGGCGTTGCTGTTGTTCGCCGATGGCGTGCATGATGGTTCTGTTGGGGGGATGTCGGCGCTGTCGAATCCAGGTCTGCAGGAGTTTGTGCTGTGCGACGCAGTGCTGGGCGCGTGGGCCGGCGCAGCTGTGCGGCCTCTGCCAGTGTACCTGTACAGCCAGCCGCCGGGTGAGCACGGGTCTCTGTTAGCGTACTTCTTGGGCGGCCGCGGGGACAGGCGAGTGGGGAAGGAGTAGAGACAGATCCTCGTGAGCTGTAGCGACACCTCGGCCACTGCAGGTGCGACTGGAGGAGAGTAGCGGGAAGGAGGAGGCGCACCCACACCCTGTGGGGGATGTGTGCATGCGGACCCACTGATCTGTGCCCGTGGCGGTGAGGGCGCGCTGCGCACAGCGAATGCCGGAGACTGACGCCCGCTCGCTGCCCTCCCTCTCCCTCCTGCCCTTCTTCCCATGTCAGCCAAGGAGCCCAGGAGTCCCTGCGGGGGAAGAGCCGCAGGGTGTGTGTGTGTGTGTGCACGCCGCACGCGTGACTCCGCTGATCTCGCTCTCTCGCGTCCCTCGTGCGCCCTGGGGGGACCCTTCCAGATTGGAGAGCACTGCCTGTGGCTGTGGTCTTCGCGGCGCAAAGGGGCACCGTTTCCGTCGAGATGCGGTGGGCAAACGCCGGTGCGCCCGCTGTGCGCTGCCCTCGCCTGTGTGACCTGGCCTCACGCTCGCAAGGGTCAGGTGGATGTGGCGTGCATTCATCGCCTCGAGGACGCACCCCCCAGGCACGTGTGAACGAGCACGTATTCTGCCGCCGCTGAGGGACTTCATGGCGAAGCAGCCCACGCACGGCGGAGAGGGATGGCGGGTTGTCCTCCGGAGGGCTTCCTCCACGCCCAGCCCCCTGAATGCCGGCCAGCTGTCGCAGCGCAACGGATACAACCTGGGCCCGCTTGTGATCGGGCTGCGCGGGGCCGACACTCCTGGAACAATGTGTGGTTCCGGGCGACGTGACCGCATCCTGGCGGAGCGTGGGCCATGCCCGGATTCGCACAATCGACCAGTGCACCCTGCGCTCGCGATGGTCTACGGCACTGGGCTTTTGCAGGCGCGACGGGATGCGACGAAGGCGCGGCCACAGTGAGGTAGTCTTGAGCAGGGCCATCTCCTCCCACCATCCTCGGATACAGTGCTCTCGTGGGCTTACCAGCGGCAGTGTATGTCCCTGCGACGCGCAGGCGATGGGCTTCATGACCCTGGCGCTTGATCGCGGGTCTGAGCAGCCAACGGTTCCAGGAGAGCAAGTAGCGGCCGAAGAGCAGGTAGTCGGGGGGCCCTCATCCACGTAGCCACAGCAAGAGGGGAGTTATGGGGACCCGCAAAGCCGGCAGCGGCCAGATGGAATGCGAGCATTCCTGCGCACCTCGTCTCACCGCCGAAGCCAGTGGGTGCAGCGTCGCAGCCTCTGTCAACAATGCCGGCTACTCACCGGCACGTGGGATCCTTTGAGGCGCCCGGGGACGGCGCTCCTGCCCACCCACTGCATTAACTTGTGTCGGGCAAGGGATGCGTGTATTCGGGACCCAGCGGATGCTCTGCGGCAGCTACACCAGTCCCCCTGCGAACTCTCATTGGCGATGGTGTCGGAGAGCGCTGGGCGCCTTGGGGCTGCTATATCATTCTGCTGGGTAGCCGGCACTGACTAGCAGCGGCTTTGCTGAGCAGCAGCTCTGCGTACTAGCAGCCTGTGTTTTTTTATTCATGAAAACCCGCTAGCCGACGCTGAACGGTGTACCGCTGCACGGCCGTCATTCTATCTCGTGGACGGCGCTTGGTGAGCCCATCGCGTCGTAGGCTGCGATGCAGCTGTGGCTGGCACGTCATCTAGGAACCGTTTTGCTGGCGTGCCTTCTCTGTAGCGAACGGGGAGTGGGCCGAAACCTGTGGGGACGACACCCTACCAACGCTGCACCATAGCAGCTGTGTAGCGACTCGGCGATACTGCGGCTATGTGTGTGTGTGCGTGTATGTGCGGCGCTGCAGCCGGAGCGAAGACGCAGGATGGAGGGCCTGGGGGAGCTGTTGCGCACGCGCCCGGCAGGCTTGCCCGCCTCACAAAGCCCACACGACGATGGAGAAAGATGCGGCAGCACTTCAGTGGGCAGACATCGCAGAGTGCTGCGACTCCCGCAGTTGTGTGGTTGGCTCCTGCCTCTCCGTGGTGGGAGAGAGACAGGGCCAGATCCGGAAGCGTTTCCGCTTGTGGCCACGGGAGTTGAGCCAGTGCGTCGCCGCGAAGCGATGCGAGGCGACCGTTCAGCTGGGCTGCTCACCACGTTGGAGCGCTCTGTGCGACGCTGGGTGGAGTAGCAGAGCTAAAAATGTTGCCTTTCCTGACGCCCGCGGCTGCTGGGCCAAAGGCGCTCTCCGTCCTCTGCGCCACTAACCGGATGACTGATGAGCTGTGCCAATGCGGTGATGTGTGAGCTCTGAGGTAGTGGAAGCGGTGACAGCACCACTGGCTGGCTCCCACTCTCCCCCTACGCTGCGCGACCTGCTGCTGGTGGGAATGTGAATGGGTCGATGAGCAATGCGCAGCTTGCAGGCACGCGTCGCGCCGTGGAGGTGGCAGTGGTATGTGCGATTCAGGCGACAGGGCTGGTTCAACGTTACTCTCAACCAAGACGAAACTGAAGCCGCCCGTCAGGTGTACGTTTGCAGGGGGCCGCTTACGACTGCAGGGCCAACACCGTCATCCTTGGAGAACATACTGCCGGGGAATTGCTCGCGGTATCAACTTGAAGCCTGACAGTGCAGCCGCTTGAGTGTCTGTTGCGGTGGCCGCGGCTCACGGCCCGCGTCACGATGACGCCGGTTCGCTAATTTTGGTTGCTGCTCAAAGGAGCAGGGCAGGCATTCTCCTATCGGTGGCGCTTTTTTGCGGCATGGCGCACCGCTGGCCGCACTGCCGGCGCCTGGCTGGGTGGGCTGGGCAAATCGTCTAGGTGGGCCATAATGAGGGCCCCACGGCGCGCATCACGCCGATGACGACAAGCGGCGCGACATAAAACGTGTGGGGAGCCGCGTGCGTGAGCTGGGCAACAGGGCAAGACACCACTACGGGGAGCGTGTTGGGAACACGGCCCCGCCGACGGCGTAGCTGCGGCAGGGCACCGAGCGGTACGCCGCGCATTTCAGACCCTTGTTTTGCTCTTATCTGTTGGGGTCGCGCTTCACCCTCATGCTGATGGCACTTCTTCCCTCGCTGCTTTCCACAAGGGATACTCCCACACTCATGCTGTCAAGGCAGAGCACCATGGCTGCATGGCTCACCTATCATGCGTGGTCCGGTGTGCCCAGCGCGAAGGGACATGACTAGCGCGACACGGGGTGATGAGACAGGGAGCTGGGCAGACAGGTGGTACCCCACACTCGCCTGTACGCGGGTACAGTGCATACGCGTGTCTTTGGCCATGGAGGGGAGACGTTCTCCGTTCCTGTCAGCATCGCCTCGGTCTAAGCAGCACGATCGCACACACACACGCCCACCAGCACTCGGGTGAATTGAACCGAATCTGCTGACTCCCTATAGTGGCCTCGGTGTAACCTTCACTCTTCCTACTTTCATGTTTCTACTCCCCTTGTCCTTTCCCCCTCTCTCACAGTGGCGAAGGAGCGGGGGTATGCATACAGACGCACGCCTGGCGTACACACAGATCCCCACAGACGTGCTCTTCCGCAATCCAGGCCTTGTTTGCTCAAGGTGTCTGCCGAAATCATTTGCTAAGTTTCTCGCCTCGCAGTGGTTTTTGCTAGGCAGGCGCCTTCTTGCCCTTCTCAGTCTTTCTATCATTCCATTGTGCAGGTTCCACTACCAGACTTTGCCTAGGTGCCGTCCTCTCGCGTGGTCAAGGAGAAAGCCGATAGAGAGAGAGAGCAGGAAGGGTTTTCGGCACACAGTGACGCGCAGCTTTTACACCTCTTCACTGGGGAAGCGAGATAGGGGCAACAGCGCCGTGTGCGAAGCAGCTGAGTGAGAGGAAGGAGTGCAGCAGTAATACGCTGTCGCACACACATAGCGTGGACGCGCTGCCTCGTACCAACTCGCTCTCGCTCTCCACCCATACACCTCGCACTTCTATACAGTCAGTGTCAGCGTGTGGGTGGGTGCGTATCATTGTGGTTGCCGTTTTGGCTTGTGTCCGTCTCCTCTGCAAAGCCCGCCTGCCTTTGCGCATTGTTCGCTCCTTCTATTCTTTCGGCTGGCGTGTGCCCGTTTTTTTACCTCTCGATGTGCTGACGATTGCGAGTCCTCTCCATTCTCCTCACGTTCTTTTCTTTCCTTATCGGCGAAAGAAGGAAAGCCGATCAGCGCTGCACACACAGATGAAGGGGAATCAAAGTAGGTCGGGTAGCTGCACAGCGTCCTCGTCGAATGTGGCAAAGTCATCAGATGGTGGGACGGCGTTGGCGCAGGCACTGCGCGAGGTGGTGCATCATGGTCGCACTTTTTTCAGGGCGCAGTACCTGTATGTGCGCCGTCGCGTGACGGTTATCGGCAAGTTTATTCACATTACAGTGCGCTCCCTTTACTTCCCTGATGAGTTCTCCTTTTATCTCGACACTGTTGTACGATTCTTGTTCAGCGTGTACTACATCCCTTTCCTTGCGATGGTCTTCGCGCTGACGCACGCGGCGATCGAGCGGATTGTCTGGGTACTTGTGATCCCGGTGACGCAGGAGATGGAGCGGCGTCCATTCAGCACTTCGCGCGTGTCAACGCTCGTGTACGGGCTTGGCTCCATCGCATCCCACATGACACCGTTTGCCACCCTGGCAGTAACAGTCGCCACCGCTGGGCACAAGGTCATGAATTGTGTTGCGGAGGCCATGGTAGACGCCTACACAACGCAGCGTGACATGGACTATCCTCTCCTCCGTGCTCGCCTGCGCTTCACCGTGAAGAAAAAGTCACGAGTGGTCATCTGCGGAGTCGTCTCGGCGAGTATTGCCGTCGCGTGGGTGCTTCTCTGCCACACAAACGCCTTTGTGGAATGGTCCGGCCGCGAGCCGTGGGCCACTGCGGCCGCGTGGACGGTGTTTGTGATACAAATCTGCTTTGTGCTGACGACAATGCTGCGGGAGGTGCCGCTGGAAAATAAGGCGCTGAAGGGCCGTCGTATCTTTGGGCTCCGTGACCGGCGATGCCACCAAGAGCCGACGCAGCTCCGCAACGACATGGAGGTGCTGCCCGCAGCGGATTCACAACCGCTTCTGCAGCCGGTAGAGAGCACCTCCTTGTCTCAAGGTAGCAGCATGTCAGTGAGTTCTCCGCTGCTGGTACGCCGTAGCGCTGGCAGCGGCAGTAGGTGGACCGCCAGTGGAGGGGGCGGAGACTCGCCACCACACCACTCTCCCTCTGACGCCAACTCCCTCGCCACAGCGCAGGCGTCGACGCCCGCCATGGTGGAGAACGTGCCCAACCTCCTTGGTCCCTCAGCCTCCCAAGTATTCGTCACGTACGTCGAGGACGACTGGTGGCGCCACCACATCCACACCATGCGCTACATTGGCTTCTTTATGGTTGTTTTTTTCACCATTGGCTTTGCAGTGGCACGCGGCCCGGTGTTTGGCCTCACGTCCGGTGTGATGATCTTAACCTCCCTCAACGCTCCGCACCTGTTCGGGCACATGGCCCTGTCGACCTCGGCCGCAGTGACGCGCACTCTGCGCTCGTACACGTGGCTACTGCGCCACCCGGATGCGCTGCTGCCCATTCTCATGATAGCGACGCCGTACCAGCTGCTGCTGATCAGTGCGTTTCGTTGTTTTCGCCAACATCCGCTGCTGTGCTTGATGCTGGTGTGGGTGAACATGCTGCTGGCCGCGCGCGCTATCGACCTCGCGCGGGAGTTCGACGTGACGGTGAATGGGTCGGTGCTGTGGAAGTACGCCGACTCTGGCGTGTCTCTCCCGCCAGCGCTGGCGAGCGTTCTCGAGGACGTGCACGAGAAGCAGTACCACCGCCCCGACGTGGTGAGCTTAGACATGCTGATCGACATTCGCCACATGACAATTTTGTACGCTGGCGGGGCTAAGGTGCACCTCAAGCGTCAGGCTGTGACTCCGCCGGGGACACTGCGGCGCTACGTGTGTGAGTACCACTTCTACGCCTACACTCTGCCGCGTCTTCTGTCGCTGCAGAGCGCCGGAAACTTTAGTGGCTCGAAGTTTCGCACAACGCGGGTGGTGCTGCGCTTCATCTCCATGACGCTGCTGCTGCTCTACGCGCTGCTTGTGTCAGGGCTCATTTTACAGGCGGCGTTCCCGCAGCTGCGTCCGCTCCCGGTGCGGGTGACGGCGGCGGCAGACAACAGTCACCTCACTTTTGACCACATTG